>NC_080020.1:186230194-186585194 GCF_030020395.1 Manis pentadactyla | reverse complement strand
TTCCTTTAGGTTGATGGCAGAGCAGGTGCCTGTAAATGGGAGAAGGAGGCCCCGCTAGTGAGCTCTCCTCTTAGGAGTGCTCCCCGGAGTGAATTTCCCCTTTGTGAAAAGGACGGACTGGCCTTCACTTACATGTCCTTGAACAGCAAAATTGTACACAATGACTCAGTAGCCTACCTTCATTTAAACGGCCTGCCCAGTTCATCTGTGGGAGCCTTGATCTTTAGGTTAACTTTTGCATGGCTGCAAAGCACAAAATATACACAGCAACTCTGATGTTCGGGAAGCAGAACCTTCTGAAACCACACCAAATAATAAAGGGTCTTAGTTTCGTCTGTTATTCCTTGTTGCATTTGAAGTCAACCCTCTTGTGCCATTGTTTTGAATCCCTAACTTATATATAGTCATTCTCTTTTTCATTTTTTTTTACTGTAGGTCTGTAGAAATAGGAGTTAGTACTGTTTTCCTTTTTGAATCAGAAGTAGGTAAACACCAGTAAAGCTGAGGGTGTAGTGTGATTTAGTGTAGGTTAACATGGTGCAGAGGGTATTTTGCAATAAAATTTTAAATTAGGGGGGATATATTTACTGCCTGTCGTGTGTGTGGCTTATGAACTATAGGTTTGATATTTGGCAGAATGTGTAAGAACTGATAATTAGGTATGTGTGTGTAGGTAGTGATTTGTTTAAAACAAAGTACTGTAAAACTGAATTCATTTATGCCTCTTACTTTATTCAGCCTCTCATAGACAAGTAATAAAATATACCAATAATATCTCACTTTACAATAAGCTTTAATTATAGAGACACCTGATAAAATGCAGACGAACTATCAGTTCAAGAGCTGTGTGGGTTCTAATAAACAGAATCGGTAGTGTGTGCACATGTGTGTGTGTGCATGAGAGAGACAGAGGGACAGGCTTATACAAATGGTGCTGAGATTTTTGAAGGTGGGGTTTTTTTATATTTGTTCGATTTATTGGCTCAAATTTTTATTTCTAGCAAATTAGAAAAGGCTCACACACAATATGTTTTTATTTGCTGTGTGAAAATACTGAAGAAGCAGTGCCACAGAAACAAAATAAGACCCTTTGATTAATGCCTGTTACTTTTTATGCTGCCATTTGAAAACATTAAGTTCTTCCTTTTGTTTTGCAAAATACTAATTCAAATGTCAGAAGCCTAAATGAGTAACCACGTTTCAAAGTCCCAAATGATGTAGAGTGTTTAAGGAACTGTCACTTTTCTTCCTATGGGCAAAACCTGACCACTAACCATTTATGCCAGCAATTCCAAGTGAAATCAAACGGATGTCCTTTCCAGGTTAAAAGCAACCCAAGAAGCCCTGAACTGAGCCCCTTTAGGGTGCTATGGGACTGTTAGAGCAACTCTGATCATTTCTGGTTGTTTTTTTGTCTCCTTATTTCTGCTGTATCCCTCAGCAGAGGTTTATTGCAATAAACTTGGATACTAAATGAGGCTTTATTAATTAGGGATGGGCAGAAAACCAGCTGTGACATAGTGACCCCGGGTGGGAAGCCAAACCAGAGTAATTAAGACATAACATGGTAATGGGAACAAATAATGAATACACGCAGTGACCTGATGCCAAGTGGTGCCCCCTCTCCAGGCCTCTTTTTTTTTTTTTCAGTTTTTTTTTTTCCTTTTAAACTGATAGTCCCCTTGCATTGTCTTCTTACTATACTGGGACACAGATGGTGTCCACAGCAGGGAAAACTGAGAAGAATATGAACTAGTATTGGAGAACCTGTGAGGTTTATGTGTTGCTATTCCTACTGTTAGGGACCAGACTAATGGTCCTTTATGATTTATCACACAGCATTTCTCTTACATGGAGAAAAGCCAGCTGAGTAATACCCTGGGCCAACCACACATCTCTTCACACCTCGTCATCATCTGCCGTATCTTCTGGGTTTCTTTCTTTGATATTCGGTCCCCTCTGATGTTGAGGAAAAAAAAGAAAGAATTTGGAAGAAACCATCAGAGTCCCCCAAGGTCTCAGAAGATGAGGAAGTCTCCTGTGGGCCCTGCACCAGGTTCTGGCCACCTAGTCAGGAGGCTGGTGGAGGTCTAGGAATCCATGTCAATTATCTGTACACACAGAGCCACAAATCAGCTGTCAGGGAGCATGCTCACAGTTTTAAAATGGTTTCAACATTTCCAGGTAGATGAAAATCTGACTTGATCACCCATTCTCTTCAATGCACTTGGGGTTTGGATCAAGGGTGCTTGTGCCATTAGAGTTTTATTTTTAACTTAAAAAACTCAGTAAGTGATATGACTATCAAATCTTTTTAGGAAACTTGCTCTCTTCCTGTTACAGTGTCATTGTTTTCACCTTTTGCAACTCTTGAAGGTAAGTAGGATCCTTACTCCTATAATTCCTACCCTGACACAGAGTAGTTGCTTAGCATAGTATAGTACTAATTATCTGTCTCGACATGTAAAGTGGTGAATCAAGGCAATTATCCAAATAAATACAAGACTAATACCAACAAAATCAAAGAACCCATCAACATTCCTGTAATGGATGTTAAGACATTTTGCTTTTTATTTTATTGACCTTTAAGGCTAATTACTTCAAATTTCCATTTGTTTATATGTATAAACATAGCCAAATATTCATAATACACGCTACAACCTCAGATTTTCTTGTCCTAACTTAAAATCTTTTGTAATTCAGTTCATTCTTTGGTTGGAACAAAATCTTCATCCAGTTTCTCAAATAGTAAAGGGTTCCTGAGTAAGATCTAGCCTAACATTAACAGGAAAAAGAGTTATGAATATGTCAATTACAGCTATCTTAAATTATCCATTAGCTCCACTTCATGTGTAAAGGTTTTTCTTTTTCTGTAAAAAGTGCCTAACAGTTGTGAGAGAACCATAGACAGTATTCTAGCTAATGTGTTCTTGTGTCATGAAAGGACTGGCATTTCTTTTGCCCTCTGTGAATCATATCATAGCTGGCATATACTGAATTAATCAATAGAAATATTCTGTATCTATTAACAATTTACTCCAGGGAAATAAAAGTCCTGACAAAAGTAAAACAAAGAATTGTCCCCATTTGATTTTAAAGTAGCTCTATTTGGTCTTTATCACCTTAAACAAAGACAATATATCGCAGGGTCACTGTTTTAAATGCTTTAATTTTTAAAAAATGAGGTGAGTTTGAGTAAATAGATAAAAAAGATAGTTGTAATGGAACTTAATGTTTTCTTCCTCTAGACCTACAATATTTTGTTTTAGCGTGTTATCCAAATGATTGGTGATTTCAGGAAAGTTGTATGAGTGTTCTTTATATTTGTAGCCCTGACCTGTGTATATTATTGATATAATATGTAAAGAAGGACCATCATCTGATAGAAAAAGAATTTGCATCTATCTTCTTTAATAGGGCAAACATTCATTATTCCAGAAGGAAATGGGTGTGGATAGTGGGGCAGGCTCCAGAATTTACTTCTGTTTGACCAAAGAGAATTTCTTAGCTAAACTGAAAACAAAAACTTTGTGACTTTTTTCCCCTAATCCTTTCAATTCCTCCTGTTTGGGCAGATTTTATAGTAAAAAACTCAGAGCTTTGAAGAAATTGTTTCCATACCCTGTGAATAAATTTAGAAAGTTTCCCATTTTCTGCTTTTAAAGTAAAAGTAAAAAAAAAATCTCCACAAACAGGAAAGAGGTCCTTGGGCTAAGTTTGTCTCCATCCATTGCTTAGCTGAAAACATAATACAATATAGAGATTTATAAAGATGAAAGTACAATTTCCCCATCAGCCCACTGTTAACATTGCAAAGGACCTATGCACTAAACACGTAGGGATTGTGTATCCTAGAGCAGGTCACAGGTAATGTAAAATAAAGGCAGTTGGTTCTGTGGTCTCTTCAAGGCAGGCAAGTGGTATTTTCTTTGGAAGATGTTAATGCTGTTGCAGTAAACATTTCCATAGACATTTTTCCAGAGTGGATTCCTTTGCTTTTTCCCCATTCATTCTTCTGCCTGTTCTTTCTGCTTGAAAAGAAGAGAACTGACAGCATAAAATAAAAAACAAAAAATAGTGAATGGAAGATAGAAATCAGAAAGAAGGGAAGTGATGAGAGGTAGATCCAGAAAACATTCTCTTGCCTGACAACTGCTTGCGGAGGCCAAGAAAAAAAATAATTACTGGAAGCATCATTTGTAAACTTGTGTGTTTTTCATTTACCCTTTTATGTATTTTCCAGCTTCTCTAAAATATGTTTTACATTTTAAATTAAATAGAAGTTGTAGGTTTTTAAAGGTAAATGGTCTCTCAAGGCATTCACATTAGTCCACATCAAAGAATAATATAGTTGGAAAGAAACTTAAAGATTATTTGGCACAATTAATCAGAAGAATCAAATATCCTGAGTCTGGGTTTTGAGCATTTTCATCTATCTATCTATCTATCTATCTATCTATCTATCTATCTATCTATCTACTTACTACATATATGTAACTTTGTGTACATATATGTATATGTACACACATATGTACCTTTCATGTGTGTATGTGTGAACATTATAAGAACTATAATGTATGCCAAGTTCTTTATCCATGGTGATTGTGTAGAGGAGAAAGTGGATATTTGCCTTACTCTAGATCCTCTGCCTTCCCTTCTCCAACCAGCTATGTTCTCAACAGGTTCTCGTGACTTCTGGCTTCTAGTTGGGTTTAGGCAATAGAACATGGACAACATGTGCTACATTCATAGGACAGCTGGGGAGTGAGTTAAAGGGTTCATTGCCTCACTCCCTTCTTACCAAGCCAGAGGGTGTCAACAGCTACAAAAATGGCATACTATAATCCATCAAATTATTCATTTAATAAGTATTTATTGAGGCCCAAACTGTATTAGGTGCTGGGTGCAATGGAGACCAAAGGCATTAAAACTCTACTTACACAGAATTAATTTTTATAGTGTCTTTTTGGGTGTTTTCATTTTTTATCAAGAAATATTTGAACTGTTCTACAATCTTTCAGTGAAAGAGGTTTTTTAAAAATAAAAGTTGGAAAAAAAATCTCAAAAACTATCACTGTAAATTCTGATAGTAATTTAATATATTCATGACAAATATTCCAGGGAACTTACTGAGTAAAAAAGAAAAGAAAGTAAAATGAATTTTAGTTATTTTTCAGTGGATATTTGAGTTGCAGTAATACTATAGGAATTAATGAAACATTAAAGATAGGCATATAGGTGGGGACACTCCATTTCTTACCAGGCATACTCTAAACTGTGCCAAGCACACGAATTAAACTAGGCTCTAAGATAAGTTAAAAACTACAGATGATCTTTGTTTAACACTTTCAGGTTGTTTTGATGTAGGAAAGAAATTCATCATTCATAAAGAAATTTATTTGAGTTATAGATTTGACAACCAAGAGTGAACATACATAGTGATAAAACATCTGCTCAAGTCTAGTCAAAAGCTCAGTCAATTTTGTGAAGAAATCAGTCAAGCCTGTTGCTTGGTGGCACGTAGACAAAACCACCAAATGATCGACCGAGTTTTTCACTTTTGAATGGGTTGTTTGGCATCTTGTAGACCCAGCCTATGATTATACTGCCATCTGCATTCTTTCTTACATCAGGCTTATTTCAGCCACAACTTATACATGCTGTTTGGAGAAGAACTAGTCAATATTTTGGTTTGTCTTTAGCTCTAAGAGCGCCGTAGACAGGCTTGCGTGAACTTGGCTCTGCATCGCTAATTCTCTGTCGGTTCTGGCAGCTATAGGAATTTAAGTTCATGGCGTAGATATTTGGATTCCCCTCAAAATAAAAATAAAATATGTAAAATAAAATCTGAAAATAGGCTGCTTTTCTTTAACAGAAATACCCAAATTCCTAGAAATGGCCAGCCATAGTCATTCTGTATGTAAGTGAGTATAATTTTAATATAAAAACAGTATAAACAGACTAGAATATTTTTACATTAACAATTGCTCATGTTATTACAGGTTTCAAACTACAGAAAGCACTTGAATAAACCTTCCCTTTCCAAATTCAGCTGTATATAACTGCTTTTGAAACTGAAGATACTATGTGAAGGTAGTTGGATTGTTCACTCAGAACTGGGAAAATAATTAAAATACTATGCATACATTATCTTCAATAGGGCCATAACATTTTATACTGTTATAGTCCTTATAATGACCAGTTCTTTCTTCTACGGACATAGGCTTAAAGAAAAGAAAGTTTGAGCTTTGGGGGAGAGTGACTCTTCAGAGAGTTTTTGCATAATTACGAAATTGTCCCCTGGCTTATATTGGAATGTGCACCTCTATACATACACCTGAATCAGAGTCCCTGTTTTTATTTGTTTCATTCCTTAATGAAAGTTAGGGTAAGTGATAAGTCAAAGAAAATGGGGAGGAAATATGTATTCTTTATTCAACAAGGGGATAAAAGGGGCAGATTGAGTTTTTGTGGGCCCTGAAATGTATGCAATTTGGATAACCTACTCTTGAAAAATATGTAAAGTTACAAATAAAACATTTACAAAAGTTAATGTTACTTGATTTAGAGGGGTGTTATTTAATTTAATTTAATTTAATTAAGGTTATTTAAAATTAGAGGAAAAGACCTTTGGAAGAAGCATGTACAAATCAGGGACCCTAAAACTTCAGCTTCTTTAGATTCACAACGTGGCCAATGATGGACTAACAGAATATACTAGAACAACAACAGCAACAATAAAAAAATTACATGGAATTTGAGCATAGAAAACAATTTGTCACAAAGAATATGATTTATGATATATCTTACTTTTAAATCTTTTGACTAGCATTCATAAATAACACTTGAATGGGATAATCTGGGTTTCTTTTTTCCTTTATTGCAGTAAAACCCCAATCATCTGACTCATAATTTTAGAATACTAAGTGAAGACTCTTCAAACACTAGGAAAAGTGGACACATAACCAGAAGAAATATGGTGGCCTAAAAGGAGATATGAAGTAATAATTGAGAGTTAAGAGGCCACAGATTTTTGTCTCATATGTTATCAGCATCCTTTCTTTATAGATATGTAAAATAAAGCCCATAGAGGAGAAGCAACTTGCCTAGCTTCATACAAACCATCAATGGCAGAGTTAAGTTTACAAGATTCACTTGTGCACAGCTAATCCAGAGCTATATCCGTTATGTTTGACTTCACATAAACTTCAAATCTCCTGTTTCCTTCATTGTAGTCAAACAACTTCATTGTAGTCACCACTGATCCCATCTGGATTAGATGGGAAGAAATAGTATGATTATCTTAATATAGTAAAATTCTTCAGTAAATTAAACAACTATTTGTAGTCTTTAAAAAAAAACAGATGAAAGACAGAAGAAAGGGAGAGAACTTAGCACAGAAGAAATAGAAGGGAGTGATGTTACTCCAATAAACAAATCTGTAATCTACAAAACAGTATTTATCAGTAGAATGGTAAAAGCATTGCCTTTAAGATCATAAAAACAAAAGGTTGTCTCTTATTTCCAATTATATTTAACAGTATATTATAGATCTAAGCTAGTGCAGTAAAGGAAGAAAAAGAAAGAAGAGGTATCAGACCACCTGATGTAATGTCGAAGAGCACAGACCCTGGAGGAGACTGCCTATGTTTAAATTATTTTCAACTGCTTATGAACTAAGTAATGAATAAGCTTAATAACAAAACTTATTAGCTATTTATTTTATCCTCTATTTGCTTCAGTTTCTAATTGGAAAAAAAGGGATAAAAATACCTACCTCATTGGAGGTTATGCAAGTTAAATTAGTTATTATTTAAAACAGTGCTTGTGGCATAGTAATTACCATATAAGGATAAGTTAAGTAAAATAGATTGGAAAAAGCCACTATCATTAGTCAGAGACTATGTCAGAAATTCAATACAATACAGACGTAATTTATTATAATTAGATAGTAAAGCACATTTGTTAAACACAATATCAACATATACAAATGAGTAAAATTACTACATAGCAATAACAAATGTTAGAAAACATTTTTAAAAAGATAACTTTTATAATGACGTAAAAATATAAGGTGCCTAGTAACAGTTCTAACACAGTATGTATATCCTATTTGTGGAAAAATAAAACTTCATTGAAATAAAAAAAAATCTAAACAGAATTTTACCATCTTTAGGGATAGGAAGATTCAGTAGTTCAAAGATGTCAACTTTTCCTGAATTAATCTACAGAGTTGTGGCAGACAGTTTTTGTCCATGATGGCTACAGCAAGATTTCCTTTTTCACATATTCTTCTTCCAATGTGTTGTTGACATTTCTATCGTACAGAGCTGATAGTAGGGGTTGTCTATGTTCATCGCCTTGAATTAGATGAACTGTTATAGAAATGATGGTATGTGATAGTGAGGCTGTGTCATGAATATTGTGACTTCTGCCTTGCCCTCTTGGACATCTTACTTGTTCTAGAAATCCACTCACCATGCCATGAGGAAGTAGAGAAACAACATAGAGAGGACATGTAGTGTAGTTCCAGCCAACATCCCTAGGTGAGGTCCCAGCTGACATGCAGCTTCAACTTCCAAAAATGTGAACAAGTGGCCTTAAAATAGGGCCAGCCTCCACCACCGTCAGACAAGAACCATACCAACTAAGCTTCAGAAGCGTGATATATAAAAATCAAAATGATTATGCCTCAATGTCATTAAGTTTAGGATGATTTATAACAAAACAGTGGATAACTAGAACAAGAATCAATATTTTTCTATTTAAAATTTCTACAATATATTTTGACCTGTAAGCTAATTCTAAAATGACAGATGCTACTGCAGAAGAAAAGCAAAGTGAGGAGGCTTTGCCTTTCAGATATCAAAAATTATCATAAAGCTACAGAAATTTAAGTAGGTGTTATTGCCACAGGGAGAGACAGCAGATTAATGGAACAGAAGAAGAAACTTCTATATATAAGGAACTCACAGAAATAAGGTCCACATTTGTAAGCAAACTTCATTTATAATAAAGAGACATTGAAATTAGCAGGGAAAAGACAGACATTAAGAACTGATTTTGGTGGTAAAAGCAGTTATCCAATATAGGCGCTTTATAAACTTTAGATTACGTTAAAGAAAAATGTTGACCCAAAGTTGTCAAATAAATGTTTGTTGAATGATGAACATTGGTCTGTAATTCTCTTGTGAAGTTTTCTTTAAATGTGTTGTATTTTATCTGCTCATTTTCCCTGGTGGCATCATTTCTTTTTATTACTTTTGGAAGTATAAAATTACTGAAATATTTTAAACTTGGAAGTAGGAACTTCCTGACACTCAAAAAACAGTGAGCATAATCTATTGTCCTTATGGTTTGAATAGAGTGTGCCTTCGTTTTATTATAATCAAAAATAACATTATCTAATAAATTAGCATGCTCAAAGTAACAATAACTAGCTTATGAATCCAGACTATCATCCTCAGAAAGTTAAGTGGCCAAAGGACACTGATCTTTTAGACGTACACTCTATGAGGTGGAAGCAGTTTATCACCATCCTACCTAGATGTGCTGTGGCCTTTAAGTGATGACTTATCAAAGAATTTCCTGTCCCTTTAGTTTGACAGTCCCCTAAGTGATGCTCCATGAAGGCATTCCTAGTGCGGCCCTCGTTCTACAGAAACACAAAAACAATTCCAGTTGTAGAAAATGGGAAGACAGAGTGCAGTACTTATCCACTGAACTCCATTACCATCTATGACTACTCGAATAATTGACCCCACTTTTGTTTCTTTTTACCAGATTAAGTTGGATAAATGCTTTAGTTCGCCATTTTACTTAATCTGTGTAGACAGAGCCAAAGAATCCCTCCTCCCCTCAACACAAGCTTTCCCACTGCACAGACGATGCTAATGCTCTCCACTGGCATGCCACAGCACTCTAAACCATTTGACTCCAGTGAATTAGTCAAGCAAGAATGTCTGCAAGCAGAGTGACTCCTCTGTTTAAGTACTTAATGCACAGCAAACAATTGCTTGCCTTTTTTTCTTCACTAGTGCTGTCTCGTGAAGCAGTGTATTATTACAGATAATCTACAGTGAATAAGAGACAAAGCATTCCGTATTCAAAGTGTACACACATTTGCCAAGTTTACTGAACCTGTGATTTTTCAAAATAAAAGATACAAATATTTATTTGAAAAATGATATAATTAAGAGGAGCTTTCTACAGAGCAGCAACTACACATGCTATGTAACCAAACCATAACACCAATAAACAGGTTTTGCCGACAGACATCTATTGTCAGTGAGATTAGTTGAACTCAAAGTAGTGCCAGGAAACCTCTCTCATGCTTCAACAGAACATAATTTGTTTGAATTAATGATGACTAGTTATATATAATTATCTGATTATCAAAAAAAAAAACTTGCCAAAACAACTTTGGTGTGCTTCATTACAAGGTTTCATTTAGTCTCTGAATTATTTAGTATTTATGTAGTTGTGAGACAAACTGCACAATTCAAAACCAATTAGAAGATTTGCCCAGATCACCTATAACTTGTAAATTGGCACAACTTGGTAGGATACTTATTAAGTGGGGAGGTTTCTTTGGAGAGTTGTAGAGGCTTCAAAAAAGAATGAGGTTTTCTAGAAGGCGAATAGTTTATAAATCATCAGTCAATGAAAATGATTCATGAAATTATATCAATTTTAATATAAAACAACATAATTCTTATCTCTTGTGTAGGTGGACTTTTAAGATGTATGAGAAAGTGAATTGCTTATACTATGCAAATGAAAATAATCATTCAGTGTCTAGCACAGTCTTGCAAATCAGGAAAAATGTTGAGATTCATACACAAAGAATTTTAGTCATTCTTCTGGTTTACTTGGAAACACAATGAATTAAACTAATATTATTTTCTATTCAACTGACATAAATTAACTTTGCTTCTTGGGAAAATTAATTTTGCATACTTGCCCAGTGAGTTAAAATGCTAAAATTTTTTTCCCAGGTGAGTGTCCAGTTCCTTATGGGAAGTAACTTAATCTTGTTAACTAGCAGGAAAAAGAAAAAGATGCTTATAATATTTCAACTATTTCTTTATTATTTAAATTTAAGATACATTTATACATAATACTGAACTTACATCATCCTTGCATTTACATTACTGTAAGTTGATTGGCAATGCTTTGGTCACAAGTAATTTATATTGCTAATATGGAATAAACGAACGGAAACTTATTTTTCACACATGGCAAGGAGTTTACAGATAGGCAAGCAGCTGGTGACATTGGTTGCATGACTCAACCCTGTTGGGACTAATGTCAACTGTATGGCTCCTGGCCTTTTTCTTATGAGTCCACAAAGACTGCCCCACTCTTGGCCCTGTGTTTATGTTAGGGTAAGAAGGAATAAAGGGAGATAGCCTCAACTGCCCATTGCTTTATCAGAAAGCAAAGCTTTCCCCAAATCTACCCCTGTAGCTGACTTTCTTTCATCTTATTAGTCAGAATTATGTCACAAGGCTACCCCTAACTGCAAGGATGGCTGGGAAAACAAGTTTGTTTGTTTATAGTGGAAATGGGCAAGGTAGAAAAAGATTGAGTCAGCTAAACAACAGTGTTTTTTAAATATAATATTCTAATTATAGGACAGTGATTCAATTGATTACTTACATCTAAAAAGTGGTAATAATGTTTCCCTGTCCAGGTCTTAAAATTATGTGTAAGTTAAATGAAATGATATACCTGAAATTACTCTAGAAGCTATAAACAACTAAACATAATTTAGATTGTCAATGTAGATGTAGGAACATAACCTCAAATGTCCTATGCCGTAACTCCTTTGCGTAGGTCACCTTGGTTTAGCCTTCCCATTTCCAGAAACCCATCCTGTGGACCTGTAAACATAGAGAGGTCTTAAGATATTTACAGTAATTGCAGGAGGAAAAGACAAAGCTATTAGAAATAAGATGTAATAAAGAAATAAAGGTGACTTAATATAATTTATAATGAGCATCCTGGAATAGAAAATCTATCAGAGAAACAGAATTCTACAATGTAAAGGTAGAAAATTTCTCTGAAATTAAGGGAAAAACTGATAAAGTGCATTTAAAAATACTATGTTCCATGAAAAAGATAAAATTTAGCCTGGTTAATATTAAACTTCAAGTAATTTTTAAAGGTAGTTTTAGTCATCCAGGCAGAAAAGCAAATGAACTATCATATAGAGAAATCATCCTGGCCTCAGACTTCTCCAAACAACATTCAGTTCCAGAAGACTACAGAAAAATACCTACGAAGTCCTGTTAAGAAAGTGTGACTGAGGAGGCTCATCTTCTGGGTATAAATACCAAAACCAGAGAGATTCTTAAGTGCACAAGGACTAGGGATGTATATCTGTGAGCCTGTCTTAAAATGAAGAAATATATTAAGGTGAACATCAGGCAACAAAGAGAAGAATTGAATAACTCAAAAATGGAGCAGTGATATCTGTGACTGCTGATTCTACTTAAATATAAATGCCTCAGATAACCAGTTGTGGAAATTCAGTTTTGAGGACTGAGTTTAAATGTTATATACCTTAATGATGCAAAAATAATATGATAAGCATTAAACACTAGGAAACAGACAAAAGAAGTGGGAAGATTTTTTTTTATGTTTCTAAAAAAACAGCATCAAACCTTTCTACACATGAAGTTTGTTGTTCTAAAAACAAAACTTCACACATCTAGCATTCTTATATTTTATTTTTAAGTTTAGCAGTATGTCTTTTGAAGTAATACAACATAAAAATATCTAGTTTGTTATTTCTATTGTTACATATA
Organism: Manis pentadactyla; assembly: GCF_030020395.1. Lineage (NCBI taxonomy): Eukaryota > Metazoa > Chordata > Mammalia > Pholidota > Manidae > Manis > Manis pentadactyla. Next base: position 186,572,382 of record NC_080020.1, on the reverse strand, counting down.
AAAAATATATATATATTTGTAGTCAGAATAATGACACCCAACATGTCCAGGTTCTGATCATCAGAACCTGTAAATATGTTACTATACATGGCAAAGTTTGCAGATAGAAATTAGGTTGCTGCTATCTTAATCAGTGACCTTAGATTAGAGACTATCCTGAACTATCTGGTTGAGTCCAATGTAATCCCAAAGGTCCTTGAAAATGGAAGAGGGAGAAAAAGGTCACAGTGATACAATCTGAGGTCTCAACTAGTCCTTGCTGGCTTTAAAGGTGGAGAAAGGTGGGCCACAAGCTAAAGGTGAGCAGCATCTAGAAGGTAGAAAACGCAAAAAAACAGACTTATCTCTAGAGCCTCCAGGAAGAGGGCTGACTTTGATTTTAGACTTCTTCAGATATGAGACTTCTGTGGAACTAGGAGCTAATAAATTTATGTTGCTTTAAGACACTAAATTTGTGGTAATTTGTTACAGCAGCAATAGGAAACTACTATGTATTTAAAATTTTTGATATGCAACTAGGCATAAAAATGTTTTTCAACTAAAGTTAAGGATGCATTTAAAAGGGAAGATAAGTAGTTTTTATTTGGGGTTGGTGTTGGGGGTTAGCTCCATCATCTTTTACTATCCAGAAAGAGTTACATATTTGCATTCTTACTTAAGAAATGAAATCAACAGGGAGTGAAAGTAAAAGTTGGCATTCATTCCCCAATACTACTTACTTTACACTTTGGAAATCCATTTAAAAAGCATAGATTAATGGAGGAAAATAATAGCTCTGACCAACAACTTTTCCTACTCTTGGCTGGGTGTGGGAGAGGAGGATAGTAAAACTTGTCTAAAGCCAGTGTTTGCCCTATAGCACTTAAACCTACAAAAGGAAGACACTGAATTGGTTGAATTTTGAGAATTTTATGAACTGTCAAACAAGTACTTACTGAAAATTTCAAAGTCAAATTCCCCTTTTCCCTGGATGCCAGAAAAATATTTACATGCTCTTCTTACCCAGCTTCCATTCTCTTTCCTTTCCTCTCTTTTAAACATTTTGACTGTAACTCATTGTATTGCTGGTGCTGTTGAGGCTTACATGGGATATCAATTTTTGTGAAGATATTTATTTTTGTGATGTTATTTTTGGAAAGCATAAAAATAATAATAAGTGCTTACAGAAATATTGTCTCTTACTGAACTTGTATCTCTTTTTTCTTTGCTTTGGTTCTTTTGATTTGATTTCTGTATGGAATGTGATTTCCCAACCCAGGCTGTAGAACAGGCTTGACCCTTACAATTGAATATATGTTCCTTCGGTAAAATAAGTATTTGAAGAAGGTTATTCCCACCTTTCCTGGGTTCTTTAATGGGTAATTTGACTCAACATCACAGTTTTCAACGTCTAAGAAAACTTACTAACTTATGTACAGGTTTAGAAAAATGTATAAAGTATAGGAGCTAAAGGGCTTGATTGTTTTGGCTGGCAAAATATATTTTATACAATTCCTGAGCTGAAGTAAAGACAAACGAATGTCCCCATGGTGTAATCACCGGGTTGAAAAAATCAGGTGACTTCAGTCTTCAAATTCCCTTTTAGCACTGTAAGTTTTTATGTTTTTTTATATCTTGGTTGGTGGATGAGTCAATGTTTAAATGGTCATTTATCATTTACGATATAAAAGAAAAGCTATTACCTGAAACACATTTTTACAGTTGGAGGCAAACAGAAATAATCATTTTCAAGGACCTAAAGCTGTTTCTTGAACAATGTCATCATTTTATCTTTATTTTACTTACTATTTACTTATCTATGAGCCAGTTTTTGAGAGCTGTGCCCTGCAAGTTCTGGCTGTAAACAGTTCCTACCAAGTCCCTGCTGCAGCAAATGAGGAGAGGAAATTTAACTTTCCAGAAATCTAAGTTATCCTTCAGACAGACTCAAAGAACTAGAGCAAGGCACAAAGCCAACTACAGGCAGCCAGGGCTCCCATCATGAGCCCAGCTGTATTAACTCCAGGTAGTTAGGAGTCTATTAAAGGGTCTCTCTGTGGAGCCATTGCACTTATTCTCACAGTGGTCTTGCTTTTTTCAGGCATTTCAAGAATTATCATTACATATATAAAGATTGAGTTTTGTAAATATTTGCTGCCTTTTCTGTTAATAAAGTGAAATTTGTTGGTACATAAAAAGGAATAATGAAAATGGTCTTCATGAAAATTGATAAGAATGACTTCATGATGAGTCTTTAGGAGAGATAGCTTGGTGGACAGAAATGTTCTAGACTCACCTAGACCCGGTTGCAAGCCCTTCCTCTGCTGTTTAATAACTGTATGGACACAGGCAATTCACTGAACTTCTTCTGGTCATATTTTTCTTAAAGTCATAAACACGTGAAATATGCTATCTGTATCAGAGAGTAGTTCTGAATGTGAAATATAACATACCGAAAAGGCCTGCTAAACTGGCTAATGTGCCATAGGAACTCAGTAAATGTTAATTCACTCCTGGTTAATCACCCTCTGGTCCAAGAATTCTCTTTGACTGGTCAGAGCAACCTGCCCTACTAAGGATATCCTTGAAATATAATCCCATCCCAGGCTAAACATAATTCAAACTTAAACCAGGTGGAATACGTACAATGGGCCTGTTTGAGTCCCAAATCCTCATCTCTCCTTCCCTCTTCTAGGAATACCTGTTGGGTGCCAACCCGGCAGCAGGCCCCATACTGGAGCCTTACATACTTCCTCTCCCTTAGTCATTGTAACTGAAATGAGGTAACGGTTGTTATTCCAAATTTCCACAGAGGGAACTAAATTTCTGAAGAATTAACTAGCTCAGACTTAACAGCTAATAGATGATAATTCTACCTCCAAATCTTCTCCCCATTTTACCAGCCTACCTCCCACTAGGTTCTGTGATGTCGGAGAGATTTCTGAGGTGTGGTTTTCATAAGTCAGCCAGAGTGTTTTTCATAACAAATTGATCAACACATAAACAAAAGGAGAGCTTTAGGATTACTGCAGCCAGTGGATGTTGGCAACACAATTTTGTACTTCTCTCAGCTTGCTGGTTGACAGTACTGCTGTGGGTGCCAGAGAGACAGAGATACAATATGCCAGGCAGGGAGGAGAATGACCACCACTTATCAGACAGTTCACAGGGAGATGATGGGAGACAGACCTGGAACCTGACACAGGAAGCCGTAAGTTACCAATATTTAAGGCTAAGAATATGGACTTTGTTCTTAATGGTTTCCTGCTCCTGCCTTGCATCTCTGTACTCATGTCCACCTTTCCACCACCTTTTTGAGGCTTGCAAAAAAATAAGACTAAGAGGACAAAAGACACCAAATGCAAATTATTTATTAAAGCTTCTGTTCAGAATCCTGATCTGTCCAACCTCTGTGATCAGCAGAGCCAGATAATGTAGAAACATGCAGGAACTTTTCTTTTCTTTCCCTTGAAGTCTAGAACTGAGTTAGACCTGAAAAGTCTTCTCTTTTCCCAAGAACTTTCTGAGCCCCACAGAGTCCTCCAAATCCATACTTTTCATGCATTTAAAGAAGAGGGTGAGGAGAGAGATGCATTTAGACATTTTTACCCCTTTCACTTTTCCCTCCAAAAGCTGAGATCCTAGGCTCCCATAGTTCCCTGGTGAACCCATAATAGACCCTCTCTGAGGAGGGAGTGGGCATTTAATGGCCAGTAAAGATGCTTTTATTATAAAATACAAAACAGAAGTAGATCTACCTTTAGAATCAATTTCTTGGGAAAATAGTGAATGAGAAAAAGTTAAGATGAAATTGGTAACTTTAATAAGCAAATCTGTATTTTAGTTATCACAAGAACTATGTACCTTTAAAAAATAGAAATAGTGTTGCATCTACTCGGAACACTCAGCCCCAGACAATTCTTTGTTCAATGGGATTTGTGGCCCCCTTGAATTTGCAGCATCCCCACGAGGGTCAGTCTCTATGAAGCCTCTAAGTTACAAGGTTGAGAATGCTTATTATTGGTACCGGGGAGCTACCAAGGGTTGTGATGACATATATAAAGTGATATATCTTTAAAATCGGCCAAAAGATCACTTGGAGACATAGGAGACTGACTAGAGGGAAATTGTTTGATACTGACATTTTTCTAACTGTGAGCTTTTGGGTTCCAGGCCTCAGTATGGCAGTAGAAACAAAAATAGTTGATAGTTATAAAGAACACATACATTTGTTTTTTCTTATTTTCTTGCCACTTGATTGTTGGAAGACAATGAGGGACTCCAGTTTTCAAGTCCTAGTGATTGGCAGGTTGATGGTAATAAACAGTTGTGTTTGGGGAAAAGCTGAAGTCAGTTTCAGCTATCCTGAACTAATGGTGGTTTATTTGCTGGGTGGGTGGGTGGAGATGCTAACTAAGCAGGCAGTTAGAAATATGTGATTGGAGTTCAAGAGAGAGGTCCTGACTGTAGATAGAGGTTATGGAGTATTTTTGTAGAATAATTGAAGCTATAAGAGACCAAAAATGCACTCTCTAAGAGAAAGAATGAAGAGCTGGAACTCTTGAATATGGATCTAGAGTTACTAGGGTCAGCTGGCTTTTTTGACCAAAGAGTAAATATTTTAAGCTCTGTAGGCCAAAGGTCTCTGTTGCAACTACTTAACTATGCAGTTGTAGAACAACAGCAGCCATAAACAGTATGAAAATGAACTGACATGGCTTTGTTCCAATAAAAATCTATTATAAGAACAGGTGGCTGGCTGGATTTGGTCCAAGGACCTGAGCTTGCTGGCCTTTGGTCTGGAAGGTTAAGCTCCATAAAGGAAGGACCATGTCCACTTGGCTCACTAGCTTCCCCAGCACCTAGCTCAGCACCTGACTTTCAGTAAGTTCTTAATAGATATTTGTTGAATTGATGAGTTCTGTGGTGGAATGATTATGCCTATGTTTAGCTTTGTTGGAGCAAAAAAGAAAACCAAGAACAATCAAGATTTTATGACGTAGACAAAATCAAGAAAGGACACTCTTTTCCAACAAAGAAAAGTCAAGCAAGAGTGATAACACTGATCGATTATAAATGATGAGGAATTACAATTTTTTTTTGACAACGAGTAGCAAGTTAGACATTGAGGAATAAAAGATAAGAATAAAAGATCACAGGATTGTTATCAGAGAAAGAATATAATATATCCACAAAAATAACCTGGATGTTAGGATATAAAAATAGCTTCATGAAGGAGTTTGCATAGTCTAACTTCAGTCACTGCCCTTAACATTTTAAAATTTTTAGTCAAAAATATATTATTTTAATGATAATCCAGAATCTGTAGCTATATTTTTATAAATCGAATATCAGTGATTTTGTGAACTATTTGTTGGAGTATCAGTCAAAGTTATTTTTTGACATTATGGAGATAAAATAACCAAATAGTTTAAGTAGTTGTGCTGCCATTTGTCAAGCATTTTCTTTTAGCTATTTTTCCTTAAATTTAGGAGCTTAATTTTAGTGAATTTCCAACTTCACTTTATGAAGTCAATATTAAACACATGATTTAAATATTTTCTTTTTATTATTAGTTTCCAATATTTACTTATTCCTTCCAGATTATCCCACAGAGCTGCTGGAATTGCTCCATAATGATTTCAAAGAAAATTTTCTTCTCCAAACATTCTAATCCCAAGGTAAATTGATAGATTTCTAATGAATAAATTCCAGGAGGGAAACATCAGCATTTTTGTACTTCAATTCAGAGTATTTAATTCCCTCATAACTGTAGCCACCTGTCATTCTAAGTTTATGCATTTTTAACAATAGAAAATTATTATTTTTTTGTACAATGTCTATCACCTTTGTGTCATTTGATACCTAGTGTGTTAGTTTGTTATGTCTATGCAAGTGGGAGAAAACAACACCATAAACATGTCTAATCATGTCATTGAAGCTTTTCTTGAAATAATTGAAGTGTGATGATGGAGCAGGGAGAAAAGAGGGAATAGAAATTGAGGAAAAGGGTCTCAGCCTGAATTTTCCAAATTGGCTATTTATCTGGTTAATTCTTCATCTTTCCTCATCACCATGTCTGAATTGAGAAAATCTTCCTAATGATAATAAACTATGTCAAGAACAGATGGCTGATTTGATGTGATGAAAATAGCTGTGTCAATTGAGAGTATTTTTTTCCTTAGCCATTTCCTTTTCATCACTCTGGGGTTGGTGGTTCATGTGTTTTTGTTTTTTGTTTTTTGTTTTTTTCTTTTACAGAACTTACCCTTAGCCCAACATAATGTGGTGTATCTCTCCCCAAAAGCAGTTTGGACCCTTTTCCCTGAAAGAAAGAATGGAGATGTAGCTTTTTAGAAAAAAGCAATTATCACCTTTCCTGCCTTTTCAGCTTTAGTGAAGTTACTTTTGGAAGGATCAGTTTACAACAAATGTTTTATGTCAGGAATTTTGCAGTTTCATAGGCCCTGACAGCTCGGCATGAAAAGAGGTGGCATTATGTCAATTGTAAATGAGTATGCTATTTACATACTAATTAAACTTTGCTCTAGTGGGGTGAAAGAATGTCATTTGGAGCACCCCAGTTATTCTGTTTATATCATTGTTGTCTATTTAAACAGTCTATTGTTTGTCATATCACAGCCTCTTCCCTTAAATGCCATTTTGTAACCTTGCACTACTTTAAAAATACCCCACTGCTTGACAAATCAAACAGAATCAGCATATCTCAAGCAAAGGGAATTCCGAGATTCACCTTGCTTCATCCGGCATCGCGTTTGGTGGGGGTGATGGCGGTAATGATAGTCATGGCGTTTACCAATTGCTTCCTCTATGCCATGCCTGTGGCATTTTGCTAAACAATTTTTATATTTTAATCTTCAAAGTAAGGTGGGAATGGGTTATTAGACCCTTTTACACATGAGGCCGTTGTGGTTGCACAGCCTGTAAGTGAGGACATTAGGACCCAGGTGTGCGCTGTGATCCACCATACCATCGTGCTTTCTGCTCTGCTGTGTCACTCACCCACAGTGCCCCACTGCTGTCAGATGTGGCCGGGGTGATGGAAAGTATGCCCAGAGCAGGAAAATTGCTGTCATCTCAATCCATTTCCTTAAGGAAGAAAGGGATGAACAATAAAAAGCATAGGCATATTACCCAGTCTGTTATTCCTTATTTATATCAGAAATATGCCACAAATACAGCCTCACATTACATACATATCTCCCCTGCCTTTCAGTTACAACTTATCCTCTTTTGTTCCAAAGCAGGATGCCCGTCTGGTGGCGATGGCCCTTTTACATGGAATTCCACATATGCTCTAGGAACCAAACTCAGGAATATCCATTGTGTCCGTCAACTTAAAAAATGAAAAGTGATTAATAGCCAATTGAGCTATTTTATTCTCCTGATTCGTGTCTGCAGAAGGTAGTTAATTGCATTTAGCTAAAGACATTTTTCCTCACTGGATAAGGAGTAGAATCAATGTTATATCATACCTGTGTGGGAGTTGGCTTAGCAAGATTTGCCATGACAAAGAGCAAGATCAGAGCCTTTCCTGGCAGGGTCTGGTGGGAACGAGCTCACCATCCGTGGGGGGTATTTGCACTCCAGGCTTGAGAGTGCAGAGCTGGCATGCTTGGCATTGTCAACAGAGTGCAGGTCTGTATTTCCTCCTTCTTTAAAACTGACAGAAACAGAAAGCTTAGATAGTTGACATTGAAATAACTTGCCAAGAGAGGGTTGAACGTATGATCCTTTACAGCTTTTTCCTCACTATTTTCAACAATCTTCAAGGTTGAAATAATTCCGTAATAGAGTCAAAAATCCAGGGGAAGAAAAGTAAGGAAATATATACTTCAGCTCTCCATCTTTCCAGCTGCCACACCACATTTCATGAAATGTGACATAGTTTTGCTCCACAACCTTGCCAAAGGAAAAAAAAAAAACACCAACTAAATTTTAAACTGATAAGTCGAATGGTTCCAGAGATACCAACTTGTGAAAAGTCACAATTTTGTATTGTACTGAAAAGCCACCTTCCAACACAAGGACTACCATCACTCTTTAATATCCAGCAGAGCCCCCCACTGCGCTTTGTCAGTCACTAGCAACATCCAAGTCTTCCCGTAAAAGTAATTCACACTTTTTTCACAACACTGTTGCTTTAATTACCACTGAACTCTGCTGATGCTCAGGCAGGCCTGGCAGGACCAAGGGAGGGTCAGAACCACAAAAGAAGCAAATAGCTTTTTTCCCTCCTTACTTCATTATTAACAAACCATCTTTGATGGAAATGTTCCTAGTTCTGAGGCCTGGACTTAACTCTGGGTCCCTTGGCCTCTTTATTATCAAAAGAGACCTACAGATGCCATTCTGAGAGAGACAGAAAGAGAGGGAGGGGGAGAGGGAGAGGGAGAGAGAAAGAGACATTACCTATAATCCTAATTAGAAATTAGAAATTTTGGCAAAGAGCAAACTTAGCCACTCAAAACTGGCAAACAATGAATGCATTTCTCATATAACTTCCATTTTCTGCAAATGAACATAGATTTCATACCATACCATCTTGCTAGGTAAATGTCAACTTATCTACTTATTTACTGTGGATAATTTTTTCAGGATTAGTTGACACGATAAATCATGCACCAAAGAAAACCATAGACTGCCAAAATCTACCAGGGCAGAACCGTGTACAAAGAGCCTATGCTTTGTAAATAATATGACAGAAATATGCTGGGCATAGCATCTTATGTGTATAAGGCAGCTTTCATCTCATATCACAAAAGATTTTCCAATAAAATTGTCCCTGTGAAACCTGCTTTCATAGTTTTCTCCACATAGAACATGAAGGTGCCTCTCAGTAACTTCACACAGACTTTTAGGGAAGAAATAAATAGATCTGTGACCATTGCTAAATGACTTAAAGGACTGCTAAGCTTTCTCCTGACTTTAAAATTCCATATTTAAAATATCATTATTTAAAGTTATACTGTAGGCTTATCTATGTATCATCAAGTAATTATTGCTACTATTGTTTATCATTTATTATTTACTGATTCATGATCTGATTTGTCAGCACTGTGCAGAGTTTAGGAGGAAAGTGTGGTATTGTGATAAATTAATAAACACAGGTAGAATAATCAGGTCCTGTTGTAGACCAACTGACTCGTATTCCAACTCCCATATGATTTGGTTCCAGCCTTTTAAAATAGGTATCTTTACTCCCATCTATGTAAGCTTTATATTCAGTAGTTCCAAAATCTAATTGATCATCAGAATTTTCTGGAAGGAGGGCATTTAATAAACTGGAACATCTTGGAAGGGAGGTGTAATATTTGTCACTTTAAAAGAGTACCTTGAATTACAGATAATATGCAAGGTTTAGAAATTTTCTTGAATCAAACTTTTCTGTTTATTTCCTTACTTTCAACATCTGTCTCCAACCATTTTCTGTAGAAATCTTACATATCTTTCAAGTTTTAGTTGTGGTAGCATACATTCCATGCAGCATTTACCAATTCTTTAGCTGGTGGTAGTCCCTAAACCTTGTCAAAACCGTGATAGTACTAAATACCTTCCCCAAGACTTCAACCTTCTATAAGTTGCCATTAGCCATATTTTAATCTTTGTTTTTCTAATATATTTCTTATTAAAATATAACTTTTTTCATATGAGATATAAGTTATAACATTTTTCTTTGAATCCACATTACATAAAAATATGTATTCTGTCTGTGAAATATGTGCCTGAATTTAATTTTATGTAGCATGTAAGACTATAAAGTTGAAGTGACTAACTCCTGTTCATATATTAACTTATAGGACACAAACATTATGCAGCAGACCGAATTTTTCAGGGGTGGCTGAACCAATATATATTCCATCCTACATGGTCTCCTTAAGATGGTGAGAAATCCCGCTACTGAGAGGTAGCATCTATGTTCACTCATCTTAAACCTGGGCATATCTTTATAACTCCTTCAACTAAAAATAATATAGTGGAAGTGACCAGTGGTGACTTCCGGAGCTAGGTCACGAAAAAGTAACACAGCTTCTTTCTGGATTGCTCTCTTGGGTGCCAGGCCATGAGGGCCCAGGACTGACAGGTCAGGAGTCTGGCTGCCCTGGAGCCTCCATGCTGGAGGGGCCACAGGTCGGGGAAGCCTGGTGACGAAAAAGAGCCCAATGCTTTCAGTCCCTGGAGTTTGGGTGGGACTCCAAACATCATGGGTCAGACAGAAACTACTCCCATTCTGTCCTAATTCCTGAAGCACAGACTTCATGAACATGACATATGGCCATTTTATGCTGCTACATTTTCAAGTATTTGTCATTGAGAAGTAGTCATTGTAACACCTAATTTTAGGCACTAGAGATCCAAAATGAGCAAAATAAACTATCTCTGCTCTTAAGAAACTTGTAAATTCTGTGATACAAAACCAAAATAAATGCACAAATGAGATAGAAACCTTTCATCCTGTGAATTTAAACTGTTGTTATTTTACCAGCTTTATTGAGGCATACTTGATATATAATAAACTGCACATATTTAAAGTGTAAAATGTGATATGTTTTGATATAAGAAACCATCACCATAGTCAAGACGATGAAAGGCCCACTGCCACTAGAGTTTCCTCATGTCCCTTTGCAATCCTTTCCTGCACTCAAGCGGCCACTGGTCTGCATTCTGTCACTTTAGATTCATTTGCATTTTGTAGAATTTTATATAAATTGAAATAATACCGTATATTCTCTTTATTGTCTAGTTTATTTTATTCAGTATAATTATTTTTAGATTTATCTATTTGTTGCATGTATCAATAACTATTCCCTTTTATTATTTTTCTATTGTGTAGATACACCATCTTTTATTTAACCATTTGCATTGTTTCCAGTTTGTAGCTATTACAAATACAGCTGTTGCTATAAACATCATGTGCAAGTCTTTGTGTGGACATACACATATTTTTCTTGAGTAGAATGGTTTCCTTCCTGCATATGGCACAAGAACTCTCTCAAGGCAGTAAGATGGGGCAATTTTAGGACTCATCTTCTTTGCTTTCGTTCTCTCAGATTTCACTTGCTTTAGTCACTTAATGTCCAATGTCTTGAATACTGTATATGTATTCATAAATTCTTCCCTATTATTAGTTATTTCAGGTGGGAGGGTAAATATGGTTCTTGTCACTCAACCTTGGTACTTTCTCCTTCCTTAAATTCCCTCTGAGCTAAGAACGTGAGGCAGAAGAATATTTGCCCCCTCTTTGTGTCTCCTAGAAATGTGCTTTACAAATGCAACTGGGCATTTGTGTCATAGAGTCTTCTGGAGTCTTTCCTAATGTCTGGTTTTGACTCAGGTTTCTGCAACTTAGTAGCTATGTGACTGGACAAGTTACTTAGCTTCTCCAAGCCTCAGTTTTATCATCTGAATAATAATAATAATATCAATAATAACAATAACAGAAGCAATAATAAAAAAATAATAAACATAACCATTTCATAAGGTTGGTAAAAGGTTAGAAGAGAATTCATGGAAAATGCCAGCCACAATGTCTGGACTTTTGATCTCTCAGATTTCACTTGCTTTATTCGCTTAATGTTGCTAGTATATCTAGAGTATATATATGTATAGTAACAAATGCTACTGATGATCACCGATGTAATTTTAAGAGTGGCTCTCAGTACAATGAGAAATTGTGTCAAAACCTTGGATAAAAGAAACATGGCAAATAGCTATAATATCATTGTATGAAATACTTAGAAATAAAGGTGGTTCCTCACACACTCTGAAGAAAGGCTCTAGGTTTCATTCCTTTTCCAAATTCCATCACTAGAGAATTGACGTTCTGCAACCTTTACACACAAAAGCTTCAAGAAATTCAGTCAACTTATGTTGGGGATCTGGGAAAGGAACTCAAAGTTTGGTCAACAGAAATGATCCTCTCAGGGAAAGTTGATCTATCCCCTAGGGCTGAAGGAGGGGAGATGTGCTGTGGAGCCTAATGCAGTTTGTAGAGTGAGTTTGCAGAGGGAAGCTCTCCATGTTGAACTGACAGAATTCTCTGACTGAGCAAGCTCTATAGCCAGATGAGTCAGCTAAGGCAGAGAACTAGCTTCTTAGATTCAACGTCCTGGAGGGTTCAACTTTCTACTACAACAGTATTGAATAGCTAGTTAAACTGTGTGCATGCGTGTGTGTGTGTGTGTGTGTGTGTTGTCCATGGAGAAATTAAATGGAGTCTCAAAAATTTTCCTTTGTTTTATGGCCATTTGAATCTTCACATATAAGCTGGTAGGTATGGACAATGTGAGCTGCATGAGAGTTTGAAAGATCATTAGCTGCTAGAAAATGTGAAAGATTAGCATTAAAAATCACAACCCTTTTTAAGGACTCTTCCTGAAAATCCGACTATGCCAAGTGCAGGGTTGTTGCCCTGTGCTCCGATGTGACCGGGGCCTGAAGCTGTGTGATGCTGGGAACATGCTGAAGCACTGAAGAGGAACTTTGGTGCCAAACTAGGATATGTGGGCTGGAGGAAGGCATGTTTAAATAATTCTGTGCAATACTGCTTTTAGATCCAGACAAAAGCTGCCCCCATCTTGAGTCCTGTGCTGTGCTGGGCCTACTTTGTTCCTTCTCTGGTCCTTTTTAGTTCTTCTTAAGGGGTCAAGTATTCAAAGTACCAAAAGACTTTCCCAACCAGGCCCTTCTAGACCATGCTCTAGATATACTAGACCCCCAAATTCCTGCCCAAATGGCCCCAAACCCACTCGTAGGGCTTATGCAGTCCTTTTTTCCCTTGGTCATTTTCTTAGGGGTAGACCTTACTAATTGGCCTCTACACCCTGAGAGCTGGCTGTGGACTGCATGGAAATGTAGGGAGATGTGTGCAGACCCACGGAAGGACCTTCACAGTGTAGGGGTGGGAAGAAGGGTAGGTGGGTCAGGGCTGGGTTAAGGTTTTCCTTTTCTGCCAGTTCCAGCAAAGGACTCCAAGAATCTCAAAGAGTCTAATTGACACCTGAACTTCCAGATTTTTTATTGCAGTATATTAATCAAGATAAGAAGATAGAGCCTATTTTAGTGAATAGTTTCCTAGCTTGATTTGTAATGTTAAATATACTGACATATAGTATATAGGCTTCTCTTTGTATTCTTCCTTCAGGCACTTTGAATGTTAGGGGTAATCCTTACTTTGTGACTTTATCCCCAATAGGTTTGTCCTTCTCTCCATTGTTTATCTCCTCCATGTACAAAGGAAAGATAAAACTGAGGTCAGAGGAAAAAAACACTGATGAATCAGCCAAATCCTTTGTCCTAAGGTGTCTACTTTATGATCTTCAGCATAATGACCACCTCTGCAGTCTTCACAATGTAATGAAATGCTTTCTTTGGCATCTTTGGAGGAGACAGTCAGCAGTATGATCTCTTAAGTCCTACGGTCCCTGAAACCCTAGTCAGTCCTTGTGTCTCCCTGATCTGCTCCACACCCTGTTGGAAATTCTCCCGCTGGTACATGGGTGCCAGTGTTTGACCTGCCTCTCAGAGACACTGTGCGGTCTTAACAACTTCTGTCATTCTTTTCCCTCTTTGTCTGCCCCTCCCAGTGCTATTGTTACCTTTGATATACCCACCACCCACATCTGCTGAGACAGGGAAGATTCTTCCCCAGAAATGTTGATTTCCTTATTTCCTACCTTGTGAGCATGTCTTCTTCAGGTTGCAGCTGAGGATTTGTCTCTTTGTAGGGAACACATCTCTGAGATAGTAGGAAGGAAGTAGGTTTAGACGCACATAACTTGGATTTCAGTTCAATGCTTTGTTACTGTGAAACCTTACAGGGGTCAGTCAACCTTTTAGAGCCTCAGTCTATCAATAAACAGCTGTAAGAGGACCATTCCCACATGATTAGATGGCATAATTGATGTAAACTACCTGGCATATTTTTAGACTATTCCCTATGTTGACTCTTTGGGTCAGCATAAGCAATTCTTCCTCTGTGTCCATAATTCCTATAACAAACCCCAGGTAGCCAGAACAGTAACTTGAAGACACCAAACATTAAAAATGTATAATTTGAGGAAGAATTCTAGGGTACATTCAGAACCCTAGATTTAGTTTTTTTAGTGACTGGATTCTAGGGTACTTACAGAAAATGTGCTGGAAAGGTAGACAGAGACCACATTGGGATCTGCATTTTAATTAATTAATTAACTTTTTATTTTATTTTTTAGTGTACAACTTAATGAATTTTGACATGTGTACACACTCATGTAACTATCACCCAGATCAAAATGCTGAGCATTCTCACTGATTTTTCCCCCTTCACCTGTTTCACCCATCCTCCCACCCCTCCCCACCGGCAACCACCAGGTCTATTCTCTGTGTTTATGAGTCTATCTCTGTTTCATTTGTTTGTTCATGTTTTGTTTTTTTAGATTCCATGTAGAAGTGAAGTCATACGGTATTTGTTTTTCTCTGTCTGACTCACTTCACTTAGCATAATACCTTCTAGGTCTATCCTTGCTGGGACAGGTACTTCAGAATAAATGAAGAAATTTGACCTACTGCAATTTCTTAGAATTGCTGGAGTGGGTACAGAAACTTCCCATCTTCTTTAGATAAAATATAATTAACCATCTTAAAACACATGGGATGACATGTTGCCAAGGAGAGAGCTCTGAGGCTTCACTGCCCACAACCACACAACAGCTTAGGTTCCAAAAGCATGCTCGCCATCACATCAGCGATAGGTTCTAAATAAATTGGCTATGTCATACATGGCATTATGCTTTGAACCTAGTGAGACTATCATATTTTTAATACTCATTTGTTCCCAAACTAGACACACCATTTTGTAAGGATTTTTCTTAGTGATTTTTTTTCAAAATGAAATCCCTACCAAGTGGGAATACTAACGACTTAGCCTCACACCAAGTTGGAGTTTCTCCAGTGTGAAAAGGAAGATGGCAAGCTACCAATCAAAAGACTAGTTGCAGGTTGCAGGCAGAAACCAGATTGGTGATAATTGCTGGCATAGTGCCCAGCACAGTGTCCTATACACAGACACGCTCAGAAAGTGCTATTGGGTCTGGCCAAGCCTTCCATACTCCAACAAAGGACCCTCCCTTGAAGACGTCACATTTATTCAACCTAGAACTGGAAGGAAGGCGGCAGTATGGGCAGCCTCCAATTAGCCAGAAGATTTTAATCTACTTTGCAGAACTAATCGAATGGTTGTGCTTCCCCAGTGTTCACATGAATTGCACCCTAGCTGGAGGTTAACGGACTAAACAATAGCAGTAGCAATTAAATGGATGTAAATGAATGTGATAGGCTAATTCTCACAAGGAGAACATCAATGTGTCGGTGTCAATGCACTGATGCCTGGAATAAAAGAGGAATTGACTGGGATGAAGACAGTAATATGTAGCAATTTTGAAAGGACATATATGCTTCAACTTGACTGGTTGGGAAATTATTTGGATGTAAGCAGGAGAAATAAAAATAAGTAACAGCAGCAGTTCTCTTCTATATATCCTCTTGTGGGAGGGAAGAAAGAAAAACAGCACACTTTCCCATAAATACATTCAAGGTATTATACCTCATGGTGTACCTTAACTATGAAATAGATTGTTGGATATGGAATTGGGTAAAACACAAATCTACTTACAATAAGGAGAAAGACAGTTTCATGACTTGGGAAGCCAAGAATTCAAAAGAGGACAAATATCCCTGGCCTTTTTCATATTTGGAAATGGGGAGTGATTGACTGAATAAGCAGGCGATAGAAGTGTACTGCTGCAGGGTTTTGGCAGAGTCTAGCAAGACAGAAGTCATGGAACAATAGGGAAACTTGAAATTTTGCTTAAATTTCATTCTTCAGGACTTAGATGCTTTTGGGAAATTCCACATCTGTAGAATGTGGTGTGGGACTTGGAGAGAATGTAAGATCTGCTAAGGTTTCTGTAAATTTTTTCTGAGTCAAGCATCTGCAAGCATTATGTGAGCTGTTTGAAAGAAAAGGGTTGAATGAATGCAGTGCATATAGCCTGACTCCCTGCTTCCTGCTTTTTGGGGGCTTCCAAAAGCACCTCTGGAATGCACTGGGTGAGGGAAAGTTCTGTGTCCAGTCTTCTGGCAGTGGGTGAGCCACAATCTTCCTTGCCTCATAAATCTTCAGAGGACACCCCTGGGTGTAGTAGCTCCCTGTCCTTGATGGACATATCATAGATGGGCCTGATAACTGTCAGAAGGTATAGCCTGCCAAAAAAAATCAAAGGATGGAGAAGAGTAAGCCAGATGTATAAAGAAAGAAAGACCATCACAATACAGTATATGGGATAAAAAGGCTTCTATGAAAAAATAGTTTATTAAAGGACAACTGAGGCATTACAGTAATTTAATTGAGATTAATAGACTGGTAGATTGAGAGAATAAAAAAAATAACATCTGTCACCTGTTACATAAATTTATAAAGCCTTTTAGAGTATGTTCAGAAGATTTTGTATAGTCAGATAAATCAAGGTTTTAACAGTAGATGAAGCCCTGTGAGGACCCAAATCATTTGTTCACTATAGATCCATGTTATGTAAACAATGAGACTGAAATAAATCTATACATGAATGAAGTGACTGTATAGTAACTTGAAAACTGTTTAGTAGACATCTATAAGTCCTCATTTCTGCCAAGATCAAATTGATGACTTTGTCTACTTATATAGATAAATTTTATTGGCTAGAGTTTGAACTTGAATAATTGAGTTATAAGGAGTAAATACAAGTCTAAGTTCAGTTAAATTAGTTGCATAGCTGATTTAGATCAGTCAGTCTCCTCTTTTTGTAGACAAAGTCTCAAATTAAGGTGAAAGCAATGTTAATGACATCTTTAGCAGATTTAGGTACAAATATTACAAATTAGCAATTTCTTTCCAATACAGCTAGAGATGAAATGATGATGATGAGTAACTTAAGTTAAACTGTCATGCCTAATTTAAATGGAGTCAGGCATTTTTTTGAGACACAAAATCTTTGTGGTTGTAATGCATCTGACCAGTATGTTTTGTGGAAAACTAATGTTACACCAATGTATGGACTGGCAGGAGGGAAGAAAAGAGCATGTAGAATAAAAAGTTCAAGGAGTTTAAAAAATTATTTGCCAATAAGTTTAATACATCCGTGTACTATAAAACACTAGAACCATTCTTATGGGCAGAAAATGTGAAAACAGTGAAGCATGGGTAATAGGCCTATAAGACAAACAGCCTGCCTTTAAAGGAAGGAAAAGATAGTGGCATAAGTTTGATTCCATTGAGATGGATTACTGATTTCCTCTGTAGATAGAAGGCAATGCCTTAGACATACCTGGGGTTATGTGACAAATGTGGAGTTTGAGGAAATATTGATCCATTTTGCTATTATTCACAGGCATACAACAATGGAGAGAAAACATTCTTTCTCTGCATAAGTTAGGTAAAAATGTATTTGTATTATGTTAAATGTGAGGTAGGAGGGGAATTAGAACTACAGAACTTTATGCCTTACTTTTTTTAAGTCAGAAAAATACCAGTTCCAATGATCATGTTCCTGGTGAAATTATGAAAAATAAAAAAGATGTTATAGAAGATTTTAAAATAAATTTTATTTTATGATTCCTGATAAGCAAAAAAAGCACATCATACCTAATGTAGAGCTTGATGACTATAATTAAACTAAGAGATTTTATTTGAATACTGGAAATATGATAAGAAAATAGATTTCAGGTGTCCCCATCACACACAAAAAAATGGTAACTATGTGAGGACAAGATACATTAATTAGCTTGACTGTAGTCATCATTTTACTATGTATATGCATATCAAGTCATCATGTTGTACATCTTAAATATATGCATTTTCATTATACAAAGTCAAATAATAAAAAAAGAAACATAGTCTTTCTTACTCTAAAATAGTTTCTGTATTTTAGCAACATCTTTAGGGAGTCAGTAGGGATTAGAAGGAAAGCTAAATATATTTATCCTAATTTTATTGGAGAAAAGGTGGCTCACTTACCTGAGTTTATACAGTCATCATGGATGGAAATCCATGGGTGGAAATCAGGTTTTATAGCATCTAAATTTGATTCTTTAAAAAGGTGTGGACACTCTTAGCTTTTGGCAAAAACAAATAAAATGTCTTATGTGGTAAATTATATATGTATGAACTGTTTCCATTATGCCAGGAACTACTGTGGATACTTGATGTACGTCATCCTATTTCATAGTCATGAGAAGCCAAAGAAGTAAGTATTATTAGTCTTACTTTATAAGTTACCAAGCTGTTCCTCAGAGAGGGCAAGAGGCTTGTCACTCAATAATACTTTCCCAGCTAGTGAACAGCTAAGACCAGGACCCCAACAGCTGGGCTACCCACTGCAAGGGCATCATGACGGCTACAGTGGTAGTATGCATACATTTGAGACAGAAATCATTGCATTCAGTAATATTATTATCAGAAAATTTCTGCTAATCTTAAGATCCATCAATAGATAAATGGCTTCTCCGTAGGGTTATTTTCATTTGATGTATACTAGGTATTAAAGAGAATTTTATCATGGCTGAAAATGGACCAGATACCAGAATATATCTCTTTTTTTTTCTGGTCCAAATTACAATTCCTATGTTGATATAAAGAATAGGAAGAAAGGAGGGAAGGAAGGGAAGGAGGGAGGAAGGCAGGGAGGAGAAGAGGAAGAGAGAAAGAAAGAAAAGAAATGGGCCTACGGTAGAATCTGTGGCCATTATAAATGCTTTTAAAAACTGTTTCTAGATATGGAAGAGCACTGGTGCATTTTTCTAACGGCGGTATAAGATTTATACAATGTATCAACATTCAAGGGAGATGAGCCAGGAAGGACAGCAATACGTGGCCAATGATGCCAAACACCAGACTATGCAGTCTTTGATCTTTATCAAAGATAAAGTAATTAAACAACTTCCTAATGACAAGATGGTTAAAGTGGATGGACTGGCCGCTCTGAAAGCCAATCACTCCCTGCACACGGGCCTGTGCCATGTGTACACATAAAATCTTTTTTTCTAGAAGCAAATGTGTTTACAAGGTTTACTGTGAATTCAAACCATTGCACTCCAAGTTGTATCCGTGTATTTCTGTTGGGTAAATGGTAGCATACTCTGTGTAGACTCTCAAATGATAACAAAGCTATGTCATCCACAGAGTGCTAGCCAGTGGACAGATAGTATGTACCATTCCCAGTCTATTGTATCAGCTTAGCAGGTGATGCCTTGGCCTCCTCTAGTATGCAAAATAACATGCTCAGATTGCCAGAACTCTGCATCAGCTGCTATGTACCAGTCATTGACTTCTTTGTGCGTGATGTGAGGTTAGTGAGAAAAGACAAGTTTCTTTTTTGCCTCAGAGTGCAGAGGCCACCAAGCACACTTTCCCAGTTGCCATTACTTTGAGACTAACTTCTGACAGATGAATCATATTTCTACATACAGGTAGACATGCACAGGTTTGATTTGAAGCAAGCATTTCCTATGTGTCCCATGTAAGTAACAATACATACATACTAATTCAGGGTGGACTGTATAGAAATAGACTCATAAATAACATTCTGTCTAGGTCCATTAACTCTATTGAAACAAACTAAACTGAAGAGAAAAGCTTTCTAAAGGAGCAACAAAATACCTTGAAAGAGCATGAGTGACTTTTTAGTACTCTGATATGGAATGAAAAATGCAGCCACAGTATTTCATAATGTACTAGGGTGAGAGACAGTGAATACAATTTTCCTCTCTCCTGCCCCGAACCCCTGCCCCCGCCCCTGCCATGATCTTTATTGGCTTTGTCCTGACAATCTGACCTTACTGAGCTCTTCCCTTTCTGACAGCCACATAAAACCCACAAACAAATAGGGAAGTGGTGCAGCCTTTTCAGATTTAGGATTATGTTCAAGCTTATGAATCAGATTTTTCTATGTGTGGACATGACAACTATGGAAAAACTGTAATTTAGGACATATTCTCTTTATCCTTTTATGTAGAATTTCACTTTAATGTGATGCAAATGACAGTAAGAAATACATTCAGTGAATGTTAAAGCCTTCCCATTAAAAATTCTGTATGCATTTTACATTCTAATTCATGTACAGTCAAAAACCCTGATAAAATCACAGTGCTGATTTGACTGCTGCACTTATCGTATTAATGAGGATACTTTATGCCTTTTGAAAATTGGGATATGGTCCATTATGTGATTGTAAATGATGTGATTGTATCACATAAATTTGTTATTCAATCCCACCCCTCCCTCCAGTCGGCTTTGTATATAAGAAGATTCATTGGTGAGCCAGAACTGAGGCCAGAAAGCTGAACTGAAAATTAGCCTTTCTTTCTTTTGTCTTTATTTCCATTTATAGAAAAAGATATAAAAAACATGCACACGTGTGTATGTGAGTATATGTACATATTATTATCATTATTATTATTATTATTATTATTATTAGGATTTAAATTTCCCTAAGAACCACAAGGGAACACTCACCAAGGGAGTCAAAATGAAAGCAAGAAGAAGCGCAGGCCTGAGGCTCTCCGAGGTATGTAGTACTTTCCCCCACAGCAATGGGGGACTCCTCTTTGCTTCTTGGCCAATTCCTGACTATTGCTTGGAAATTTTTCCTTCTTCCCTCTTGCAACAAGTGAAAGGTTTGAGAACTGTGTTGGCCGAGGTCTCCTGATTTTGAGTTGTATTTGCATTCCTAACAATACCCACTCCTCCTTCTATTTATTTATTTCTCTGTCTTGCCTGCCTAATGAGTCCTCGTTTCCTCCCCGGAGCAGCCAGTGGGAGTGATCTATGAACACAGATGCAGGCGTCCTTTGGCTTCTTTATGTCCCTGTACCTTCTGTTTCTGAATCCGTGGCATAGATGCCTACCTTGGTAAAGGTCAAATAACTATTTTTTCCCCCCGTTCATCACTAGAGACACAAACACCTCCCCTGACATCAAGATTTCCAAAGTCCCCATAGAACAAATTAGATCACTGGCAACAGAAGTGACTTCAGAACTCAGACTAAAACAAAAGGGGGAACCACCAGCCTTCGCGGAGTAGCTCTTATAGCTCCAAAGGGCTACACACCTAATTGTGTCTTTAATGACAGACCCTAGTCTTGGGATGGGAGAGAGGCCCACCAACCGAGGTGCCTTCTGCCTGCCCCAGCCAGGACCACTGGCAATCATTGCCTGTACATCTGTGTTTCCTGAATGTTACCTTTGGTTTGGGATTCCTGAGCAATTGTAGGATAGGTGTTTTTTTTCCTTTATTCCTTCAAGAAATTATTTGCTGTTGCAGGAAGTGACAGTGCCCTTCGCTGTGGAACAAGCTCTGGTGTGGAGTTTTCAGAGTTTTAAAATACAAATGCCCAAGTTCTTGACACCCACCTGGCAATCTCGCGTTTCTGACTCTTATTCTTGCTCACCTTGGAACATGACTTTTAGGCTTTATCAGGTTCTTTGTTTTCCCAGAGCTCAGCTGTTGTGGATGAAATTGCTTTTTTTTTTTAAAGGTGTGTCTCTGTCCTGTTGTAACATCAAAAATACAGTATCATGTGTTCCCTACCCAACCCTCCTCAGAAAGGACAGATGCCATAGGGAATGGTATGCCTAGGAGAATACAAATATTATTGTAAGTTCTATTTTTGAAATGGCTTATGGTTAAAGATAATTTGCTTGACTAAGATATACCAAAAAGATCACAGGTGGTCTTCCATGATGGGAGGTAGGTTTTTTACCTTATTTCAGATTCAGGGCCAATAAGAACTGTATACTATCTCTGGACAAAGCTTTCCATATCCTAATCTCTGTAAATCTACTCTGTTCTGTTTATTGTCTCCTTATTAATCAGTTCTACAGAGCTGTACCTTTCTCAGTACTTTTACACACACTGCATTTTTTTGCTCTGTTACTGAGTGGCCTTTTCTGTATTTTTGCTTTATCTTGCATTCAGTTACTCCCATCTTGGTCTGTAGAATAGGATACCATCACTGCCTACATTTAGGCAGCAGCACATTATATAATCTTGCTTCATCTATTTTACTTCTATTTCTTTTAGGAGGAAGGTCATTTAAGAAATCTTGGCTCTGCCTTTGGGGAGGAATCATTTACCTTCTTTCATTCAGGCTGAAATTTGTCTCCTCACTCCCTTTGTTAATAAAAAAAAAACTTATTTACATCTCAGATCCTATTAGTTAGCTCAGTTGCCTAATTGTTGCAGTTTTTAAAAAGACCAAGTCATTTTCCTGCTTTCCGTCATTGTTGGTCTATTTTATGGGTTCCACAATGCCACATTCACAAGTCTGCTGACTTTCTTTGGGAAGCTTTTCCTTTTTCACTGTGATGTGCAGCATCATGTACACGGTCCTTTTCTCTCCCACACATGGGAAATACAGCTAAACAATCCCACTGGCAAAGAGCAGAGAGGAAGATATTAGACCTGGCAGTACTGCCCATCACCTTGGACTCTATGCTAGAGGATGGGGGCAGCCTACCATATTTGATTCTACGTGAATTTGCCCTGATTTTTCTTCTCTCTTGTCTTTTCTACTCTCTTAATAGTTCCTTAGAACAAATTTTTCTGCCTAAGATGGATCTGCCCTCTTCTTTCTTGACAATGCTGAGTAAATCAGGGTGTGGAACATTACCCATGAAACCCACCCTCAGAGAGGTACTGCTGGCTGAAGCCACGCTGTTTGTCTGTCATCTATACCCAACTGCAGATTATAGCAGAATCGATTTTACCCAAGGAAAGACAAGAACCTCAGGGCTGCTTTCTGCATTATTTTTTCAGGTCATTTTGTTCTGAATGGTAAGGTCTTTCACTAGAATATTGGGTCACATTTTAGCTTCCTTTGTGAAAGATCCCATGCAGGAGAACTTCCGGCATTGGGCTATTGGGCTGTGAGATATTACTGTGCTGTGCTTGGGTGTGTGTGTGTGTTGTCAAATTATAACATGAGTAAGTTTGTGCTTTCAAGTTGCCGTGAATACCTTCTTCTATTTATAAATGCTATTAAGAAAGTAGATTTTCAGCTGGAGATTACAACTTGGCTTTCAGTTCCTCTGAAAGGTGAGTTTAAAGAAGACTGTTCTTTAATAAATTGTCATATGACCGTGAATAAGTCAACATATGTAAATTATAGAGGCAATACCGATGATAATCACTATAGATTTAGTGCTTAGTAAATTCATGCATGTTCCAGTGGCCTCGTGCTTATTAATTCACTAAATCTTTACAACTCCATTAGGTATGTATTTTTAGTATTCCTATTTTACAGACATGGAAACTGAGGCAAAGAGAGAAGTTAGGCTACCTGTTCAAGCCATATGTGGTAAGTGGCAGACTCAGATTCAAACCAGGTGGCATTTGCTCCTAAGCCTTAACTCTTAATTACTGCACTTTCACCTCATTAAGAGAAAAGTCTACAACCTCTCATATAGTCAGCATTATGTCAGCAAGGTCTTTTAGAAATAATTTAAGGAAATGCTGAGGAAATAATGTGTTATTGTAATGATTTCATTCCTAATGCCTTCTTTGTGATTCTTTCAACCATATTATCCATTAATGTAAAAGCAATCTAACAAGTTATCTTGAATGATGTAGAGAATTCAGGGAAGTTTATAAAATATAATGATTGTTTGCTTTTTAAAAAAATTCTAAATCTGTTGTATTTGTTATGATTCTTTGCATTATTACTTTTAATTTGCATCTCTGCTCACTCTTCACTTTCTGTTGATGCTTTTATGAGATGAGCACATATCCATTGAGGAGGTTATCTCGTGAAAGTGCAGAGAGAGAATCAACTAGAAGTTTCATTTTTTACCTGTGCTTAAAATTTTAGGGCACCACCAGATATGTGTTCCAGGGCTGATCTTCACAATCAGGTGTTTGCAAAGAAGGATAGTGAATGTTTACAGATCTGTGATCACACCAAGCCTGTTAACTTCAGGTCAGATTCTTTAGGTCACTGCCCCAGAGTTAGCATAAATGTGCTTGGGAGTCCTATGTACACACAAAGAATATATTGAATGTTCTGGAATTTTTAAAGTTCAAGGAATATTGGATTTTATGTTTCATATATTATCCTTACTTGCTGAAGATAGCTTGCTTCTAGTTGTATGGAATTAAGAATAGTGAATGGACTCTGCTGATTTTACATAAGTATTAGCCATTGGATTGTGTGAATAAGTACCAACTGGTGGTCAGGAATTATGAATTAGTACAAGTTAGCATAAACACCATAAAGCTTGATGGGGTCCCAAAAGAATTCTTTATATCTAGCTCTGGCTCCAACCAAGTTTTCACTATTTTATCAATACATAAGATCAAAAAGAAGTGGAGCCCCAAAGTCATACCATCTTATCAAAATAATTATCTTTAATTAATATAATTATTGATCTTGTAGTAGAAGTCACTGTCTAGATGATATAAGGCTTTTAGGATTTCATGGGACTGCTCTACAACTTAATTATGTTTCCCTGGGAGATCATAACATAATTCAATTTATTTTTCCCATGTGTTTCATCAATCATTATATGAATAGAAGGAATATCAAAATATCATTCTATGTCAATTCCTGCAGAATTTAGACAGTCATTTCAGTGGTATGGAGCTGATTAGGAGAAGACAGGGTCCCTCTGAAAGGGGAACGGTCCCCTGTGCCACTGTGCTGCCCATGTCACATTCTGTGTGTTCCATAGTATGTGAGGAGGCTAATGCCAAAAGCCTGTGATGGCTGTGTTCCAGCTTTCATTGCAAACCAAATTTAGGCCTATGTAAAGTTTCCTTCTTAGATGTGTGAAGAGCTGTGTTCAACTCCGGACTTCGGTTTCCTTATCCAAGGAGGCAGTAATGTCTAGGCTTCCTTCCAGTTGTAAAGCTCAGTGCTCTAGTTTTGCATGTGATTCGGCTCTTCCAGTGTCTAGAAGGGGTGCATCTCAAAGTTTAACATACTTATAAACCCTAGTCTTGTTAAGATGCAGACATTGAGTCAGCAGGTCTAGGTGTGGCCTAGGCTCCTGCCTTTCTAACAAGCTCCCAGGTGATGCTAGAGCTGCTGGCCTGTGAACCACACTTCCAGTAGCAAGGCTCTAAGTGACGCCCAGTGGCAAGGGGTGCAGACTAGCCCTTCCTCCTTTGGTCACATATCCATTGGCTTCCTTCCCTGGGCACAATTCTCAGCTTTCTTCTCCACAGCCCTGCAACATGCCTCCTCTTTCCTAGCTACACCCAGCAGAACTGGGGACTCAAGAAGAATGAATGTATGCATAGAGAGCACAAATCCTTCCTTCAAGAAGGAAACTGCAGAGCCTATCAGGAGATGTGTGTGCCTCTAATGTCAGCCATCCCCAACATGCTGAAATGTGAAATAAATGAGGTGGAGTTTAATTTTAGGGTCTACAAATTTATAATGTGTTCATCATTCGTATTGCCGTTCTACATGGCAGGTTGAAGTTGGCAGACATATTTTGTGAGGAGAGCTGCATTTGAGTTCTGGTTTAATGAAACACTCACACCCTGTCATATCACTCCTCTGATCTCCACTTGCAGCAATGAGAAAGAGATGCTACTCACAATAGAGATTTTCACCACTGGCAACGTGCATTCTTGTCTTCCTGTGGGTGGGCTTTGGGGGTTTCCCCAGACTGGACTACAGACCAGCTCCCAGCAAAAGGCACACAGATCCAGTGCTGTGGCCCCGGAGCAGTTTCCCTTCTTCTGGGGTGACTTCTCTCTCTACTAGTCTGGTTAGAGCTGTGGGAGGATCAGAATTGGATTCTCAGAAAGAAAGGAGATAAAGACTATTTTAAGGGAGAAAATCAAATCAAATTATTTCAGATCTGAATCAGTGACTTTTAAAATGAAAGGTCTACTTGGCCACCATTAATGGACAACTTTTCATAATTCCCAGCCATTATAAGACTAACTTTCCTTTGTTAAAGCTTCTCTGAACCTTGCATTGTCCAGCATTTGTATCTTTCACTTTAATGAACGCTAAATAAGAATCATATAAAGAATTTTAGTAATTCTCACTGGACAGTTAATTAAGCAGTGAGAAGTCTTTAGAACTGTTACTCTTTCTGCCTTTTACAGACAAGTGCTTCATGGATTCTGACGAAAGAGGTCACATTTATGCATATATATAGAAAATGATGTGTGGGTTAGTAATTTTTCTCAGTAACAAATGACCTCCTTAACCAGCTGAAATAGTGAAATAAAAATCCACCTTTTTGTGGCCCACTTTCCCTGAACTCTACTCTCCACTTTCCTCAAAAGTTCTTTGCACAGGAAATGAATTCCCTCTACTTTAGGGGGTGGGGGGGTAGTGGGGAGTGTAAATGTGTTGATCTCAAGTTTTCCAAATTTTCTGTTTCTCTGTAAATCATGAGGGCATGACCCAGCCTAGTCATTCATTACAATTTTTTTTTCTTTCTTCCTTTTTTTAAAAACTGCTTCTGTTTTTCCTCATTTTTGATGGATCCTACCACAAACTTCAGTTAGAGTGAGTGCAGACTACCATAACATTACTCTCACATAGAGGGTATTTTATTAAGTCCAGCAGTTAAAAATGTACAAAGTTCCTTGTAATAATCCATTCATTCTGTTCTCGCCTGATTCTTGGAGTAAGCCTGCACAATTATTCAAATCCCAGCTTTTAGCTACAGCACACACCTCGCCATGGGGCTCTGCCTCTGTAATCTTGCTTTGGTCTTGCATGTCAAATGGAATTAACTCCCATAAGAAATGTGTGTGAAGACAACCTAAAGTGTCTAATCCTGCTGCTGTCTTAAATTTCTGAAACTCTGAGCTGTCATCTTTTTCTATTGCTTTGTTGAAGTTCTCACTTATGCTTCAGTCCATCCAAAGCTAAAGTTTAGGAAAATTTGCATTTTTATATATTTTTTCAGTTATGCTCTCCCTTGGCCTTTTCACATGTTCTCTTTGTAAAAGTTTTTTTTTTTCCTTCCTTCAAATTCCAAGACCATTTTATACACAGTGGAATTTCAACGAGAGGTAAATTTACTTTTTTTCTAGGCATACATGAGTTGAAACACAGACAACACTAGTTGAAGATTCACAAGCCAAATCCAAATAGATATGACAAGAGTGTGTGTGTGTGGGGGGGGGGGGAGAGAGAGAGAGAGAGAAATAGAGGGTGTGTGTGTGTGTGTGTGTGTGTGTGTGTGTGTCTGAGTCTGAGTATGAGAGGAAAGCAGAAATAATAATATCATTATTACTGTACCTTAACCACTCAACCTAGCTAATCACAAAAACTAATTCTGTCTCGATTGAATCTCAAACTGCATCATCTCCCTCATGAATAAAATGCTTGGAGAAATAAGCTTGGTTACTCTACTTGTATTAAGAATAGATTAGCTTGATGAGTAATTTCATACTCTTCCTTCCTTCTCTAGGCGGCACACTGTTTAGAAATCCTGAATGCCGAGACTGTCCTCTTCCTGCCTCCCCATATCCTCAACTCTGTTTACCACCTCCTGCAATTTGTAGGCATGAGACATCTGGACAAATACTCAGTATATGGAATGTAAAGCAAGCACTTAACAAATAATTGTTGCATTCCTTTGAATGTGTAAGAATGGCATATTCCATTCTGAGTGACTTATCCTGTAGCTTCTATTTACAAATTATATCACTCAATCTAGAAATGAAAGATGCCCAGATTTTAGTAAACTTCCTTCACAGCCCATGGGTTCAGTCTGATAATTGCATGTGGTATATATTTTTAAAACTCCAGTTATTCAGCACTGTGGATTTTTCGAAGTGTCTTGACTAAGTGAGGTGTGGAAGGGTGAAACTGTAACTTGGTGTGGTGGATATTTAATAAGTGGTAAACCGCAGCATTCTCCATTTGAAAGTTAATTAAGGCCACTAGCTGACCTGGCTTGTGCAGAAAACATGTTCATGGTTTAGCCATGGAAACAGTCACAACAACGCTCAGCTAAAAATAAATGGCCTTAAGAGACATTTTCACTGATCATTCCTGAATGCTTATTGTTTTTTTAATAAAGGGATTGTCACATTTTTTGAGGAAATACCCAGTAGCACCAACTCCTTTTGAGACTTCAAAGTTTTACTCATGCCTGGCTAGTAAAAATTAATGTGGAGTGACATTAGGGGACATTCACAAAACTGAATTGTGTTTTTAATGCTATGTGCAAGAATCTCTCTTATAAGGTAATCATCCATTATGTTCTCTTTGCCTAGTTAATAATGGCCTTTAATATTTGGATGCAACTAGTTTAACACAAGTGAACTCTCTCGCCTCATAGCTTATTTTTTCCAAATTGGGTCTGAGTTTGTTGAAGAGCCTTCCCTTAGTGACAGACACTATAATATGAATTATATTTCTCTGTGCTCATTGTTTCTTCATGATGAGAGGACTGTAATAAGACAATATATTTTACCGTACAATATATTACTTGGCTAATAGGATTGAAAAAGCACATTAAATGTAAATGTCCTTTCAGCATCTGGATGGTGAAGTTAGATTGTCTTATCAAATATCTTAATGTTATTCTAGGACCCAGCAATATTTAGTGCAGCTGAACTAGGTGATAGCAATGTACCAGGCAAATGCAACAAAGGTGTAGCCAAGGTAAAATGGTATCAAGGAGGCCACAGTGATTCTGGGACTTGTTAGACTGGTTGATTTCAGATTGTTTTTAATGCAATGAAAAGAATTCTGTTTGAAATTGCTCTGGTAATAGACACACTGTAATCTTGGTCCATGAATCCTTCCATTTAATCTTAAACTATCTTACTGACATTAGAGCATATTGAGACCAGATATTAGAAAAATCCATCTCCTGCCTTCCCATACATCCAAACTCCAGTAGTCTTTCTAGGTACATATCAAGCAGAATTTTGAGCTCAAATGACACTTCATCCTTGACAAGACTTGGTAGAGGAAAAATGGCACAATGGGACAAATGCTCTCTTTCACCACTTTCCAAGATCTTACCTCGTATCTTGGTATATGCCATCATTTAACAAAATAGAAATCAAAGCACAGTCTTAGAGCTATAAAAATTCAGATTTAAAAACACCTTCCTGTTTATTGGACCATACCTGTATCACAAAACAGACTTGGAGTTGTCATTCTTACAAATTCTTACTTGTGGCTGTTTTTAGTCTAAGACAGGGCAATAAACGTCAATCTTTGCCAAGATCAGCTGAGTTTTTCAAGCTCCATTTTTCTCATTGGCTACTTTAAATGAAAGCCATTTTGCTGGCTATTCTTCCTCCTTCCCACTCTCCTTTCATTTTTGTTATTTGTTCTTATTTAATTTGAAATACCCAGCATCTGACTGTAATCAGGTGAGGAGGCTCAGGAGACTTCCAGCAAGAGCAGGTCTCTTGAAAAGGGTCTTTTGGACACAACAGAATGAGCCTTTATTTATTATCTCAAGGATAACAAAACCGGGAGAGAGCAAGACTGTGTGGCAGCCGTCCTTTCAAGCGGCAGCAACTTAGTAAGACGCCCCGGTCCCCAGGGTGTGAACAGACCGCCCCTTGGCTCAAAGTCATCCAGCTGTCCCTGGTGCTGGTTCTCTAGGCCAACAAAAACAAGCACAACAGAACATGCAGAGGAAGTGTCAACAGAAACCCCTGTCTTGGAGCCCAGCTTGCGGAAGTGGACTGGATATTTGCTGTCCTCACAGAGGTTTGGGCAAGGTTTCATTGGCCCTGGCCATATACCTAAGTCACACTGTGACTTCTGTCTGTGAGGTGGGACATCTGGCTTCAAGGCATAGGTGACCTATTTCTTCCCTGATTTCCTAGGGAAGGGCCTCAGTTCCCTATGTACCAGATGAAGATTATCAGAGAGGAATAAACACTGGACTTTGCAAAGAATCACCTGGGCTTAAATTCTAGCTTTATAATATGAGAAAATCACACTCTCTAACCCTCCATTTCTTCTCTGATAAACTGATGACAGCAATATTTCCCTTTCTCCTTTCTGACTGTGCTGATCAAGTGAAATAGAGAAGTGTTATCACCAAGAAAAATATCAAAATGTGTATACAAATGTAGTTTGGTGTGTAGAGCCAATGAAACCACATTGTGAATGTGCTTGAGAAATAGGGAAGTACTGTAGAAATATGATATTATTAATATTAATATTATCTTCAAAATCTAGGTCATTTTTCTTCCCAACAGAAAAAGGTGGTAATCCTTATCCCCAAATTCAAGCCTGGATCTCTCACATCCAGAGATCCTCTTGCTCTCTTGCCAACAGGGGCCAGCTCATATCTGCTCCTTTGCTTCACAGAGTGTTGTAGAACAGCTCAGTTAGAAACAATATAAGGCAGCATCTCCAGGGTCCTTCATGCTGCAGATATTACAGATAAGCAATTATCTTGGGTATTTAATGTTCGTGTGTTATGAGTTTTCAGGGAAGGTTGGGAGAAAGTCAAAAGTTCATGATAATCTGTGGTTCAGCTCTTGCAAGAGAGAAGCATGACGAAGTGGGAACCTGACAGCTGTAACCTATCACACCATAACCAGTGTCCAGCTCTATGATCTTTGCAGGATGTGGCGATATTTCCTTTTCTGTAGTTAGTAGCCAGATGGATTTCTGATCAATGCAGATGCTTCATCCTGCCACATAAGTCTGCCAGAGATTTGTGTGTATAAAGAGAGATGAAACTCCTTAGAAAACAGAGGTAGAACAGAGAAAGAATGAAAAGAAATGATAAAATCTATGGCTCAGGCATGTTCTCTTTATCCCTGGAATTTAACCCAGGGACTCACTCACTTTGTTGAATGTTATATGATTAAAAATAATTGTGAAATACTGTGACCATGTCATCTTTTTTTATAAGGTAACACTCCACTCCCTGAAACCTATCCAGAACCTGTCATAGTGCCATATAGAGAGTGAGCACCCAAGCTTTGTGGTACCAAAAGAAATTTGCCAGAATATTCGACATTCACCCTTAAAATAAAGTGGAAGGCCATGAAGTGTTGAGAACACCTAGACGATGAGCAGAATACAATAGGGCATGTTTCTGGCAGTCCGTGGAGTAATGGAGCCATTGAGCCTTTTTCTATTGTATGAGAAGGGATGGCAGTGTTCTGAGGCCCAGGCACCAACATGAAGTGCCTGGCATCCAGGGTATTTCCTAGCTGTTTTTGCAACACACATCCATAAGCCTATTTGTGTGGGAGCCAGGAGAAGTGGAGAAGCAGGAAGTAGAAGCTACTTCAGCTCTGTGATCCTCCGGGTCCTCATCTGTAAAATGGGCTTGAGCTTCCTGAGTCCCAGAACTATGGGAAATGAATGAGATAATGTAGGCTAAGCCATACCCTCGTTTCTGGCTCAGAGGAAGTGCTCAACAGAAGGGAACAACTTTATCAGGAGAAAGCACTCCTGTCTTTGAATAGAGCCCCTTCTGTCTCCCGGCCTCCTCCTTCAAGCTTTTGAGGCATTTCTATAGTAACTGGCTGCTAGGCCTTGGCATCTATCTGTAGAGAAATACATTTTTGTGAAAGGTCTCTGAGGTGGTGGTGTGAGACATTTATTAGTGATCTAAGGCAACATAAGTCGCCTCTGGTTTTTATTGACTGTTTCTAGCTGGAGGCGCAGAAATGCACAGGCACTAACGGGTGACTCACTGCTGGCTACTACTCCCTGGACCAGCAGGGACTTAGCAAGCTCTTTTAGGACAGAGCATCTTGCATCAGTCAACAGTGACCCTTCTGGCTGAATATGTACAGGCATAAAAAGGCCCCTAAATTAGCTTCTGTTCTCCTTAGCGGGATGGATGGAAGATGAAATGCAATCCCTGGAGCAGGAGGAAATGTGTGTGTGGTGGAGGACTGAGCTAAACTCTGGAAGTGCAGGCTGTCTCTGCTTCCCAAAACAAATTGGAAATGGTTTTATTTTCTATTGGCCTAGTATAGTGTATATACGTAATAAGCTGTCATGGTGGGAGAAGAGGAAAGAAATGGAAAATTGGGGATAGAAGAGAATGGACACAAGGAATGATAACCAGAACTGCTGGTTTGAAGAAGGAATTAAAATGGAGCAGGTGTGACTTGAGACTAACTCCAACATATTTCCAAAGTGTGTATTGAGGAGAAGGACTAATGCTCTGGGCAGAGGTGTGAGGCGTGATGTTAGGCCAGCTGACCAGTCTTGAATACCATCTTGAAAATTTTCATGTGTTTACTAAAAATTTCATTGAACATTAATTTACCTGAAACTGCTAAAGATCTGGCTAAACCCCCCAAAGGCCAGGAATCATGTAAAAGTTGCCCTTCCAGAATACAGTGAGGCTACCCTAGAAATAATGCTCTCGTTTTTAAGAAATGTTAACATTATAGCCACAGGTTCTTCTGCTTCCTCCTCCCTCAGTGTGATTTCTCCTTTGCTCCAAAAAGGAGGAAAGAGAAGGACTCTTCAGATAAAATCATACCTTTGTTCCTCACATTTTCTGTTTTCTACATGATTCTACAGCATTCATTCCAACGCCTGTTTGAGACCCGCGAGTACTCAAAGAGGCTAGGAAGAAAATAGTAAACCCACAAACTCAACACTGTTTCTTGTATTAAAAATTTCCTTTGCTTGCTTTCTGTACAGCCTAAGACTCATACATTGAATCCGGTTCCAGATGGGATGTCACAGCCACATCCAGGAGTGTGGGGTCATCCCAGAGCCCACAGGGCCAGAACAGTGTAGATAACTCAGCACAAACCCAACCCTGCTGCCGCCAGATGGAATCCAGAAGGCTTGGAACACATCTGTCCATGCACGCAGAGGTCACTATCGCACACTCTCTGAACTAGGAAGAACTACGAGAAGTATTCCTTTCTCAGAGTTACCAGGCCCTCTCAGGATTACCTTCCTTGGAGGAACAGGTTATGAACTTCAGGTGCTTGTCGTGGTCTGGATACCCTTGAGGATCTCCTTCTCAATAGTAACAATTAGCATTTGTGGGGCACTTCATAAGTGCCAGATGCTGTTCACATCACACTTCACACATTCTGATGCATTTAAATCTCTCAAGAACCCTATGAAACCAGTCCTACTGTAGTCCTCACTTGTGATGAAAAATTTAAGACAAAGAAAGGTTTAGTGATTTCTCTGAAGTCATATAACTAACAAAAGCCGGGATCCGAGTCCAGGCTGTCTGACTGCACATCATATGCTGTAAACCAGTGAAGCGTGCTAGTCTGCCCTAGGCTTCCACCCAGGAGCCACAGAAGGGAAGATGGACTCTTTGCCAATAGTTTCTCTTGTAATCTGGGGGAGAACAACCCAAACAACCCAAACAAATGCTCAAGTCAGTTCCCAGATTTAAAGTTTTCCTAATTAGGACTGCCTGGTAGGACAGCTTTTAACAGTATAGATACAGGAGGTGGCCTGAGGGTTTATACTGGGAGACAAATAGCTCCAAGGTACTTTTGACTCTATGGAAGGAGGGCCCTTGCTCTTAGGAGCAGCAAAGGACACAGAGAAATGTCAGCCCGAAGGGGTGTACCATGTTGTCACAGGTGAGGGATTAACTTTATAAAATTGTGAGCATTGAGGAATGCCACATAGGGACTTCATTTGTTTCTGTATGCAAGTTTATTCAGAGAGGATCTTTGACATTTGTGTGATGTGAAGATAAAGCCTAGTTCCTCCACTGTTCTCCTCTGCCTCATCTCCACCTCCCCCTCCTCCCACCACCAATACCACCATGAATGTTTTAAAGTCTGTTAAATTTTCAAAGTGTTTTACTATACATACTGCATTCTTTATGTCAGGTCAAGGCAAAATTTTATTGCATTTGGCCAAAGGCCATTTTGAAACTTTCAAGGGATAAAAGGAAATACAACATGGTGTTTGAAGCAAAGGTAAAGCTAGAAACGGTTTATGAATAAAAAAATATATGCGTTTATATACAGGACTGACTGACCAATACTTCATGTGTTTTTTAAAACAGTTGGGGTTTAGACAACAACTAGAAGATAATAAATAGTGTATTTAAAAAAGGCATTTATCCATCTTTGATTCTAAACAGCTAATACATTCTCATCATAGAAAAATTCAAGAATGTGAAAAGAGAAAAAAATAAAAAATATAAACATCTATAATCTCATTATGCAGAAAAAAAGCATGATTATTTTTAGAATACAATCCTCTTGTCTTATGTTGCACATACACACACACACACAATGGAACTGGAAATTACTTCGTGTGCACTCAGATATGCAGAAAATAAATGCTGCCCTTTAATTTCTAAAAACTCTGATCTGGCCCATGTAATTCCACTTCACTGAATGGTAAAAGCAATTTATTATCCACAGCAATATTTCAGTCATTTCTGGTTTGTAAGTCTCCTTTCATTTTAACGTTCAACCTATTCAAAGTCATGATGGCTTATAAAGTCTTCTTTGAGCGACTTAGTCTCTTTAGGAAAATGCTCAGTCTTTCAGACTGTCCTCCTACCCCCATTTTTCTCTTCCTCAAGATGATGTCTTGGTGTCTGAAATAGGGCTGCAGCTAAGCACAGACTTAGAATGAATTACAGAGAGGCAAAAAGTCCACTCTTCTGAGATGACCCATGTCAAAGAAGCTCTCTTCCTCCAGGCCAGGGCATGGCTTGTCAAGTGAAGATGACACCTTGGAATGCATATTTGTGCAAAGTCTCCCAACCCTAAGGCACCTCCTGCCCAGGGGCTAGCTCTGTTTCTCTGGGAGCAGAGGAAAGGGGCCTTAGACCCTTGTGCTGTGAATGGCCTTGCAGGTCTCTCTAGCAAGGTCTCTCCTCTGCCTGGCTACTCTTTTTCCCACAGATGTCAACAGCAGGTTTCACTTGGGACCTGCTGTCTATTGTCTGGTTAGGACTCTACGATAACCCTCAAATGCCTCTGACTCATTTTAGTTTTTGCCGATTTTTGAGTCTCTGCCATATGGTGTAACCAGTCCTGTCCTGGAATATCTTCCTACAGTGTCTGCTGAGAGGGCACCAAGCCCTTTATCTCAAAGGGCCCAGCTAAGTCCCCTATGTTCAACTCAGCCCCTATGAGTCCTTTTATGGGGGGACATAAAGGAATTTCCAGGTTTTGCCCCTGCCACATAGAGAGTCAGAAAGCTTATAGATATAAATCCTGTATCCTCCTCTTCCTACTAGATGGCATTTCTGGATTTCTTCTATGTGGCCATCCCCCATTACACATCTAATGGAGATAATTGCAACTTCTGCCTGAATTAGAACTGGTAAAATAATGGAAGGTCAAAGGAACAATGGGATAGATTTTAAGAAACTTTTGTAAAATTTACGAAATGTGCTCTGTGTCTAGTCCCAAGTTCACACTTTTTCTTCATAAAAAACTTGAGGCTCTGTAGATTGGTTTAGTGCTGCATGCCTTGAGTTCAGTAGAATTTTCAAGGGAATCATTTGATTCAGTTCTTTTGACTTCTGCTAAGTTTATACTCGTTATCTAGAAAAACTTTTGGTGAAAATTCACAGCATGATGCACAGAACTAATTTCAGCTGATGATTTATAGGGTTGATTGAAAGTTTGCATTTACACTCAAATTCTCATTTATTTTTAAAAATAATTAACATTCTTTCCAATAGTTATATAATCTGAAAATTAGCCTTTTGAAACTTAGGCAAAGTAAGACAGCATAATCTTCAACATTGAGAGTAAAAGAGACTTTCCTCCACTTAATTAAAGGAACAAGAATTACGGAACTTTATAGCCATTTAATTATGTCATTAAGGTAAGAGTTGGCTAGCAGTGGGGGAATAGACTGCGATAGGCAACTCTGTAGACTGAGCCTGACCTTTCAGGGCTCTGCCAATGCTCACACTGTCTC
Source organism: Manis pentadactyla (assembly GCF_030020395.1). Lineage (NCBI taxonomy): Eukaryota > Metazoa > Chordata > Mammalia > Pholidota > Manidae > Manis > Manis pentadactyla. Next base: position 186,536,505 of record NC_080020.1, on the reverse strand, counting down.
ACTGCAGTTTTCAATGATTGTGAGTAGATCGACGTATTTGTTAAAAGATGTTTAATCATTCAGTTTAAATGACATTGATACATATTTTTCCAATGGATTTTTTTCTTTCTCATTAGAAGTGCTCAAAAATGGACAGGTCACCTCTAAAATTCAAAGCTAAAAGAGAACGTATCCCTTCAGTGTGGTCAGCAGTGTGGTTAGGCACACTTACATACACGTGTGTGTCTGTTAACTTCTCTCTTTCACTGGCTTACTTTTCTGCTCATTTACTCAGTAGTCTTATGTGTCAGGTGGGGAAAAAGAGTAACACCTTTGCACTACTAATCATAGCTGGGTTTTATAGACTTATTTACTTAGTCCTATGTATCAAGGCCTTTATTTTCACTCATTTAATGTCAGAAACAAATTTATGAGGCAGGTCTTATTACTCCTGTTTTAAAAATGATGGAAACTAAGCCTTGGAGATGTTAACTAAAGCTCCCTTAGGTCCTACAGCTAATGAGTGGGACTCTATCTAGGCACTTATGACTAAAAGACCACCCTTTTATCTGGTCTGATGGGCTACCTCCCTTCCCTGCCCTACCCTACCAAATTTGTTATGAAGATCAAATATAACCATGTATGTAAGACTGATCTATTTTCCACTAGAAAAGGCACATTCTTTTCAAGGTATATTTCCCTCTCTATTTTCAGTTAGATTTTGTTTCCTTGTGCTGTTGATAAAAATATATGAAGGAAGACTATGGAAAATAATAATTATGAAATGTGTTGATGATTATAAAAACTTAAAAAATAAAGAAGAGGATATAATCATGGCATCTGACTATTTGCACTATTCTCTGATTGTCATTGGTTTCTGTCAGAAGAATAATAAAATTATTTGTAGTTTGGGTGTATTAGAATTTGTGTTTGGAAGGGAATTACCTATAATTTTCTATGATTTCTATCTCAGTTAATAAGGAAATGTGGCAGCATTCCCATTTATATTGCCCTGTCTAAGAAAAGTTGTCTGGGAGGTCACGTGCTCTCCCACTAAAATTCTCTTTTTCAAAAAAGACACCCACGTATGCGAGAATCAAGCAGTGGTGGATGGTGGGAAGGGTGGCTGGAGTGGCACAGTAGAGAAGCAAAGATAAATATCATTGAAAGACTGACTTTTACACGTCATTGGCACAGTTTAGTTCCAACAAACATGAGAGATTAAAAAACAGAAAGCAGACATAAAACACTTTTGGGGATACACATTTACTTCAGAAATCTAATTAAGCATTTCCCATCTATCTTCAAAATGCCCTCTACTAAGTCAGAAAACTTTTAAAGCGACCACATAAACTCTTAAACCCTTGACCTTATCTTGTCTGATCATTCAAACCGCAGGAATATTTTTTGAGTTTCTATGAAGTGCTCCAGACACTGATGATTCTTTGTCCCTTCAGGCCCTTGCTACAGTAGACCAAATTCCATCCTCTTTTCTCCTATATTGTACAATTTGGTCTTCTTTTTATTTTCTAGACTTTCTTCACTTGCTTTTTAATTTCTCCTTACTGACTCCAAGTGCCTTTCAAAAAAAGAAAAGGATACTTTCAAAAAGTGGACAAACTACTTCGATCAGAAGATTCTGCTTTTTCTCTTTCCCAGAATAATTGCTGTTTTGTGCTTCCTTGTCATTTCATCACTTCCCTTAAGATTGTGGTAAGGTATGTATACTATGTTCCAGAAGAGTCTTCAAAGACTCTGCCAATTCCTCTTTCCTTTTCCATTAAGACTAGAGGGTGTATCTGGTCATCCACGTAATTATCTTCAGAGATACACTGATGTTTATTTCTTCTTGTGATTTTTTTCTTACATATTTATTTCTTATGGTATTTATTTTCTTATATCCACCCTTCCTATAAGCATAAATAAAAACACATTTAGGAGAATTTCTCTCACATAATCCCTTTTTCATCTCCTCCTTCTATTTCAAATTCCATTCTTTGTTGGTCCCTCAGTATCATTTTGTCTTTCTTCTCCAATAGACATGTTGGGGACAAGAACTATGTCTTACATTTCCAGGATTCAGCATAGGATGTAGTACATAGTAGGGGCTGGGTGACAACAGATAGAAAACAAATTGTTCAGTGGAATTACTACCTTAAATTAAGGGTGGGATATCTGAGTGAAAGGAAAGGATTCCTGAGAAAGAATAAGAAAGTAAAATAAGTTCATTTGGAAAATATAAAAGGCTAAAAACAAGTTATGTTAAGAATATCTGCTGAATGCCTGCATTTTTATCTGCGGAAAGAGAAGAGCACTGTGTTCTCCATGGTTGACTCCAAACGCACAGTCTAGTTCTTCCCAAATTAGAGAGTTTTCAGCAGAGTGTAGAATTAAGCACAGGCCTACATGACTCGCTGACATCATTTTAATATCTTCCATAACTAAAGGCCAAGTAGAGTATAAAAGCTTCTGTGAGTTCTGAAAGTGAATTCATTTGAACACACATGTATTGAGAACCCACTTTGTGGAGGAACTGCAGATATGAAGATAACTAGGACATTGTCTCATATAATCTCTTCTCTCAACTGAATTAACTATTCTAATTGCTATGGATGTGTTTATGTCAGGCATCCATTACACCACCTGAGGAATATGTCGTACTTTCTTGTGAAGAACACCAGTGGCTTCTTTTCCTACAGGTATGCCATTCTTCTTTGCCCACTGTGAACTTAAGTTTTCAGTAAATGATATACCCAAATAGGGTTCTAATTAATGTTAAATTGGTAGTTTCCTTCTATATATTATATTTTTCATTTATTCATTTAAAAATATTGTACAATGACCATGTGCCTAGAATGTTTCTGTCTACTAGAACTTATAAATGAACAGAATAGTTTCATAGACCTTACTTTCCCATGGGGCAGACAGTAAACAAACATGTAAACTGTATCAGCCAGCATTTACTTTACCGTAATGCTGTGAAACAAATGACTCTAAAATCTTTGAATTAAAACACCAAACATTTATTTTTCTCATTAGCAGTTCTGTGGGTCTGTTGGAAGGTGACTGATCCTAGCAGGGTTCAGCTTATCTTGGCTTGAAACTCAAGACCAGAGCTGTTTCTACTGCTTTACTGGGGTTAGGTTTCTTCCTGGACCAGTAGTTATCTAGAACATCTGCTTCTCATGGGGAGTGGCAGGAGACCAAGAGAACAAGCCAGACCATGCCAGCAAGTCTGAAATTCTGTCTCTGCCACAGTAACTAACATCTCACTAACCAAGAGAATTCATATGTCAAACCCAATTAGAATTCAGCAATGGATAGTTCAAGGTTCTAGTGGTTCAAGGATATGTTTTTACTCATAAAGAGAAGAACTGCAAGTTATATGGAAAAGTTTAAATGTATAGTTTTATAATAGGAAATGTATGAAGAACTGAAAATAATAATTCATTCTATCTACTAATTCAGTGTATCTACTACAGTCTGCCCTCTTGGTCACAATTGTTCTGGTTCCTTCCCCATTTCAGATATACTTGTTGCCGTCCCAGAACACCCACAAAGGCTCACCCAATTATGGAATCAGGTTGAAAGCCCACAGTCTGAGGATCCATGTCAGGTCTAGGATGGCACTGCTCTTGACCTGAACATCTATAAATTGAAAAGATGTTATCTGCTCCCACACATCTAATATACAATGTTGGAATAGGGACAAGATGAACAGTTGCATCAGCCCAGAGAAAGCTAGGAGAAACACAGAAGTCAGAGGTCTACAGCAATTTTGAAATTCTCCTTGGAAAATTTTGCCAGGTTCCCCTACAAAGAGGTTGGTATGTGTTTTGATTAGAACCTAGCTCTGCCCATGGGTGTTGATCACAAATCTACTGTTAAACATATGGGCTTCTGCTCTGCTTTTGGAACTTCCTCCTGTTCCATCTTTGGCTTTTCTGAGGAGTACTGGAGAATACACCCTTTGTAGCTGAGCAGATGTCTCAACCTGCTTCCTACATGTAAAATTTTCAGAGCCTAAAGATCTTCATTTATCTCGAACAGACATATCTTTTTTTTTTTTTTGAGAGGGCATCTCTCATATTTATTGATCAAATGGTTGTTAACAACAATAAAATTCTGTATAGGGGACTCAATGCACAATCATTAATCCACCCCAAGCCTAATTCTCAACAGTCTCCAATCTTCTGAAGCATAACGAGCAAGTTCTTACATGGTGAACAAATTCTTACATAGTGAATAAGTTCTTACATGGTGAACAGTGCAAGGGCAGTCATCACAGAAACTTTCGGTTTTGATCACGCATTATGGACTATAAACAATCAGGTCAAATATGAATATTCATTTGATTTTATACTTGATCTATATGTGAATCCCACATTTCTCCCTTATTATTATTATTATTATTGTTGTTGTTGTTGTTTTAATTAAATGCTGAAGTGGTAGGTAGCTGCAAGATAAAGGTAGAAAACATAGTTTAGTGCTGTAAGAAAGCAAATGTAGATGATCAGGTGTGTGCCTATAGACTAAGTATTAATCCAAGCTAGACAAGGGCAACCAAACATTCACAGATGCAGAAGATTTCTCTCAAAACAGGGGGGGGTGAGGTTCTATGCCTCACCTCTGTTGATCCCCAATTTCTCACCTGATGGCCCCCCTGCGACTGTGCCTGTCTTAGGTTGTTCCTCCCTTGAGGAATCTTACCTGTCTCTGGCTAACCAGTCATCTTCCGGGGCCATACAGGGAAATGTAAAGTTGGTAAGTGAGAGAGAGGCAATATTGTTTGAAAAGGTTAGCTTTTTACTTCTTTGCAGATTTATGCCCTGTGGCTTTTATGCCCAGTATATGTCTTGAGGTATTTTTATCACTTGGAGGAATTATGATACTCAGTAAATTCGATTTGAGGCATGAATTCTATTTTAGGGTTGTAATTAGGAAGGAAGAAGAAAAGCTATAGGAGTAGCAGACGGAAGAAAACCTGGGAAGATTGATTATTTCTTTGACATATCTTCTTGTAGAGTAACTTAAGCATGTAAAGGTTTAAAAACTACCAATTAAATTGTGTACACACATTAACATAATAGGAATACAGTTACATAACCAAAGCAGACCTATAATTACCAGCCATCTCCAGTGAAACCAAGAAAACCAGTTAGGAACCCTAGGCATTTGTGAAAACTTATCTATAATATGGTGGATATTGTCCAACTGAACTTGAACAGTCTGAGAGAAATCAGACAAATTAAAACAACCCATTCTTGGGGACTGTTCACATCCCATATGTTCTTTTAACAGTAGATAGTCTGTACTTGTAAGATTTTGGAGCGCTACAACTTGCACTTCTCCTAATTCTTGGTTGAGTTCCAACAGTATAGATCCAGTCAAATTTGTTGTTTTACTGTATGCACAGGCCAGCTTAGGTATCTCCTTCTTCATTCCCATGGCAAGTCCAGGAACCGATGGGATGAGTGCATCTACAGCTGTAGCATTGCGTGGATCTTTGTTAGGGTTTTTTGATGATCATCTTCTGGCATGAGTCTTCCAGAGAATGCTGATGTTGGAAGTTCTTCTTCATATCATATCTTAATTCATTTTCTGTGTAGCCAAATTAGGCTTTGATCCTCTGTATAAACACAAACAAACCCTTTGCCCACACTTTGATATGCCCTTTATACCATTGTGTATAACTCATTGGAGGTCACCATACAGGAACTGCTTTTTTTTTTAAGAGAAAGGAATATTATCAGAAAAATGTACCTCCATAGCCGATCATCTGAAACCCTTTAAAAGATCAAAATTAAGGATATTTAAAGCATGCATTAATCATTGATTTATAGTTAGTTTTATCCTATCAGGGAGTAATCCCCCTTTTCTTTCTTTTCTTTTTTTCTTTTTTTTTTTTATCATTAATCTACACTTACATGAAGAATATTATGTTTACTAGGCTCTCCCCTATACCAGGTCCCCCGTATAAACCCCTTTACAGTCACAGTCCATCAGCATAGCAAAATGTTGTAGAATCACTACTTGTCTTCTCTGTGTTGTACAGCCCTCCCCTTTCTCCCACCCCCCCCATGCATGCTAATCTTAATACCCCCCTTCTTCTTCCCCCCCTTATCCCTCCCTATCCACCCATCCTCCCCAGTCCCTTTCCCTTTGGTACCTGTTAGTCCATTCTTGGGTTCTGTGATTCTGCTGCTGTTATGTTCCTTCAGTTTTTCCTTTGTTCTTATACTCCACAGATGAGCGAAATCATTTGGTATTGCTCTTTCTCCGCTAGGCTTATTTCACTGAGCATAATACACTCCAGCTCCATTCATGTTGCTGCAAATGGTAGGATTTGCCCTCTTCTTATGGCTGAGTAGTATTCAGCCATTGTGTATTTGTACCACATCTTCTTAATCCATTCATCTACTGATGGACATTTAGGTTGCTTCCAATTCTTGGCTATTGTAAATAGTGCTGCAATAAACATAGGGGTGCATCTGTCTTTCTCAAACTTGATTGCTGTGTTCTTAGGGTAAATTCCTAGGAGTGGAATTCCTTGGTCAAATGGTAAGTCTGTTTTGAGCATTTTGATGAACCTCCATACTGCTTTCCACAATGGTTGAACTAATTTGCATTCCCACCAGCAGTGTAGGAGGGTTCCCCTTTCTCCACAGCCTCACCAACATTTGTTGTTGTTTGTCTTTTGGATGGCAGCCATCCTTACTGGTGTGAGGTGATACCTCATTGTAGTTTTAATTTGCATTTCTCTGATAATTAGCGATGTGGAGCATCTTTTATGTGTCTGTTGGCCATCTGTATTTCTTTTTTGGAGAACTGTCTGTTCAGTTCCTCTGTCCATTCTTTAATTGGATTATTTGTTTTTTGTTTATTGAGGCATGTGAGCTCTTTATATATTTTGGACGTCAAGCGTTTATCGGATGTGTCATTTTCAAATATATTCTCCCATACTGTAGGGTTCCTTTTTGTTCTATTGATGGTGTCTTTTGCTGTACAGAAGCTTTTCAGCTTAATATAGTCCCACTTGTTCATTTTTGCTGTTGTTTTCCTTGCCCGGGGGATATGTTCAAGAAGAGGTCACTCATGTTTATGTCTAAGAGGTTTTGCCTATGTTTTTTTCCAAGAGTTTAATGGTTTCATGACTTACATTCAGGTCTTTGATCCATTTTGAACTTACTTTTGTATATGGGGTTAGACAATAGTCCAGTTTCATTCTCCTACATGTAGCTGTCCAGTTTTACCAGCACCATCTGTTGAAGAGACTGTCATTTTGCCATTGTATGTCCATGGCTCCTTTATCAAATATTAATTGACCATATATGTCTGGATTCTCTAGTCTGTTCCATTGGTCTGTGGCTCTGTTCTTGTGCCAGTACCAAATTGTCTTGATTACTATGGCTTTATAGTAGAGCTTGAAGTTGGGGAGTGAGATCCCCCCTACTTTATTCTTCTTTCTCAGGATTGCTTTGGCTATTCGGGGTCTTTGGTGTTTCCAAATGAATTTTTGAATTATTTCTTCCAGTTCATTGAAGAATGTTGCTGGTAATTTGATAGGGATTGCATCAAATCTGTATATTGCTTTGGGCAGGATGGCCATTTTGACGATATTAATTCTTCCTAGCCACGAGCATGGGATGAGTTTCCATCTGTTAGTTAGTGTCCCCTTTAATTTCTCTTAAGAGTGACTTGTAGTTTTCAGAATATAGGTCTTTTGCTTCTTTGGTTAGATTTATTCCTAGATATTTTATTCTTTTTGATGCATTTGTGAATGGAATTGTTTTCCTGATTTCTCTTTCTATTGGTTCATTGTTAGTTTATAGGAAACCTACAGATTTCTGTGTGTTAATTTTGTATCCTGCAACTTTGCTGTATTCCGATATCAGTTCTAGTAGTTCTGGGGTGGAGTCTTTAGGGTTTGTTATGTACATTATCATGTCATCTGCAAATAGTGACAGTTTAACTTCTTCTTTACCAATCTGGATTCCTGGTATTTTTTTGTTTTGTCTGATTGCCGTGGCTAGGACCTCTAGTACAATGTTAAATAACAGTGGGGAGAGTGGGCATCCCTGTCTAGTTCCCGATCTCAGCGGAAATGCTTTCAGCTTCTCACTGTTCAATATAATGTTGGTTGTGGGTTTTTCATAGATGGCCTTTATTATGTTGAGGTACTTGCCCTCTATTCCCATTTTGCTGAGAGTTTTTATCATGAATGGATGTTGAACTTTGTCAAATGCTTTTTCAGCATCTATGGAGATGATCATGTGGTTTTTGTCTTTCTTTTTGTTGATGTGGTGGATGATGTTGATGGACTTTCGAATGTTGTACCATCCTTGCATCCCTGGGATGAATCCCAATTTTGTCATGGTGTATGATCCTTTTGATATACTTTTGAATTCAGTTTGCTAATATTTTATTAAGTATTTTTTCATCTACATTCATCAAGGATATTGGTCTGTAATTTTCTTTTTTGGTGGGGTCTTTGCCTGGTTTTGGTATTAGGGTGATGTTGGCTTCATAGAATGAGTTTGGGAGTATTCCCTCCTCTTCTATTTTTTGGGAAACTTTAAGGAGAATGGGTACTATGTCTTCTCTGTGTGTCTGATAAAATTCCGATGTTAATCCGTCCGGTCCGGGGCTTTTGTTCTTGGGTAGTTTTTTGATTACCGTTTCAATTTCTTAGCTCGTAATTGGTTTGTTTAACTTTCGTGTTTCTTCCTTGGTCAGTCTTGGAAGGTTGTATTGTTCTAGAAAGTTGTCCATTTCTTCTAGGTTTTCCAGCTTGTTGACATATAGGTTTTCATAGTAGTTTTTAATAATTCCTTTTATTTCTGTGGAGTCTGTCATGATTTTTCCGTTCTCATTTCTGATTCTGTTGATTTGTGTTGATTCTCTTTTTCTCTTAATAAGCTTGGCTAGAGGCTTATCTATTTTGTTTATTTTCTCAAAAAACCAGCTCTTAGTTTCATTGACTTTTGCTATTGTTTTATTCTTCTCAATTTTGTTTATTTCTTTTCTGATCTTTATTATGTCCCTCCTTCTGCTGACTTTAGGCCTCTTTTGTTCTTCTTTTTCCAATTTCAATAATTGTGATGTTAGACTATTCATTTGGGATTGTTCTTCCTTCTTCAAGTGTGCCTGGATCGCTGTATACTTTCCTCTTAAGACTGCTTTCGCTGCATCCCACAGAAGTTGGGGCTTTGTGTTGTTGTTGTCATTTGTCTCTATATATTCCTTGATCTCTATTTTAATTTGTTCGTTGATCCATTGACTATTTAAGAGCATGTTGTTAAGCCTCCACGTGTTTGTGAGCCTTTTTGTTTTCTTTGTAGAATTTATTTCTAGTTTTATATCTTTGTGGTCTGAAAAATTGGTTGGTAGAATTTCAATATTTTGGAATTTACTGAGGCTCTTTTGTGGGCTAGTATGTGGTCTCTTCTGGAGAATGTTCCATGTGCACTTGAGAAGAATGTATATCCTGTTGCTTTTAGATGTAGAGTTCTATAGATGTCTATTAGGTCCATCTATTTTACTGTGTTGTTCAGTGCTTCCATGTCCTTATTTATTTTCTGCCCGGTGGATCTATCCTTTGGGGTGAGTGGTGTGTTGAAGTCTCCTAGAATGAATGCACTGCAGTCTATTTGCCCCTTTAGTTCTGTTAGTATTTGTTTCACATATGCTGGTGCTCCTGTGTTGGGTGCATATATATTTATAATGGTTATATCCTCTTGTTGGACTTAGCCCTTTATCATTATATAGTGTCCTTCTTTATCTCTTGTTACTTTCTTTGTTTTGAAGTCTATTTTGTCTGATATTAGTACTGCAACCCCTGCTTTATTCTCGCTGTTGTTTCCCTGAAATATGTTTTTCCATCCCTTGACTTTAAGTCTGTACATGTCTTTGGGTTTGAGGTGAGTTTCTTGAAAGCAGCATATAGATGGGTCTTACTTTTTTATCCATTCTGTGACTCTGTGTCTTTTGATTAGTGCATTAAGTCCATTTACATTTAGGGTGACTATTGAAAGATATGTACTTATTGCCATTGCAGGCTTTAAATTCGTGGTTACCAAAGGTTCAAGGTTAGCCTCTTTAGTATCTTACTGCCTAACTTAGCTCGCTTATTGAGCTGTTATATACACTGTCTGGAGATTCTTTTCTTCTCTCCCTTCTTATTCCTCCTCCTCCATTCTTCATATGTTGGGTGTTTTGTTCTGTGCTCTTTCTAGGAGTGCTCCCATCTAGAGCAATCCCTGTAAGATGCCCTGTAGAGGTGGTTTGTAGGAAGAAATTCCCTCAGCTTTTGCTTGTCTGGGAATTGTTTAATCCTGCCATCATATTTAAATGATAGTCGTGCTGGATACAGTATCCTTGGTTCAAGGCCCTTCTGTTTCATTGTATGAAATATATCATGCCATTCTCTTCTGGCCTGTAGGGTTTCTGTCGAGAAGTCTGATGTTAGCCTGATGGGTTTTCCTTTATAGGTGACCTTTTTCTCTCTAGCTGCCTTTAAATCTCTTTCCTTGTCCTTGATCTTTGCCATTTTAATTATTTTGTGTCTTGGTGTTGTCCTCCTTCTATCCTTTCTGTTGGGGGTTCTGTGTATTTCCGTGGTCTGCTCGATTATTTCCTCCCCCAGTTTGGGGAAGTTTTCAGCAATTATTTCTTCCAAGATACTTTCCATCCCTTTTCCTCTCTCTTCTTCTTCTGGTACCCCTATAATATGGATATTGTTCCTTTTGGATTGGTCACACAGTTCTCTTAACATTGTTTCATTCCTGGAGATCCTTTTATCTCTCTCTATGTCAGCTTCTATGCATTCCTGTTCTCTGGTTTATATTCCATCAATGGCCTCTTGCATCTTATCCATTCTGCTTATAAATCCTTCCAGAATTTGTTTCATTTCTGTAATCTCCTTCCTGGCATCTGTGATCTCCCTCTGGACTTCATCCCATTTCTCTTGCATATTTCTCTGCATCTTTGTCAGCATGTTTATGATTTTTATTCTGAATTTTTTGTCAGGAAGACTGGTTAGGTCTGTCTCTTTCTCTGGTGTCTCTGTGATCTTGGTTTGCCTGTAATTTTGTCTTTTCATGGTGATAGGAATAGTTTGCAGAGCTGGGACGAGTGACAGCTGCAAGAACTTCCCTTCTTGTTGTTTTGTGGGCTTCCTCTCCTGGGAGAACAGCGACCTCTAGTGGCTTGTGCTGGGCAGCTGCGCGCAGACAGGGCTTCTGCTTCCTGCCCGGCTGCTATGGAGTTAATCTCCGCTGTTGCTGTGGGCGTGGCCTGGCTCCGGCTGCTGCTCCAAAATGGTGGAGTCGTGTTGGAGGGAGAGCGGCCGGGAGGCTATTTATCTCTGTAAGGGGCCTCCCTGCTCCCTGCTGCTCAGGGAATTAGAGTGCCCAGAGATCCCCAGATTCCCTACCTCTGGACTAAGTGTCCCGCCCTGCCCCTTTAAGACTTCTAAAAAGCACCCACCAAAACAAAACAACAACAACAACAACAACAAAAATGGCCGCTCGTTTTTCTTTATTCTCCCGTGCCAGCCTCAGGCACCCGCTCACGGGTCTTGCTGCCCTATTTCCCTAGTATTGGGGTCCCTGTCCCTTTAAGACTTCCAAAAAGCACTCGCCAGAACAAAACAACAACAACAAAAAAATGGCCGCTCGTTTTTCTTTATTCTCCAGTGCCAGCCTCAGGCACCCACTCACCAGTCTTGCTGCCCTTTTTCCCTAGTATTGGGGTCCCTGTCCCTTTAAGACTTCCAAAAAGCACTTGCCATAACAAAACGACAACAACAACAACAACAAAAATGGCCGCTCGCTTTTCTTTTGTCCTCTGGCACTGGCCTCAGGCACCTGCTCACCATTCTTGCTGCCCTGTTTCCCTAGTATCCAGGGCCCTGCGCATGCACTGTGTCTGCACTCCGGTCTGGATGGCCGGGGCTTGGTGTTCGGCAGTCCCGGGCTCCGTCTCCCTCCCGCTCTGCCTGCTCTTCTCCCGCCGGGAGCTGGGGGGAGGGGCGCTCGGCTCCCGCGGGGCCAGGGCTTGTATCTTACCCCCTTTGGGAGGCGCTGGGTTCTCGCAGGTGTGGATGTGGTCTGGATGTTGTCCTGTGTCCTCTGGTCTTTATTCTAGGAAGAGTTGTCTTTGTTATATTTTCATAGATATATGTGGTTTTGGGAGGCGATTTCCGCTGCTCTACTCATGCCGCCATCTTGGCTCTCCTATCTTCTGGTCTTTCTTTTAGGAAGAGTTTTCTTTGTTGTATTTTCAAAAATATATGTGGTTTTGGGAGGAGATTTCCACTGCTCTACTCACGCCGTCATCTTGGCTCCGCCCGAGACATATCTTTTTAAACCCAGGCTGGTGAAAATTTTTCCACTACAACTCTCTTGAAAACTTTGTGGGTTTTCTATGAATGATTGCAATCAACTACATGTGCCAAATGCCTTACCCACAATTCTTTTAGAGATGTCCTTCTTTCTAGATATGTGTAGATACTTGCATGTATTAGTCATGTATGAGTTAAAAAATCTCAGTCTCCTTAATCTTTTCAGGGATTTTTAATAAAGTGTGTGACAACCACTTTCTTGGTTTTGTCTGTGCTATATGGCAATGTTCTAATGGCTATACCTTTAGGCAGAGAGAAATTGCTTACTTTTTCAAACCTATAATTCCCATAATTTTTAGGTTCTTTCAATTCCCCTCAATCCTATTTGCAGACCAGTCCATTTTTTTCCAAGCTTATCTTTTTCCTGTAGTAACTTATCAAATGTGGGTAAAAACAGCCAGCTTACAATAAGCATTCTGCCTCAAAAAACTTCCCAGCCCATTGCTGTCAGTACATCAGTAACTTTTTGTCTTCTAGGTTATTGCAATCATTTTTAACAAATGTTTTGTTTGTATATAACATGGTTAATCATTTTTCCAGCTTATTACATTTTTTTTATAGTTTCCTCTCTACTTACCATATGATCCCAAACTAAATGACACATATTTTAAAGTTTTTTGACAGCAGAGGCCCATTTCTGGCATAACTTCTGTATTAATTAGCAAGTGCTACATTAATGTTGAATGGCAAACCTCACACCCAAACCCAAATCTCAGAAGCTGAAACAAGTGTTTATTTTCTTCCTGGTCCCATGGGTCAGCTGAAATAGCACTACTTCAGGTCATGGGGGGACTTTGTTCTAGGCCTCTGGTTAGAACCTTTTTTATTCTTCTTCAAAAAGTGATGACTTAGATATATTTTTTTAATAAGGAGTGGTAGGAGCCCCAGAATGCAAGCAAGACAAACAACATATTTAAAGTCTCTGTTCTTATCAAGTCTCCCAAAATTTAATTAACCAGTGCAAGCCAAATGGCTAAACTTAACATTAGTGGGGTTCGGCTATTTTCTACCCATAATTACATGTTATGTGGAATGGGTATTATAGCAGGGAGAAAGTCAAGATTTGAAAACAGTTCAATGTGTTGCACATGCAAACAAGAAAATACCAACTAGTATAAATGCTGTAAAGAAAATAAAGAAGAGTTGTGTTTAGAGAATGTCTAGAAATGCATTAAGACTGGTTTCTTGGAGATAAGGTTAAAACCGAGCCTGAATGCCTTGCAGGTGAAGGGAATAGACAGAACAAAGACACAGATGCAGGGATAAGCTTGGAGTGATGGAAGAACTGATATAAGCCCACAGGGAGGATGATAGGAGATAAAATCAATGAAGCATGTAGAGGCCAGATTATTTAGACCTCTGTTATGACCATTATTATATGCAATATCATATAACTAGACATTTCAGATGATTATTTACCAAATGCCAGAAGAAAGACTGTTTGTGAGTTGTACTGGTTCTCATGATAACCCATGAAGAAGGCAGCTGAATTCAACCAGTCTGGAAAATTATATACAGATTGAGTTGTATAATCAATTCTAAATAATTTACTTTCCACTGGTTCTTATTGGCGTGTTCTCGTGCCAAGTTGTTTTGATCAGAAAGCTTGAAAATACAAGAATTCTTGACTACAGAGGTACCAGCTAAAATACTGAAGAGATAAAGTGGTGGCCTCTGGAACTACTTGGCTCCTTAACAATTCCAGGTATTTCTTCTCCCTGGGCTTCTAAGAGCTAAATGGAGATAGAAACTCTTTGGAGCCTTCTTCCACCCTCACTCTCACTCTTGGGAAAAAACTCTTATTCTTTTGCTCCCCAGAGGGTTTTCTAGATCTAAAATAGCAACCGCTCTGCTTGTTGGCAATATGCCTTCCTGGGGAAGTCTTTGTGTGGGTGCCTTGGCCAAGTAGGCAGGCAACTGGGGTGAAAACCCTGGGGTACACCCCATGCCTTTGGCAAGTACATTAATTGGGGGTGTAGAACAAGGTTAAATTTGGGGCACACTCCTAACCACAAACAGTGGAGTCCCATGCAAAGTTGGTTATAAGTGCCTCAAACTTTCACTAAATCAGAAGCACAAAAATGCTAGACAGTGGAATGCCCAAAATCATGAGGTCTTAAACACTTTCTAGAAATGACCATTGATCTTTGTTCTGTGATTCACAATTGGCATTTAATTCTTTGATTTTCTTCTGTCCTCACCTTTCTGTAGACTCAAGGAAAAGAAAATATTCTCCTTTCAAACACATGAAAAAAAGTACATCAAAACCAGCAACACAGAGAAGCTGCTGGTCTCCCTGTGCCACAGTAACACCACTACAGGTGCACCCTTGATTCTATTAAGAACAACCAGCTAAACTGGTGAAATACACAGCTATAAATTTGCACTGCTGCATCTTTTACCAAGAAAGGGGCTGTGCCTAGATGAATCAGAATAGACTGGCTGGCAGAGCTCAGACACAACAATGTGGTTTTTCAGGAGAAATCAATGTGAATGTGTTTATTTCACACACATTTGTTTGTCAGAGGACTTCAAGGAGGTGTGCAGAGATCAGTTAAGCATTGCCACCTGCCACATAGGCTGTACCTCTTCTTTACAGGCGGGTCTCTTAGGTCATTAGCACTGAGGCAGCTCATCCTCTGTTCAGCTCCTGTGCCACAAGATAGGACAGGAATCCCGCCAGGAGGAGGACCTGGTTCCTGGCTCCTAACCATCCCCGCTGGACTCCAGCTGCCAGCACCACTCGAAGAAGAGAGCATGCCGCCCAGCCCAAAGAAAGCTTCCAGCCCGTGAGAGTGGCAGGTTTAAAAGCTCGATGGTTCAATCAAAGGCATTGCCCAGCTCTGTCCTGTGTGGCTATTGTACATTGGAACACATGCTGCTAGGAAACAAAGAGGACACACGTTTATTTTCAAGCGTAGGACTTTGGAACCACTTGGGAAGAATATTCTTGATTGAGAACCAAAACATTCCATGATGCTTAACAAACCTGCAAATTGAAAAATCAGCCTCAGCCCATGCAGCCGGGAGGCAGGAGAAGGACCTATACCCTGAAAAAATTTTTTTCAAAATATTCCTTAAGTGATATTTGTGTGCATTTGCAAAATTACCACTTTCTGAATCAAAGTCTCAAGCTGTTTTCATCTGTGAACATATGTTGTGCCGTTAGACAATATCTCAGCCCACTGCTGCCCAGATACCCCCAGCTCATTGCATAATGGATGGTCCCACAAAGAAGGCACTGCAGCTCAGGCAGTGCCCCCGTAATAATATTTTAAAATAAATGATATGCATCATTAAATCACCAAGGATGACTAACTCAATTTTAGAAAACCCACAACTCCAGCAATCATAGTTACAGCTCTGATTTGAATATTTTCACTTTCACCTGAGCAGCCAGTGGGAGCCAGTCAAGCAGATTCGCATTCAGGCTGTACTCTCAGAGGAGCAGGAGGGAACCTGTGATTATGTAGTTACAGTAACATCGGCTAGATGCCTCCTGTCCGCCTGGGCTTTTTAGACTTTTCCTTCCTCCCTTCTTGCCTTCTTATTTACATATCACAGGCATCCTCTTTGTAAAGTTATTTTAAATAATTTATTAGATTGATCTCTTTAAAATTCTACCCTGGCTAAATGTCATAAGGAGAAAAAAAAAAGTCTTCTAAACTTATTTAAAGGTTTCTACTGGAGCAGGCCAGTTACCTGCTTCACTGCTGATATTCTAAAAATACCTCCATGTCCGTACTATTATCCATTCTTCACGTCCAATTGCTCTGTTATGGTAATAGTCAGAAGCACACCATGCAGTAATTACTTACAGCTGACTGAAGAAAAGAATATTCAACTCCCCCACTGTTCCACTAGAAGGTCTTTATGCACTATTAACTCATTCCTGTTTATTAATACTCTACTGGTAATTCAGGCTGCTGCCTCTTAGGTTTGTAATAGGAGGACTATTAAACAGCAATTACTGACCATATGGGTTGGCGAATATTTGTTGGGTTTTGTGGGGGTTTTTTTAGTGGGCTTTTATTTCTCCTTGCCCCGACTTGTTTTTTAAGAAGCTATATTACAGCATAGTAAAGTAACATCACATCTGCATGAGATTAGCAAGTTTGGCAGTATTTCTCCCTTCCTTAGAAAATGTGAATTTATTCCCAGATTACTATTGCTGGCTTAGGAAAAAGAGATCACGGGAGAGCTAGGGAGATGTGGGAGACGGTTCATATGTGGGAAGACTCTACTTTGGAAATACTCTGGCTCTCATCTTCCCTAGATGATCTGGTAGGCTGTTTTCTCTTATTGCCTTGGGGAGGGAACTGACCCACCTCAACCACCCTCAACTTCTGAAAAATAAGCATATTTACTGAGGAATCCAAATCTAATACCATTTTCCCTTTCAAGTTCCCCCAAGCATTTGGAAGTTGTCACTTTAAATTTAGCATCTGGTGAATTCATCTCCCAAAGAGCAGGTATGTGAACCTTGGGAGATGGCGAAGGCTTCTCCTGGGAGAGGGGTGGCATGAGTAATGGGATCAAGTGAGGCAGGCAGGTGGCAAACGATGATTATGGTAATAATAATGTGCTCCTCTCCCACAGGTAGTGAGCGCTAGGCACGTGGCAAGCATTAAATGCATTTCAATGAAAGGCATCTTTGAGATAAATAGGACCCAGGAGCTGATTTCCAGGAGCTGGAAGACAATGGCTTGCGAACCAGAGCAGGTGGGTCACTTGGTTGGCAACCTGCACTGAGGTGGTAGCAGAGGCTGGGTGTCCGGGCCCTCTGACAGAGCCAGCTTTCCAGGGCAGCTGGTCTTCCCAGCGCCCCTTGGGGCTTCCTTTCACTTTCTCTCCTTGGTCATTCTCTCTTTGTGCCCAAATCCTTTTAGCCTTCAACAAATGGATCAAACGTCTGAAAACTTCATCTTGTCCCAGTCTCACCCTTTCCATCCTGCCAAGCAAATTCAGTGTTTACCTCTGGCAGGTGGTTGCAGCTAGTTTAGCCCTCTTCTTTTGCTACCTGCTGGTGTTGTGTGTGGAAGTTTTTCTTTCATATAAGCTGTATATCCTTGAAGAAAGGGGCCATATCTTTAAATTTGCCTCCTGTTGATTATCCATGCACCTCATTTGGTAATGGACAACTTGTAGGTACCTTAGAGATTAGCTATTCCAGTGAGTTTCACCCATAATTTTGTTTTTATTCCTATTATTTTTAAGGCCGAATTTGTTTATTTTTTCTGATTAAGTATTACGTAGAATAGTGGTGCAGATTGAAATAGAACAGCTCTGGTTGAAGTCAGGTTGGGGAGATGGCTAACCTGATAAGTCAGCTGATAAAGCCACAGAGGCCCCTCTGGGAGGCCCCATTTTCCTGGGAAATACTGTATGAAAAGTAAGTATCTACTCCAACTGCCTTTTGGTAAAGATATGTAGACTGAATGCATAATCTCAAATCCACATGGTTAGCAAAGAGTAGAATTGCCCCTGAAATCCAATCTTTTGGTTATTAGCCAAGTTTTTTTTTTTCTGTATCACCTATCTGTGCAAATGGATTAAATTCTTGTCACCAGCAGGCCACTGGTAACAGGTACATATGTGACACTAGAGGGCCAGGCCATTGGGCCTCCTCTTAACACAGAACTGAGACAAATTTAAAGTCAGATGAGTCAAGGTGAACTGGATGAAGTGAGCAAAGCCCTTGACTAAGGAGAGGTGGCTACTTGAGGATCTTAATGACAAAGCCAATGTGGGTGGAATGGTCATTTCAACCTGGCCACTCCTGACCCTTTCATGGTTGAAGAGTCAGTACCACTTCAGCTCAGCTTCGGTGTCCCATGTTTGCCTGGTCCTGGATCTCTTGTTTGCACCAATTTCAGTCCTGCCTAAGCTGAGCTGAATGCCACAGGGACTTGCTTAGGGTGCCAGAAATTATGCTTGTCCTACAGTATGGATTATGCTTCTCCCGAAATACAGATTGTACTATAATCTTTTATAGCATTTAAAAATTGAGGGGAGGGGGAAATGTCCATACTTCATATTGTCCTTTCATTCTTCCACTAATAGAAGCATGAGGATGTACAGAAGAGTAAGGTGTGGGAACTCCAGGGATCTGTGTGCTAGACCAGATCCTTTCACCAATTAGCTGTGTGTCTTGGGGACATATTATTTAACCTCTCTGTATGTCTTTGTCCTCATCTGTAAAATAATGCCCTCTCGCCCAGATTTGCTTCTGAAATACATTTGGCTTTACTGGGCCATCAAAAAAAATCTAATGCTCTCTATATAGTAACTCTGAATTAAATTGTATTAAAACAAAGCAAATGATTATAAATAGACATATCATGAATAAAACGCTCATATATGCCAAGAATTTTAAATTAGGCAACATGACAAAAACATTTATTTCTAATATCAGTGAAAACTCGAGTTAAGTCAGTAAAGATGGTATTAAGCCTTGTAAATATCATCCAACTGTGACTTGGAACTCTGGGGCTTTCTCCATGGGGGGGATTATCTGGGCAGTCTGTTGGCTTCATTGCAGACATTTGCTTTTCCAATACATACTGCTTTGTTCCTTCCATATCCCATTATTTAATTAATAAACATACATTAAGTTGAATACCACTGATTCATTGAATGTTATTCCATGCATCTTTAAGGTGGAACCTGCTACATATTTAACACTGTTTTCATTGTTAATAGTATTGATAAAAAGATATATCTCTCTGAAGAGCTAATAATCTCTTGCAGGAGGAAAATGTGTATGGTAAAAAGATAAATAACTATATGACAATGAATGATTAGGGTCCCTGAAGATAAAGACTCTAAGGATTAGAAGGAAGGGGGACTGGTTATATGAGCCAGGTGGATGGAAAGGGTTCCGGCAGGTCTTTGGCTGTCCTTGGCAAAGGAGACTAGCACAGGTGAGGAGGATGAGAGAGGTCAGTTTAGGTCTAGTATGTGCAAAAGCAGCAATAAGATTAAGAGTCATATGAATTTAGAAGCAATCCAGCTCTATCTGGAGAGAAGAGCTTCTGTGAGGGACTGGTAGGGCAATGATGGCGCACCATCTTCTGTTTTAGAGAGTGAAAGTCAGGCGAAGTATCTTGGCCATTACCTTACAGGCACAGAAGTCTTGCTTTGTTTTTCTTTCTAAGGTGTGTCCTTGGTGGAATGTTTTTATTAATGAAATCACAGAGGAGTCCTAAGGCCCAATATAGAAACAAAAGGAGACTGCAACAAAGCCACCGGGGGAAAAGTACGAATGAGAGAGATGATGATACATCAGGAAACACGACTGCGACAGCGGAGCTCGAAGGGCCTGTGACAGGGCAGAGGCCTGACCAGGCCTTCGCTTCTGGGTTCAGTTTCTCTTATTCTGCAAAGTAGTGCAGGGCGCAAAGGAAACGTCTGGAGGAGGACCCTGGAGAACGAGAAAAGAATAAAAGGACAACTTGGGGAGAAGATAGATGGAGACAGAGAATCAGACAAGAGTAAGGGATGAGAGGAACAAAGAGCACATGGTCAATGAGGTGGAAGACAATGGAAATTAATCAAATTAGTAGAAGGCAAGTTTGGAGTTCAACTCACAAATTCAGGTGTGCAAGGAAAAGTAACTATTTTTATGTAAATTATTCTCCTTCTATTTCAAGGTCCTGTTCTATGGGAGGCAGAGTCTTTTCAACTTCCTCTCATCAGGTCCCTGAGGTTGTCTGTCATTTCTGAGGCCTTGCACAGTACCAAGGTGACAGAGGGAGCTGGAGACGACAGGGCATCACCCTTGGTTGGCATCTGTCCACTAGTTGAGCATGTCTATCCTGCCACTGTCCCCAGTACATACAGGCCAGCTCTGAGGCATGCCTCATTCTTAATCCATCAGTGTTCAGCACCTCCCAGCACCTCTTCTGCATTCTTCTTCTTCACAGGAGAATCCTGGTGCTTCTACAATGCTGGGGGTGGGGAGTACACAAGCCTGTCTGTCTAGAGGGACCTTGCAGTGCCATCTTCTCAATAAATCAGCTATCTCCTGGGACAGGTCTCCTTGCTCTCAGAACACACAAACTCATATGAGGATTTTGTCACCCTACACTCCCCCCACCTCCAGAGACCCAACTGCACAGTGGACCTGGTTTTAGATTTTTCTCCCTCCTACTCCAACTTTCCTCCTACCCTTAAATGCGGGGAATTGTCTCTGTTCTTGAAGTCATCCCACTTCTGATGAGACTGAAACATTTTATAGGCAGGAAAAGTGACATAGAGAGGTTACGTGACTTAGGGCCATCTTCTTATCAGTGACAAAATGGGTAAAAATGAAAACTATGCTAGCTTGACTACCTTTTCTATTTCCTTCCTTCCTTCCTCCTTCCTGTCCTACCTTCTTTCCTTCTGTCCCTGGTCTTCTCTTTCTTTTTACTTCCTTTCTTCTCTTTCCATGAGGACCTTTTATGTGCCAGGCAGTATGTAGGTGTTGTCTATGCCACAGTGAACAAATTAAACATAGGGTTTTTGTGAACTGCCAGTCTAGTGGGGGAGATGGACTTAAATATTTGCATACGTAAGACACACTGAATTGTGATCAGTACTAAGGATTGTATAAGAAAGTACTAAGGTGGACCTAACTTAGATTAGGCAATCAAGGAAGATCTTTCTGAGGGAGAGACACATAAGCTGAGAACTCAAAGACAGGGATGAGAGTATTCCAGGCAGAGGGAATAGCTTAAGCAAAGGCTGACATGTTCGAGAAACTCAAAAACACTCGTGTGACAAGTATTTGTAAAGAGGAGAATGGAACAAGATGTGGTTGGAGAATGAGATAGGACTAAAGTCTACAGGGCATTATCAGCCAAGTTAAGAAATTTGGGTTTTATTATAAACTTAATTGAAAACAAAATTTAAACAGGATGACATAATCTGATTTATATTTTAAAAAATGTATCCTGGATGCTCTATGGTATAGAGTGAAGTGAAGAAGGACGGAAAAGAGTAGACAATTGGGAGCTTGTCCTCCCAACTCCAGTAGTTCTGGAGACAGACTGTGTGGGTTTGGAGCAGGCACATGAGAGAGGGGATGGAAAGAAATGAAAGAATCAAGTCATATTTTAGAGAAAGTGTTGATGGGTTATTGGATTTGAAGTGTTGGGAGAAGGAATGTGCCTCCCCAATTTAAGATATGAACAACTGGTTGAATGTGAGTCTATTTCCTGATGGGGAAGACTGAGAAAAGAATAGTTTTGGGCAGGAAGATTTTTGGTTTCCTGTAAGAAGATTTTTCATCTCATGGTTTTGTGGCCATTGCAGAGACCATGGTGTAGACGAACTCAGTGTTCTCAATTCCTGAGCATGAGGGAGAAAACATTCGTTAGCATCCCTTGTAGTTAATCGCAATCTTTTAACTAAGTTCTAGGGAAGTAATATGTCATTTTCTGTCCAATAATATATACTCAGCACTTTCCTAATTAAATACTACACAATGCTATTTGTCAATTGTATCTCAATAAAACTGGAAAAAAGAAAAAAGAAATACTGGTGTTCCCATGGCCCAAAAGACAGTATCTGGATACTTTAATGTGTATAAAAGGCCTGTCACTATGTGTCCCTATCCTACTTTCAGACTTTAACTTCCATCTCTGTCTCTCTCATTGTCCTTATACATCTCTTGCTACAAACTACACCCAACCACTTGCTCATCCCTGAACATGCCATACACTTTCAAATGTCCATGACCTGCCCCACTTTTCTACCTGTGATTCATTGTTTAAAGGCCTGGTCAACTGTTACCTTCTCTATTAAGCTTTCCTCAGTATCTCCCCAACTTGTGGCCCTGCCCATGTGCCCTTAATGCTCTTCTGTGTGTGCCTCCATCAAGCAGTACATTGCCTTATAATCACTTAGTCTGATCCACCCACCAGCACTGAGGATAGGCACCTTCAGACAGCCCAGTACTTGGCGCAAAGCAGACACTCAAAATAGATATTTCGTTTTTCCAGTGATTTCAGTGGACTTAGTTTCCTTCATTATTGTATCTACAGCCCTGAAATTCAAAAGGCCCAGGGCCAGCCCCTGACCAGTGTGCTACGTAGTAGTCTGCCTAAGATCAACTGCACACAGCAGCTTTTCCAAGGTCTCCATCCCAAGTCAAGCACAATATGCCACTGACTTCACTTATCCAAAAACATTTCCCAGGGTACAAAAACATTTGCAGGTTTTCTCTTGCCACAAGGTTTCCACCATACAGACAATTAGGTTTGACGAACTTTCTCATATACATTTGTCTGACAATTGTCAGGTGAATTTGCTTGCAATTTAGTATACTTACTTTAATGTCATATTTATTGCTGTTTTGCTGTTTTACTGTTTTAAAAAGTAGTAGTGCCATAATGATCCTTCTAAATAAGATCTCAATATTCTATAGTTCTTGAAAAGTAAATGGCATCAGAAGAGTGTTATATGTGGGCTCTGCTCACTGAAACATGCTCCTCCACACATCAGGCTTAAGTTACTAGACATGTGGTATTGGGTAGCTGAAACACATAGGTGTTAATCTGTGAAAAAGAGTGAATTATAGGGCCCATGCAACAATCACTAACTCAAGATTAGAATGAAAAGGAAGTAGACAAGGTGGGCTTTGTTGCCATGTACGGACTTGTACATCACTTACTGGTATGGACTGAATTATGTTCCCTTAAAATTCATATGTTAAAGTCCGAATCCCGGGGCTCTCTTGTCCCCTCCTGGAGTGAGCCAGGAGCTCTATTCTCTCACTTTATTTCTAAATAAAAGCCTGTACCTTGCTCTCCAAAAAAAATAAAAAATAAAAAAAAATAAAGTCCAAATCCCCCGCACCTCAGAATATGGCTGTATTTGGAGATAGGGTCGTCTTTAAAGAGGTGTTTATGTTAAAATGATATTAGAGTGGACCCTAATCCAATATGACTTATGTCCTTAAAAGAAAAGGAGATTAAGACACATACACAGAGGGAAGATCATACGTAGACCCTGGGAGAAGATGGCCATCTACAAGCCAAGGAGAGAACCTTGGAACAGATCCTTTCCTTATGGCTCAGAAGAAACCAGTCCTTTCAACAACCTGATCTTGGACTTCCATCCTCCAAAATGTGAGAAAATGAACTTTTGTTATTTAAGCCTATGGTATATTTGTTATCATAGCTCTAGTCAACTAGTACATTTACTCTCTAGGGCTTGGGATATATCATACATTAATGGGAAGTACTGACAGTATCTGTCAGCCATTGCCACAGCAATGATGGACATCAAGTCATTCTCAGACTCAACAGCATACAAGTTATTTCCACCCTTGCTTTGATGGGTCATGTGGGGTAACTGCTTTATGCTATGGGGTTGCTGGAACAGCTCTACTCATTCTGAGCACTAAGTTAAAGGGATGATGACAATATTCTTCTCATGACAATAATAGAAGCACAAGATGACAAGTCCAAGGGCACAACTTACTGAAAGTCAATGACCGGGCTCAGTGTCTGTGGACAGGGAGGTCATGGCAATCACGTAAATAAGTATCAGAGGGGAATGAAGAGTTGGAGATAGTAATTCAGTATACAACACATTATGCAGAAGCAAAAGGCTGGACTTGATGACTTTTAAGCTAATTTCTCTCTGAGATGTATGTTTTCATGACACTTACTAGTGTCTGACTTGAGAGTGTACTACGCTCCAGACCCGCAACTAAGTTTTTTACAAGGGTTAGGTTATCCAGTTAAACTACACAAACATGTAGTTTATTAAGAACAACATACTGCATGACCTGATCAAGTGTAAGATTATGAATCTTGGTATCACACATCAGATGGTAAATTACCATTTGCAGACACTTCAAATACAGCTCCTCAGATTGAGAATAAGGTGCACAGACACTCCCAGCTAGGCAAAGCATCCACAACCAGCCAGGTCATTGGCAAATGGCACTGTACCTACTTTGGCCTTAGTCATAACTAAAAATACAGAACACAGATAAACATGCAGTTTAGGTCTTATCTCCAAATGGTCACTTGACTTACCTATCCAGATGTATCAGAAATGAAGTTTCAGAAGATACTGTCACAGATAAAGCTATATATGATCTCAGTGTCTTGTGATTCCAAAGCAAAGACAATGGTGGTGGTAAAGCCTGGAATATTGAAATGATCCCTTTTAATACTGCCCCACAAGTGTCAGTAGCCATGCTCCAGTTTCTCCTGCTGGCTCAGGATAGTGTCTAATTTTTGCCTGGTAAATGTAGGCCAACCCATGCTAAATAGATCTGAAATAGAATTATGAAAGTATTGAGATTCAAGAATATAATTGCATATTCTTATAATGATTCCCATGGTCTGTTCATTAGAATGAAAATAATGATTCAGAGCTCTTTCCTTTAGGAAGGATGTGTAATTGTTGCTGCATCTTAGCTTTGAAGACATAGAAAAATGGAAGTGGATGTTATTTTTCATCCTACTTTAGAAACCCTGTTGAATGCCATTAAGAAACAAGTTGTATTACAACAGAAAACTATGGGAAATGGCTTTACTGGAAAAGCAGAAGTCAGTGCTTCAAGGATGTGTGGCATCAAGATGACTATATATTTTTATGGCATATAAATATTAAGTGGATAAATAAGGAATCTGGTATAAGAAATGTGTTGACAATCCCCAAGCCTGCTCTTAGATACTGATTCATAATTTTTTTTTACCAAATAATAGCAAAAATAGTTATTAACATATAATGATCACTGGACACTTGTAAATTTTCGGCCACATCATGTCTGCCTTTATGTGACCCTATGATAAATAAGGTAGACTTCTTCCCACACAATAAAAATAAATAGAGCCCCAGTGAGTGATGACATTTGCCATAGGTCAAATGACAACTCAGAGCTGGAGGAACGGCTGGACCCCCCACCTCTGTAATGATCACTGAGATCAAGGGAGAGACAAGTGCTGCCCAATAGTCCTTTACACATGTTGATTCATTCCAGGCTGGGCTGTTTTCACTGAACAGTTAAGAAAGGCAATCTGTAAAATGGTCCTTGGGTTTTGGTGAGAATTCGTCAAAGATGGTCTGAGGCCCACAGTAGGAACACTTACAGTTAGTAAGTGAAAATAACTGTCAGTTCACAGTACATGTCTCTCCAACATCCAGATTCTTCTTTGGTCTTCCACCTTGGGGCAGTCTGACACCCTAACAGAAGGCAGCCTGGTCACCTTGGTAAATGACTTCAGGTAGGTTATTCTTACAGTACATAGTTCCAGCAAGCAAAGAACACAAACCTGAACAAAGACAATGCTGGAGGAGGAGTTCTAGCTGCTGAAGAAAAGTCAGAGTGGCATTACTCAATCACTCTTTTGTCTTACATTGTTTATTAGAAGCATTGCTTATTTTCTATGTGTGTCACTTTTTAAAAATTTCACATACACCCTGTTTTCCTTTGGCTATGCGACAGCAGAAACAAGCTATCTTTGCAGAAGGTGAGCCAGAGAAATTTTAATCTTGTTTCACATAAAGCTCTTTCTTAAACATATTTAGAAACCCATATAACACTTAGTATGACACTTCTGATATTTTTGTCTCTTATTTGGGTTTCTCAAATCCAAAATGTGGCATTTTGGAACTTAGGGAAAATTAAAACAAAAACAAAAAACCTATTTCTCTTGTGCCTCCATTGAAAACTCTGAAAAGCATCTGCATTAAACGATTCAATAGACATTTTAGTAAGCAGACCAACGCAGACATCCGTAAGAGTGCACTTTCTTCCAGTGTGGAAAGAGCACTGATACAGGGGCATGCTTTCCTCTCAACATACCAGTTGAGAGTACAAGGGATTCCATTTTCTAGGTATCTTATTTAGTAAGATTAAGCAAAGCTTATAGATTTAAAGTCTTGAAATGAAGACACTCGAGTATGTTCAGTAACCAACTAATATTCTGCTGGGAAAAACCTGACAGCCCTCAGGGAGGCCTCATTGAGTGTCTGTTATCGGATTGTGGGTCTATCCAACATGTTTTTGATTTGGATAACTCCAGTTCTACCCCCATTTTCTTGCCATTTCAAGCAGCACTATCACAATCAACAGAAATCTGGAGGACAAGAGCATTAGATCTGCTCTTGGGACACAGGGGAGGCAGCATGTTAAAACTGAGACATTTTACCCTAGAACTGGGGCATGTGGCAGTCTTACCAAATCCCTCATCTCTGACTCTCCTCAGAAACTTCTTGTTGTTCCCTAGAGACTGTGTCAAGACAGCTTGGACATGACACTGTGAAAATGCTATAGATGCAGCAGGAGTATTATTTCTTTTCCTAAAATGATTATCACAAACAAGGAACTTATGTCAAAAATAACTAAGCTTACATTAGGAGTTTAGGAAACACTGATGGGTGAAAGGGGAGGAAAAACTTGAAAATTTTGTACTTCCTATGTGCTTGCCTTCTGTAGCTGGGTTGGGAGAGTACAGTCAGTTAGAATGGAAAGTAAGCCAAAATGAGAGATAGATATTAAAAAGGAGTCTTTTTATCAGAAAGTTTCATATATTGTTGACAGTGTCATTATTACTTAGACACTAAAAAAACTAGACATTTTTCCATTGGAAATGTCAAATATACAAATAAGCAAGTTGTTGTGAACAGTCACTTCATAATTAGCCAGTTACTGGGAGACAAAAACGTAGTGGGAATTTGGGGGTGGGGAGATTGCACACCCTTAAGTGGATCATTTGTTACTACCTTAGGCTCCTATTGGCACTGGTAATGTCTCACAAGGGTTTAGAATTTAGGATGAATAAAAATGAACAAGCAGTGAGTTTAATAGAGAAAAATAGCAGTGAGTGTACAAATGCCATCCAAGGCCAGTGTGATCACTGCTGTTTCCACAAGAATTCATCAACATTTCCTGCATCCTTCCCATGTACCAGGCAATACTCAAAAGTCCTCTCTGTGTATGTTATTTAAATCCCCACAACAATGGGAATTGTTATTCCCATTTTACAGAAAGTGAAACCAACCACAGAAAGGTTGAGTAACTTGCTCAAAGGAACATGATACTAATAGCAGAACTAGGATCCAAAGTATGTTACTATGATTCTTCACTGTGATGACCCTGTACTGCATCTGTAATTGGAGAACAAAAGGGAACTTGTACCGGCATGAAATACTGCACAGCAAGTAGGCTTTACCCAGCTCATTAGCTCCCCTGTAGGGTATTAAGGGTAGTTTAACTTGATGATTTAAGAAGAATTCAAGTCTAGAAATAGCTTAGGAATAAATAGTTGAACAAATAGTGGTATAACACCATGCTTATTATAATAAACAATATTTTTTAGTTCTATAGGACCTCACTACTAAGTGATATGTGCTTTTTTTCCCTTCTTTTGAAGTAAACAAATTGAACTCATGAATTATTGAGCATATTAAGTACTTTAGTCACTGTACATTGATTTAAATAAAATTTCATTGAAGCATTGGGACCCTAGCTTTAAAAGAGTAACTTGGACTTCTTAAGGGGACTAGAGGTAATTCCTGTAATCCATTCCATTCATGAATCTCTGTCTCTTATTCTGACAATTTTGGGATAGGAATTTATGGAATTCATTCTTTAAAAAATAAGTACTCTATTTCACTAAAGACATTACCTTATAACTATGTCTAAATGTCATTTTGTCTTCTAGAAAACACAATGAAAAAAGGAGCCCAAGGATTTGAGAGGTTTGAAGCCTAATGATGGAGGAATATCACTCTGAGGAGAAATGAAGACTCTTTCTCCTCCTGATTCACCTGAATGTGCAGCGCCCAGTGAAAGTGATAAGAGAGGATGGTGTTTGTGACGAATCCACATGCACTGACGTTGTCACCTTTCTAAAATACATGCCATTGTAGGTGCTTTTCCAACTCTCTTCCCTGTATGCACAGTGTGGTATACTTTGGCAGGCCTTCCACTTCATTTTTAACCCTCAAATGCGGTGAAACAAAGCTGAGCATATGGTACAAATGGAATGAATAGAAGTGAATAAATGCAAAGAGAAACATTTATTTAACCTCAGGAGGATAGACAAATAGGTCTTTCTTAAATTGGTATATAAGTATAGAATATTGGGTCATTCTTTATGTGAATATTTACTCATTTTAGTGAAATTTTCCAATCTGGGGGACATTCCTTTCCTTGCCAATAAGACACAGAATAAGGAAAATTTAAAATATTTGCAGCTCTTCCTCTGCAATTTTATCCTAATTTTGTCTCTCTCTCTCCTCTTGATATCCCTTGCTATGAATATCATTCTTATATCTTGTATTTTTCTTCCATTATATTGTTAATCAAGAAACATAGTAATTATCAAAGACAAAGATCAAAACAGTGCTTCACCTTTCTCCATGAAATGCTTCCAAACTTGTTTAAATATAATGCTCTTGAAGGCAAAACACATGTCTATTTTATCTTTCTTGGTCTAGCACATATTAGGTACACAGTAAATTATCTGAGTATATTAATGAGCAACAAAACAGGAATGGATGTGGAAAGTAGTTGCTTTTGTAAGGCTCTCAAAGAAGATTTATAGAATTTGGAAATGGTCCCACTTTATTTCCAAAGGAAATTTTACTTTCAAATTTAAAAAAAAATTCACCCAAATGAGACTTTGGGGGATTTCATGTGATTAACTCTTTACATTATCATATACTAATTACACAGAAATCTCTATTTATGTAAACACAGTGAATTCATCATAACACTAGAATAAGTCTACAAATAGTGCATGTCAAATTAGGTTATAATCACTTTCAAGGGACGTGATTTCCTAGTTAAACAGATTCGTTTACATCTTGTGAAATAAAAAATAAGTGAAAATAACTATATAGAATCAGCTTACAGCTGGACAGATCTTCTTGGCAATGGTCCAGGCACTGAGTGGGGAAAGCCCCTCCAGCTGAGGAAGGCTCAGGATGCCCAGCATGACTTTGCAGCTCGGCCTGGAAGGGGGCCTTTGGCTGCTGTCCGGGATGCACTTCCTGTCTCTGGCTGGCTGGTGGGGAGATGGGCCACCTTAACCTTTAACGTGAGACTCTTGCTGGGAAGCGGCTGGGGTGGGGCAGAACGAGTAGAATGGAAACTTGCTCAACAGAGGAAAAAACGAAGTTAGTTCAATATTTTCACCCTTAAGTAAAACCATAATAGAATAAGTCAAGGCTCCGCTAACCTAAATACAAATAATTGAAGCTAGCATTTGAATCATAAGATTGAGAGTCAGGGTTTGAGTACCAGGGATCATCTGGGCTGACCCTTGTGATATAGATGAAGAAACCAGCCACAAAGTGAAGAGCAGCACCAAGCCTGAGACCATTAACTTGTTTCCCCATTTCTGGTGCTCATTTGTGAGATAACTGAAACTCATCCTTTCAAGAAGGATGATTTCTCTTAAATGTGGCTCATTTTGATGCATATCTTTAAAAAGTACATTTCACATCACCCTGATGTTGGCAACACTTTCTACACTGTTCCCTTCTTTCAAAGGCAGAAGGGTGTAATTGTAAACCTCAGTTATTACTGGTATTGTAACGTGGTGGTGTTCTCTGGCTAATTGTCAGAGCAATTAGCTAAGCTTTTAGCTTACCTTTGCTTAGCTTCGTAAGCAGGGTGCATTTGGTTATCTTTCCTGTGTCTTGTCATATTCACCTACTACTTATTTTTGTTGATTACAAGAAGTCACCAAAACAGAGATTTTTTTTTAAACTCATAGGTTCCATCTTGGAGGGAGCTCCACGTTTCTGGTATTGAGGAAAGTTATTTTGTTTTTAGTTTAATTGACACTCATTTTTGTTCAAAATATATTTGTTTAATACTTACTCTGTTCAGTGCTTTGCATACATTAGCTTCTTCCCACATCCCATTGGTTGAGTTGTCCTGGGCAGACCTTGTGTATGAGCAAAGAGCAAAGTATGGCCTATAAGCCAAATCTGGCCTCCTGCCTGGTTTTGCAAATAAAATAATATTGGAACACAGTCACACTCATTTGTTTGCCTATTGTCTGTGGCTGTTTTTGCACCACAGCTGAGCTGAGTAGTTGTGATAGAGACTCTATGGTCCATAAAGACTAAAATATTTGCAATTTGGCACTTAACAGCAAATTTTGCCAACCCATGGTCTTGAGGGTAAACACTTGATCGTCTAGCTGGCTTGATAAGAGAGCCAAATAAAATAGCTGACACTAAACTGTCACCACCCGGAGCCCTGCTCATACTCACGTGTTTGTGGCCATGAGTCATAACCACAGCACTAAACAGTGAGGAGAGAATCAGCAAAATTATTGTCTTCTGAGAAATGCAAAGCTTTGCCAGATTCATTTAAATGATTTTCAAACCCTGTTCCTAGAACCATCCCTAATCTGTACTAATACTACAAATGTGTAGCTTTTGCCTTGCAAATTTATTGTTATTTCCTTTTTTTTTTCAGGAAAAAGGTAATTAGGCTATAAACAGAGGACTGACAACTAATTTCAGTCAAGGCAAAATTAATACAAAGCAAGCAGATAATTTTAGTCATGTGAAATTAAAATAGATATATTTTAATGACATTCTAAAAAATCCCACTCTAATTTTTTGCTCTTTGTTTTCCCCTACCTTCTGCAGTTTTCTTGTGACCCCCCTACTCTGTGTAGATAGCAAGGTGTGCTAATTTAGGTGAACTACCAGCTGGGAGCTCTCACTGCCCCCACCGCTCCTTCCTCCTGGCTGCACTGTTGATCTTTGCGTGGACAGCTGCTTCTTTCCTCGCCTTCTCAGGGGCTCCTCTGTGCAAAGAAATAGGACCATCCGAAGGAAGGTGGTCACTGCCCATCCCTTAAATTTTCAAATTGTCATTGATATGAATAAGAGCTGGTATGCTAAATCTGTCTCAGAGCTTCAAGAATTCAAAGGTTAGTGGCATTGTGGACGTGGGTGTGCACATGTGCATGTTTTCTGGGGGGAGATGCCAACCTTGCTGTGTTCTGTCACTCCAGGAGCACATTAAATATGCATTCAATGGCAGCAGCACCTTGAGATGTTCTCTCCAAAATTATCACCTGCCTTCTGAAAACCATAACCCTAAAAATATTGATTGGTTAAAAGGCAGGATCTGAAGGAATGAGTCAGTGTCTCTGTGAATTATCCTAATCAAATAAAGATAGTATTAACCTAGATGCTCGCTGATCTGCCAGTATTTGGTTTGAAATGTAGGCATCTCAACTGAAGTTATGTGTTTCATTCTTTTGAATATTTCTCCCAGACATTTAAATACATTACCACTAAGCCAGAACCAAGAAAAGCATAAAAAGCATTTTAGGGAATAAATTCAGCAAGTTTCCATTTGTACCAGATAGTAAAATTGTTGACATGCATTATGAGGCATGTGTATTCTTCAGCCTGTCAGGTTTCAATCACATGCTCAAGGTGGAGTATTTTGGCTGCCAGGGGTTATGCGGAAAGGTCTCAGACCATTTCGGTAGTAGTGCTTCCTGATAAACAGAGAAATTCCAAGTCGCCAGGCATAGCTTTTTAGGCAAGTCAGAAGAAAAGCTTCTTTCGTTAATTATGCTATGAATGTAACATCAGTGAAGGGTAGCCAGCTAAATACAAGATGAAAGGACTCTGGTAGGGATTCTCTCCATTGAATTGTTGAGCTTTACGCAATTTTATTTAGAGGCACTTCCATTACTAAGGAGGCTATGAGTTGATCGACTGTGTCTTAGAATTAACTACAGTGGTGAAAACACAAATTGTAAACCAGCGTGAAGTCACAAAGGGAAGGGAGGAAAGAGAAGAAGCAGAAGTCGGGGACTCATACGTGCTCTTCATTTTCCTGTACGGAAGTAAGTATTGGACCAGCTGCCCAGAGTCCGACATCCGCCCGAGCAAGCCTAATTACTGTTAGGCAGAGGGCCTAATGAGAAGTGCCACGTTCACGGCCTTCCTTTCTGTTCTCGTTTGCTTCTGTTTTCAGAGGAGTCTGGCTGTTTGTTGGAGGCAAACGATTATGTTCCCTCTGCTCAGCACACTAGAATGAAATATGGGTGGTAAGGAAAGGGAGGACCCGGACGGGAAAGTGTCTTGGCCAGAGACCGTTTGTGTGGGCCACCGAGCAAGGTTCCAGCATCATACTGCTGTCAGAGAGGGGGCCGGGGCTGAGGGCTCGGAGCTCGCCTAAGGCCTCACCGTCGATGTGGCCTTTTGTGGACGCTCCCCATTCCTCCCAGGGAGTGTCGGTCATCGCATTCGCAGGGCCCCCTGGTCCTTGCCAGCAGAGACTAGCACAGATCAAAATTAAGCTTTAAGCTGCGCAAGAGAGAATACTTTTTTTCTCTTTTCCTAATTTCTTGGCTGATTTTTCTCAAGATTCGGGGAGGATTCCGTTTCCCACAAATGGCCATGACAGAATGTCCTCAGGAGATCACTCATCACAGTCTGCATAGACTAATGTTGTGTACATCCTTGTGTTTCCCATGGTGACATCAGGACATATGTGGTGACTAAACCAATAATTGTTAAATAAACCCTGAAGACATTTAGCTTTTATTTGCATATCTCTTTTAGTTTACCAAGTACTTCTACAACTTCTGGCTCTTTGCTATTTAGAAGATAAGCCCACACAGCCGAGCAAACTTTATTATTATTATCCTCATTTGAGACATGAGGAGACAGACTCCATGGCAAAGCTCTGGCACAAGTTAGGTAGCTGGTTTAACTGCCAGATTCTTAACTCAAACTCATTATTCTAGATTTGTAAGCATTATGCTAAGTTTCTTGTCAGTGTATAAAATCTTTAAAACCTTTATCCAGTGCAGAAATCTTGTTTTCTATTGGCTGTTTACCTCTGGAGACCCCACATCAGAATAAAGCCAGTTGAGATCCCCAAAGCATATCCAGATGGCTAGGAGTAGTGGTGTGCTGGAGCTGACTCTGCTCCCAAGGGCCAGTGGAGCCCATCCCTTTCACTTCCAGGTTCAGTGGTACTATGTTGGTACCCTGAAATGACAGGAGTGTTCACACCATACAAATCAGCAACACTACAAGTCAGAAGGAGCTCGTTACTCACCTCCCAGAAGAGATGGTTGTCAAACATTGTACGGTTAGAAATCTGGGCACCCAGGCAAAGAACTCGCAGCAGGTTTCTTATGCTTAGAATACATTCCAATGTGCTTCATTTGTAAGACACCAGGTTTCTTGGGGAATTCTTTTAAGTACATCCTTTTACAGTCTTTTGAAACTGCACATAGGAGAACATCAGAATATCTTCTCCAAGAGTGAAAGTGAGGTCTGGGAATAAAATTAGCTGCTTGTTTAAGGCTATGGGTGTTTGTGAACATGCAAGTGTGCTTTAAATTACACATAATTTTAAACAACTATGTAAAAAGAGTTTTAAAAGTTTAATGGTGCTGAACCAAGAATAAGAATTAAAAATTGAAAAGAAAATACGAAACTATACCTTGTTTCTCTGCTTTAAAAAATGTTTCCTTCTCATTTGCAATTAAAATGCAAGGATTTGCATAAAATGTAAAATTAGAGATAATTGAACTACAGTAGCTATAAAAATGGCTTTTCCACTTAAAAAATAAATCAGATGTCCACTAAGAGGGTGTAAGAGCCTTCTCCCTCAGCCCCCCTCCGCCATTTGAGTCTCTGGTATTTTTCACACTTTTATAGCTGATTTTTATTGCCAAACAGTCCACAGAGTTTGTGGCAGCCCTGAGACAGCAGCTGGCCCAGGCAGGCCTGTTAACTCTGGCATGTTAAGGACCGTTCAGAAGATTTCAAATCCAGCCCCAGCTCCCAGGTCAGTAGATCGAATCCAGAGAGACCTTAGGGAGGCTGCACAGGGGGTGGGGGGAAAGGGGAGCATGGGGAAAGGAAGGCAAGAACAACCTGAGCACACAAAGTACTCTAAACAAAACATCAATGGCTGTGTTGGTTTCCCTGGACCAGGGTTTCCCTCCCAGGAACCTTAAGTTTCAAAGAGTGAGTCTGTAAAAGAGTACACCAATAATCGAAGTGGCTACATATGAAAGTCCCAGACCAATTTTGTGTATAACTGAAGGAGGACTGGGACGATCCTTTCTTCCCAGGATGAGGTACAGCCCCATTCTGAGTGTGATCTCTGGACCGGCCGGAGCAACTTCATGAAACACACGTTAGGCCCATTCTGCTCACATGTCTCTGTGGTGCTTCCTTGCGTCTGGCCCAGGCTGTGACGGTGCACTGGCCAATGGCAAGCTAGCTAGCTGTTCGCTGCTCTCTGGAGATTTATAATATTGCATATGGGTAGGCCCTCTCTTCTTTTGTCTCATCTGTCCTCTGTCTTGAAAGCATAGGCACTTCAAGGGTAGAGACCTGGCTTAGAAGCTAAGCATCGGCAGGGAGGTTCACAGGGATAAAATGTGATAGCGAGAGTGCCCACATGGGGGAAAATGTTGAATCCTCAGAAATGTGATGCGAGAGCTATACATATGTGTAAAAATGCTAGCTGTAGTTCTCTTTCTTCTGATACAGAGCAAACATCACATTTAAAAAAATCATGATAATAAGTAAAAACAAAGATAAGTGATCTCTTAAAGTAGAGCGAGATCTTCCATACTAAGGCTACTATCTGTGACTCAAACATCTGCTCATGAGGTACCTCTGCGTTATTCATTAGAGCCCAGTACATTTAGAAGGTATGTAGAAAATGTTTGTTGATTTGATTTGACACCTTTTATTCTCAGGAACCCAGAGCCTTCACAGTCAGCTCTATCTGGAGAGACCTTTCCCAGAGTAGTTCTTTGCTGCTTATGTTCCTACTCAATCTACTCCCCATCTCTTTAAAATAATAAGACAAAAAACCTTGCAGCTCCCTTAACTCCTACCCTCTCTTTGGAAGTTATTAGTTGATCTGATAGTAGGGACTGATATTATTGATTTAGTGGGTGACCTCTGCCTAGTAGCTTGTTTGCCTTCAATTTGGGGCAACCTGGAGGTGATATATCAGCTCACAGTAACGATTCTGCTGGCATCTGAGATGCTACGGAACCTGGAGAGCCGTCTTCTCCATTTGCCCATTAGGCCCACCCAGACGTGCTCTTCACCCTCTCTGGGTCTCTTTCGTTTTCCTTACACCATGGCATGTCCATTTCCCACAGGGAGTCAACATAAATATAACATTACTTTTGCATATTCTATTTTCCATGTGAAGGTGTGTGACTAAAAATTATTCATATTTAGTACTACATACGTAACATAAGCATAATATATAATATATGTGACATGTAATGCTTCTTTATATAATCTAACCTCAAGTCCATAGTGCATCAAGATGGAGAGGGTGTAAAAGTGTTCTGTGGAGTTGCATCTTGAAGAATGAGGGGTGCAGAAAGGCATCTCTGCTGAGAGAAGATGGAAATGCTGCGAATGCCATCTGGACCTGGGAGTTGGCACCTGTGGGTGAGAGCTGTAGAACACACTCCCAGTCTCTTCTCGGTGCGTGCTGAGACTGCAGGTGACCTCAGAAGCTTTCCCAACACAGTTTCCAAGAAGCAGTTACTTGCTGTTGGCCAGAGCAATGATGGTTCTTTAGCACTCTTAATATTTATCGTAGAAAAGTCTGATAAAAAATGCTGGAAGTGGAATGTGTATGATTCTGGACTCTTTTTTCTAATTGAAGAATAGAATCTCTCCCAAACCTTGGGAAAGACATATGACTTACAGGTATTTAATTTTGTTATTTTCTTCCTATACTCCACCCCCAGCTTTTCAGCTTGTTTATATGGCATGGAAAAATACAAAACTAACTCTCATTAAAGCTAGAAAAGGCAAAAAGAAGGGTTAGGAGTAAAGTATATGCCATACGATCTTTGAAGTTTCTGCCAGGGCACCTCAAACCTGGATTTCAATTTTCTAGCTGTCTGCTGACAAAGAATGTCCTTCACAAGCCTGTGGCTTGACCTATGACAGCAGGATAGGGCTCCAAGATGCTTGGGGCACTGCGGGCACCATGGCCCATTTGGGGCCACCTTACCTTCATCTTTTCACTCAGCCTCTTCTTGTGTGATTATGAATGTCCCTTCTCAGGGGGAATGACCCCTTAGTGCCTTCTCTCCAAGTAGGAAACTTCCATCTTAATGGAAGTAATGTAAATGCTATTCAATGTAAATTCTATAATTTTTCAAGAGTCTTTTGTGTAATATGGAAACTTCAAGCAGAGGACCCAAGGCATTTTCTTTCATCAACCCGCTTCTAATTTCATCAAAGCACTAAAGAGAAATCCATTTGGCTTTTTTCTTGTCCAGTACCCTACTTACTCTGAAGCACATTCAAAAGCCACCTCTCTGATTTGAAGATGCCTCCGTGGAATTATGTAATTGGACCAACCGTTGCCAGTTCTTCACACTCTTGCTACTCCACATTATTGCAGAGCCGACTACTGTTTGCAGACCTTCCTTATTGTGTAAATGGCTACATTATCACTGTGTACACATTAGGACAAGCAAATGGGCCCCTTAAGGCAAATAAGGGCTCAAATAACCCAGACAAGGTAGCCCAACTGAATTGAGGATTCACCCTTGTTACAACCTTATTGCTTTATGGCACGTGAGCTAGTGGAAGGGACAGACTGCTTCGAGTGTGTTTCTACTGATCCTGCTGGCAAATCACAGCTTTATTACAGTAATGAGCCTGACCATATTTCTGTGCTTATGCATATTAGGCACCAAATGTATTTTCTGGCCTGCCAGCCTGTGGTAGTAACTAACATGAGCAATTTGCCCTGGGTTACAGTGTGTGTGCACGCATTAGGTATGAGCATGTTAGTTGCCTTGGGTTATAAAACACTACATGTTTCATCATGCCTATTTTTATATGCACAACTTAACTGTATGTAAAATAGCTTGGCAATTAACCAACACAACTTATTAGTTTACTACAAGATTATTGCATAAATATGTGAATTGGAGACAACCACAATTTCAGTTTAGCAAGATTAAAAATTTCATAGCATTATTAAGTATCTAAAGAAAATGCAGTCTTTTTTTTTCCCTGTGGTGTAAGTGTTAAGGTTTTTAAAAAAATATCCTGATTCTCCTCTCTATTTCATTTCCATAAATAACCCTGAGTGACAACCGTTTTAGGAGGCTGTGGAATTTTAGACCATGAATTCCCCCACACTCACTGTGAGCTGATATTTGGCCTTGGACCCCATCAGCTTTCAGGTAAAGGTGAATGGTCATTATTGTAATTCCTTCCTCAGGATCATATTTTATGTATGCCGTTTACTGGGTCCATGGTTATTAAAAAGTGACATCAGCATAATTCAGCTCAATTGCTAAAAACCATGTATTTTTTCCCCTCCTCTTTCTGTTGACAATTGGGATCATAAAGCTTGGTGCTGTTTGCCTGGCTGTATGACTGTATATATATATATGTGGGGAGCATACTGATCGAGGCTTACTCCAAAACAGCATACACATGGAACTATGTCCTGAACTCTTACTTAAAATAACGTTTTCTCCCACTTCCCCAGAAAACAAACAAAGAAATGAACAAACAAAAATAAATACCTGAATGAAGAATTAGAGTTGGTCAGAAACTTCTGCTGCAGCAGTTGCTTCTTTTGCTCCCTCCATACATGTCACTTATTTTAAGTTGTCAGCGAATTACTTTTCCTTCCATGCAGGTTAGATTTCTGTGTATGACCACACAGGACAGGTGCCTTTATTTAGTTGCTACTGAAGCTGGAATCATGTTGTACAAGAGCTGATAACATGAAACAACATGAAATAAGTGGGCTTATCCCTTCTGAAGCTTGTTTTACAGTACTGGTATTTCTCTTTAGCAAATCCTACTGTGTTTTTAAGTAATACGATAAAACAACATAAATGTCTTTGTGGCTAAAACCGATTGTTTCAGAAGGAACATGGCTGTTTTATTCCTGCCTTTTATCTCTTCTACATTGGATTTTTGAAAACAGGAATGGCTCCCTGGCCTGTGTGTATATTATAGGTTACTTGCTTATGTACCTCCACAGTTATTCATGCACTGAAGGAAGAAGGATGGGAGAAAAACCCATGCTGACAATAGCAACACCCCAAATAAATATAAAACCAAGACCGAAATGCGCCTTTTGCAGTCCTGTCACAGATTAATACAGCTCATGATAGATACTTAGTTCTCTGACAGTTTCCCCTGCCCCTTCGCAGGGAAGTTGATAGAAATTACTGCAGCTGAATGCTTAAAGCAGATGTTATCCCATTAATTAGCTCTGGACCCGGGTACACCCGAGACTTTCCCATTTTCAGGCCGAAAGGAATTGGTCCCAGTGAGCGTGCTCTATATCCACATTTAGTATCATCTCATAAACAGCAGTGAAAACACAGCAGGCCCTTGATGAAGATACATTAGCTTATTTCTAATTTAAAGTTATGTTGCTTAACCTTAATGTAATTGGTCACCAGTGGCCAACTGTTTGTATAGTGTGTTGATGACCAGAGAGATGTAATAAATTATAAAACTCTCGGCTTAAATGGAGGGAACGACTGTTTTGTTAAAAGCTTTGCATGTAATAATGGTAAAATAATTACACCTCAAGCCGAATAACTGTGAAGCTGTTAATACTAACAACAGAGTTCTCAGGATAGCTTGGTTCATCCCCATTTCAAACAAGTACTTGAACCTGGTTCTTCTGTTTACCTGAAGGGTAACTTTGAAAGTTCAATCTCCCACTGATGAAAACAAATGGGTAAGCTGTCCATCTTGCTGGGGAATGAGGGTGATGGGTAGTGTGGTGGTGGTGGTAGGAGGGTGAATTAAGTAACCAATCGCTATGGTTAAGCAGGAAACAAAATCACAAATAATTCCATTCTGTACATCAGCTCATATCCACTGCCTGACATGTCTTTAAAGAAGACTTGATTAGCTGGTAGAATAAGTGGGATTATAATCAAATATGAAAATAATTGACACAACTTTAATGCTTAATAATGAATTGCATGCCAGGGGCAAAATAAAGGGAAATTGTCTTCTTTTCAGAGAACAAGTTCTGACTTAAAATGTCTTAGGCCAAATAGAGAGAGAGATTATTTGAAGCTTGTAAACTATTCCAGAATTACAGTTGAAGTTATAAATATGGTTCAAACAAAATCACATGATTAACAATATTCAGTCTATAATGAGTAATGATCTTCATTCCATAGCTTTTCTATACGTTGCTGTTGGAAAACTATTCCTTCATTTCCCTGTTAAAGTCTTGACACTTTAAAATGCAAAAATGAAATAAACCAATATCTGTACTTCTGTCCGAATGTTCTTTTTTTCTGTTCCCATTGGATCATGTTAACTCGCTCCACTGTAACAAGTAGGAAAAGAAAAGTTTTTGCTTTTCTCAGAAGATAGTCCTTTTTTTCTAAATATTTGCATTCTGAATTTGGATCACCTCCAAAAGGTATTCATTTCAAGGTGGAGAAAAAACATTTCTCTCTCTCCTCTTCTCACATTACATTTCTTAGAAAGACCTTCCAATAATTTAAACTATTTACAGTACCTCTAGGTCACTGTTTCCCCTGACTCCACTGAAATAACCTGGGACACTTTACAGCTGACTTCTGAGTTACCTCACAGGATCAGTTTACAAAACGGAGACTTTACCAAGTGAAAGCCCATTATTTTGCTTAACACCGCTTAGCATGTTAAGGTTTTTCTGTTGTTGTTTTAAATTTGCTACTGTCACACAAGCACTGCTTGGCTGGTAGTGATGGTCATGAAAACCCCAGAACCTCAGATGTGAAGAATGTGTATGTCTCCGGGGCCAGTCTATCAATATGATTTGGGGATAACTCATAAAATCAAAGATACTGATGAAAAACAACAGGAGAATAATCAGAATTTTTTTCCCTTCAGGAAAAAAAAAAAAACTTCCTATGAAATTTAAAATTCTGCACTATGGATAATAGCATAACAGAGCTTTTTAAGTTCTCAGAGGACAGTGGGCCATCCCGTGAAGACTGTGTTGAGTGAAACTATGAAAGATGTCCCCAAGTTTGTATGGAGAGCAGGAGTTCTGGGAGTAACTTCAGGACTATACTTCTTACTAGTAAAAATGACTCTCTTGCTATTCTAACTAAAAATCAATGTGGCTCACAATTTTAATAAGGAACATGAATCTGAAAATGTGTTTAGTATCAGGTTATATAAACACACCCTAATGAGATACCATAAAATCCATCACATTAAAGGCTGGTTTCCAGCAAGGTATATTAGCTAAAAATGCTCCATATATTAGGTCAGTATACAACAGTACACATAATAAAGCAGCTCTGTCAAGATAAGATGCATGTTTTGCCCCTTAAAACTGTTATGTTTTGCACATTTTATAAGGTTCCTTGAATACATGAATAAGATAAGTTACCCCCATCTCCTTCTTAAGCAATTTCAGAAATGGCTATGACCTGAAATTGGAATTCTTGTAAACACCCATCCGAAGAAAATGTGTGCAGCTCTGTCTTAAAGAGACGGTACATGTTTAATTATCCCAACTTCTTACAGCAGAATACTATTAACATGCACATTAGCATCATCTCATTGGTTCATCCTGCTGCTCCACCTTAGGGGCAGCAGTGGGAGCTAATCTTATTGCTCCCATGCGCATAATAATGAAATTTGGTCTTGTCTCAAGGCAGCGTTCTTTGGTCTAAAGTACAGCTGGAGACATTGCTGTTCTGGAAAATTTCTGACCAATTCATTGTGAAAGATAAAGAAAGTAAAATATCGTTCCGAACAATGATTGTGAAATACATTGTTTTACCTTGAGTATCAAATATTAAGCAAATGAAAGTACGAATGACTCCATGTTTGAATAAAGAAAGGAGTGGAAACTAAATTCTTAGATACCTCTATCTGTATACATACCAAGGAGTACCCCCTACATAAACCCTGGATAATCAGTGTATACCATGCAAGTTCTATTTCTGAACCTATTTTCAGTTGTGTACGGGTGGGATAAAATTAAACTGAAACCATAGAAAGAGCCCTTCTCTCATGTCTTTTTCATCCATTTTCCAAGAAACAATGACAAAATCTCATGGAATGTATAATATCCTTGCCTTTTTGCATGCAGTGTTGGAAAGCTCTAATAAAAAAAATATGCATACATTGCATAGTGCACACAAAACTACATGTGAATTCAAGGCTACTGAATTAAGGGCGGTTGTTCCAACATTTCCCCCACTGTCCATTATTTGTATTCAAGGTTTTTGAAATGACATTGTAATCTGATGATGCACCAGCCTATTATATTGTCTAGCAGGACAAATATCCTTGCGTTTTCTCTGTAGAACTAACACAATTTTTCCATGTCAGAGGTGCATAATATCCTGGCGGTCATAAGGAATGATGCTATTAATCCTCTTGGGCAATCTCCAGGTCTGATTATTAGGGAAATAAATTTGCATGCTGCATATGAGCTAGGTGAATCACTGAGAGCACAAATTATATTTCCTGACAGCAAGTTAGAGAATGGAGCCGTGTCGCTTTTTTATCTTTCCCCCCCTCTGAAGGCTATAGAATTTCAATTCATTACATGAGATTGGTTAGAATTCAAGTCTCTTTTTAAGTTGATATTAAGTTGAGTCTGTTATCTCTGGGAAGGCTGGTAGGTTCCCCAGAGTATCCACCTAATCACTACTTAAAAAAATCGAAACGTATAGTTAGTGTCATGATTTAGGTACCAGAGCTACTTTATTTATCAGCACAGAGTGAGATAATTTCAATTTGAGCCTCCATAGCCCTCATGAATTTAACTGACTTGAAAGCTTTTCACCCCAACTCCTTTCTCCCTCCCGCTTTTGTTGCATATTATAATAATAGTTATTCTGGGCACCCTCCTTGCTGCCATGCCAAGCATTACACTAGGCTCCTTCCTCTATTGTACAGCCCTGATCTAGCCAAGCTTGTGCAAACAGCCCCCAGTCTCTCTCTCCACATTTGACTGCCTCTTCTTTGCCAGCAGTACTGCCAGGCGTGTCTGCGTTCAGTATCCATGATGAATGTATTTTTATTATTTCCAGGGGTTGGCATCTGAGAAACCTTTTTGCATTATTAAATTTGAGCAGGGAGAATGATAGCAAATAAGATCATAATAAATTGCTTTATGTCCTAATGTATTAATTAAGCAGACATTTATTATAATGGTTGTTTTATAGACCCATTGTAAAAATGCATGATTGTATGGTGATACTCTTAGCTGGAGCCACATATGGTAACTCGGGTGGATGGGTTGTGATGTTTGTCAGATGAGAAAGGGTTCACCCGATCTAGTCTGCAAATTCGCAAGGAAGCAGAGAACCTGGCTGAGTGTGGATTTGGTAAAGTAGTATTGCTGTGGCTACTGTGCAAGCAAGCCAAGAATCCTTCTTTTATTATTGTGGTTATGTGTAAAGATACAAGCACACATACCACATGCATAAGTAAATACCTTATGCCGTATGGTGTGTTACAGTTTTCAAAGCACATTACAAATGAATGCACCACAAAAAGATGCAGCAGATTATAGAGGCTTCCTTCAATTCAAAAATGTGGATTATTACCATTGTTCGAAACAAATATGTGTGTATACTTTGGAATAATAATAATGGCGAATCTAAGAAGCAGACAAATTTGGAATATTTGAGATCTAAGTGTTTCAGATCCTATTTATTTATTCAAAGTGAGCCCAAAGCAGCAGAGTTCAGAGGGTTAGAGCTTGGCCTTCTGATTGCTTGTGCCATGGTAATCATCAGAAAAACAGTTCTTTATCTTGCTTCTTCACAGTGGGCTAAGTGATTTATCTGCCATTTTGCCAAATAAATAAATGAATAAATAAAAGGTTCCAGCAAGCTCTTCCATCACTTTGCTTTCCCATGCACTCAGTATGGTTGGGTGCAATAATTCTTAGAAAAGAAATATCTTTGAATCAGAGGTGTGCTTTGCAGGTGCACACATGGCTTGTGATTCTACATAGTCAGGAAATACTCTCTATATTTAAGAAAAGGACATAACAGCTGGAGAGAATTCATAGATGTCCATGGAGAGGGCTGTGGAGGGTATCAGAGGCTATTTTCTGTCCCTTGCAGGAGGGATACTTTGAGCTTCAAATAGTAGTGCCTTTCAGCACTCTTGATTTTAATTCCTGCTTCATATTGGACACTGAGGCTGCTAATAGAGGTGATTGGTAACAAGCTCAGGAAAAGACATGAGCTTGGATGCTGAAATTGCCAAACACCAGTTCCTGCAAATCAAGCAGACCCAATCCACCCCAGTGCCATCCTAGCTTCCCTCTTCTGTACAGGAATTCAGCACAGGCTGCAAAGAAGCATCAGGATGAGTAGGGAGAGGGAGAGATGGAGGAAGGACAAGGCTGGAATATACTGATCCCTGAGCACATACAAGAGGCCTTGAGCCTGACCTTTGGCCAACCATGGAAAAGAACTGTAGAGGCCAAGCAAGGTGCGTCCATAAATTGTAATCCAGAAAAATGCTGCCTCCTTTTGCAAGATGTGAAAACAATCATTCGGTTCACTGAAAATACATCAGTTTGACAAGTACTTTTATGTTTAGAAGGTGATAAAATCTAAGTGATCTGAGTTTGCTACTTTAGTGCCAGTTGTTCAGATACTATGTATACATTAGAGAAGGAACTTCCATTCATAAATGCCAAACATCCTGTTAGGTGCCTTGTTTATGTCATTTTCTGTGGTCCACACCACAGTCTTACATACAGGGAAGGGGTGAAGGTTTATTTCAGATTCAGGACACTGAGGTCTATGCAGGGAGGTCAATGTCCAATCTCACAGCTAGTAGGGGGAGAGCTCAAATATGGTTCAAATACGGTTCTGCTGCCTAAAATCTCCCTCTCCTATTCCTTGGCCAATCTTTCTCCTAGAGAGGGAGGCAGAGAGAGAGAGAAATAAAGCTAGGAAAAGGGAGAGAGAGTGAAGGAGTGCAGGAAACAAGAAGGAGAGGAGGGAGGGACAGAGGGGGAGACTGGGAGAGAGACAGACGGAGTGAGCACAGAAAGGGGATTTGAGTCTTCCACTGAAAAACAAAATGTGATATTTAAGAAATGGAAGTGTGTTTTTCACATGTCTGTTCCAAACTTGAGCCTGACTAACATCAACATCAACAAGAATCACATGTAAACCACTTCTATGTGCTCTTGAGAATTAAAAGAAGGGGCCTGAGTTTACACAATTCTGGCTGTTACCTTTCTCAGAAGACTTACCGGGGTACAGA
This sequence comes from Manis pentadactyla, assembly GCF_030020395.1. Classification (NCBI taxonomy): domain Eukaryota; kingdom Metazoa; phylum Chordata; class Mammalia; order Pholidota; family Manidae; genus Manis; species Manis pentadactyla. The sequence goes on along the minus strand of NC_080020.1, from coordinate 186,491,867 downwards.
GTCTGTGAAGCCTCGTACCTGTGAATTATATTATTAGGAGTCAGATAGAGTAAGGTGTAAATTCAATTTTGATCTTTCCTAGTTGTTATGACCTAGAAAAAGTCATTTAACCTCTTTGAGTGCTCAATTATTCCTGTTATTATTGTTGTTATTATTAATATTATTATACTTAATAGACTCCATTGTAAAACTTGATGAAGCACAGTAAATTCTTCCAGGTCTCTGGTCAAAATGCAGACTGTATAGTCCAGACCATTAAACCAGGGAGCATCCGATCCGGCTAGGTCATTACCCACCAGCACAAACACAGGGCACTGACTGGCTGGGCCCACAGCCCTGAGCACCGATCTGACAGCTGATTGCGGCAGTGCCTAGGCCTGCACGTCGCGGCTGTGTGGAACCTGGCAGCACGTTTGATTATAATCAAAGACATTTCCATGCCTTTCATTTGTCCTGGCATCTACAGTGAGCAAGAATTTTTACTTCAATGTCTTCCCATAAGTCCCATAATAACCCCCAAGAGATAAACAATAATTTTATTGACGTTTTTCAGATATGGAAACTGCGGTGTGGCAATCTGGAATGACCTGCCCAATGCCACCGGTGACTAACAGGACAGGACCTGGAGCTCAGCTGTTTGGCTTCTTGTTGAGCTCCCTCGGGGCACTTTTGGATCTGGAATCTCAGGTTGTGGTGTTCCAAAAAGAGAATGGAATATTTTCCGCCCTATTATTCAGCCAGGATAAGAAGTTAGAGACTCACACCATGCTTTGTGTCAGGTCTGGATCCACAAGGTAAGCCGATTAATACACATCTTTAAAAATTATGCAGTTGTCACACCACAAACACCACTTAGGCTCATATTGGGCTTGCATTCCAGTCACAGCATACTTGTTCTGGAGCAAAGGCTAGCTGTTCAGGGTTTTGCCCAGGGCCCCAGCATCCACCAGGCAAATGGCCGTCTACTGCTAGCTCCACGCAGTGACCTGTCATGACAGAAAAGGAATTTCATACAGCCCAAGCAACTGACAAACCAGCTCATCTTTCAGGGAAAATGTAATATTTTCTGATAAGCAGCTTATGCTAGTTTTCTTAGCAAATAGCCCAGAAGCATTTCTGTCCATAGCTTTTCTAGATGTGATAAGTGGAAGGGAACCCCTCCAACCATGCCATAGTCAGGCAGGCCTTTTTCATTCAGGGGACAGCTATTTGGAAAGATGTAAACACGTGGCAATTTGAAAATGATATAAAGTAAGTGATCATGGAGACAGCCCAAAGCATGAATTGTTACCAGAAATACATGTCCCTGTTTATGGGGTTGTAACAGTGTATTTATCGTAGGAGGTGGAGGCCAATGCCTGGGGCAAGATTAGGTCGAAGCCTTGTTGCTTTTGTACATGGCCATGCATGAAAGCAGTGCCCAGACTTTAGCAGCAGCATTTCCCAACGTGTGTTCAAAGAGCAAGGGATGAGGTGCTAGAGGTCCCCATTCTGGGCTTCATTGGCTAATCACAGCAATGTCTTGAGGTGATGGGATTTGCCATTTTGTGGATGGAGAACTGAGGAACAGGGAAGTCTAGGAGCTTGCCTTACAGTGGGAAGCAAGTTATTCACAAGAGCTATGACTTGAGCTGACTTCTGACTCCTAAACCCAGAGTCTGCACCATACCACTCTCCCTCCAGAACTGAAAAAAGTGACATGTGCTGGGCAGAGCTTGCTCATGTCTGCTGCTGCTTCTGAAAACCTAGGGCTATGCTATCAGACCACCGGAGGACAAGGGGTCACAGTATTCTGTCCTTCTCTAATTCTACACCAAAGAAACTTCAGGAGGTGCTGTATCTCCTCCCATGTCTGAATACCAAGGACTTGGTCAGGCTCTGGTAAGAGATAAAGACAATTCTTTGGGGAAATTTCCAAGGGACTTACAATCTTTGCATTGCAAAGAACACTGCTGTGCCTACAAAGTTTGCTTTCATAAATTTGGTTGCTGGCTATTTTGAGGGAAAATACATCCCATCTTCCCTTTACCTTGCAGGTATTTGGTAACTATTAGACCACATTTTAAAATGAATTGTGTGCACTGATGTTAGAGAAGGTTAGACTCTCTGAGCTGCCACCAGTGACATATGACTATAGTGACAGACAGTCAGCAGTATTCAAACTGAATTAATCAGAAAACACAGCTTACTTCAATGTGACGTTTAGAGGGAGGAGGAATAGCTACTTATTTACCAAAGGGATGTCACTGAACCGTCTTTCTATCTGGAGATAGCCTATGGCTACATAATCCTTTCAAAACAGCAGTAGAGCGATAAACTACACTTGGAGTTGGTCTCTTAGGCCACTTCCCTCTTGTTCTCTCCTCTCATTCCTTGAGCTGGTCCCAGTTATTTTCTTTTGGGCCAGGTCACAAGATGAAGTGGGGGTTCAGAAGCCTTATATGGGGGCTGCAAGGGGCACAGAGAGCCTTTGGAGGTGCAGGCATTTCTTCTGATCATTCTCAAAAGGAAACACACTTAGGAAGCAGCACCCTGGAAGGAAGGAAATATGGTAATAACGGTGATAGTGGAAGTTTAATTTTATAAATATGTAATGCTAATTATGTAAACAGTTGAGAACTCTGAGATCTCTTCATCATGTGTGTCATACAATGGAAATATTATGCAGCCTACCTCAACATTATACAGTAATAATGTTATTTCACGTTGGCTAGTTGACAAGCATGGGCCAATGCTGTCTATCAAACAAAACTGTTGTGCCAGATTGTATGTTGGCGATAAGCAGAAGAAGAGCCACTCAGAGTCTGTTTATGTATTAATCAAGGCATCAGGCTCAGGCCGCTCCTTCAGATACATCCTCCACTAAAAAATATGAAAAGCTTCTGGATACAAGGTGTCTTAGTCAGCTAGAGCTGCCATAATAGAGTATCACAGACTGGGTGGCTTAAACAACAGAAATTTATCTCCTACAGTTCTAGGGGCTAGAAGCCCGAGATCAGGCTGCCAGCATGGTCACATTCCGGTGAACCTCCCTTCCTGGCTGGTAGGTGGCCACCTTTTTGCCATGTCCTCACACAGCAGAGAGAGAGAGTATATGCTTTCTGGTGTCTCTTCTTGCAAGGATGCTAATTCCATCACAAGGACCTGACTCACATGATCTCATCTAGATGTAATTATTTCCCTAAGGCCCCATCTCCAAATAGCATCACATTAGGGTTTAATTTGGGGGGGTATACAATTCAGTCTATAGCACAGGTTACAGCTGGATATTTGTCACTAACCCCCGCACCCCTCCCCTCACCCTGCCTTTGCTCCCAAATCTTCAGTTAAACATATTTCGATGAGTCCTTGGAGTTGGTTCCATTTTATCTAAGAGTTTAGGAAGTCATCTTGTTATAGCTCCCCAAATTACCTGTGTCCCTCACGCTTAGACAAGGGACACAGACACCATGCACATTTGTCATAAAGGCAAGCAAACTGCTTTGGTGCAGCTCAACTTGGTGAAGGCATCTGCAATGATCAGGACACTTGACCCAAGCACATGTGCTGTGTTCCTAGAGCAGATCCAAAATAATGAACATTTGCACCAATCCTCCTTTCTACTTAATGCCTCACAGACATTTACTTAACATTCCATAGCAGTCCAGTGGGTAAGGGTTTTCAGGACTCAGTGCCAGAAAGGTCTAGGATTCCAGTTTGAAACCAAACTTACAGCCACAGTATCTGTAGGTTACCCAAAAGCCCACCGATGGTTTTTGTCAGTTAGCAGTAGAGTAATTCAGAGGAGCTGACGAGCTAAAAATGCCTTCAGTCCTTAGGTGATACATCTAGATGGAAATCAGAGGTGAAATTCTTTTCTTCTTTTTTTAAGAAGCTGTGAAAAACCTGAGGGGTTTGCACCACTGAAAGAAGAGATTATTGAGTAATTCCCAGCCAGGACTGACCTGTTAAGAGCTTGGCAAAACTTAGAGGCTGAGTCTACATAGCATAAAGTGAATAGGATAGTTGGTAATTATTATTTAATTTGAGCAATCTTTGCTAAGAGGCCCTTTACAATTAATTAGTCTTCATTTAAACACAGTTTCATAAGTGGACCCCCAAGTATCACCTCAGGAGAAAAATGCAGTGCCAATAATGGTACTATACCAAGAAATATCGTAATGGAGTCTGTGACATGGCACAAATAATTATCCACAACCAAAACAGAGAAGTCCTTAATGTTCAGAATATCAGCCCTGTATTGTAGACTCTCTCTCTTGCTGAAAAAATAGAAAATTTTTCAAGACCTATATAGAAAGAGTAACTTAGTAAAATGTTTTAATCAATGTAGATTAATTTTGCTGTGTGATTTGAATTTAGAAAATGCTGCTGAATAAACTTTTCAAAGATTTATCAGGGAATTTCTTCTAAAAGTTTGTAATACAAAGACCTTTTAGTCTGATTTGGAGGTGATGCCAGGATGGGGCATGAAGGACACTTACTACAACAGTTCTCTTCTATATATTTTAATCTGGCTCAGTTCGTTTCAACTACCTGTAAGGTACACATGGAGGTGATGCCTACTCTGTCGCAGGTGTGTGCTTTCTAGGTAATGAGCCCCTGATAGATAGTAAGTGCTTTACAGGCAGGATCAAATCTTAATAGACTTAGTATGCCTGAAGCCTAGCAATGATATTCAAATGTGAACGAGCACAGTGGGGGAATGCAGTCCTGGACAGGGCTGGGCAATAAACGTTAGGGTAGTAGGACAGGGGACCCCATCATGGAGGTTCTTGAACACAGTCAAAACAGTCTCAGATAATAATGGTAGGAAACCAGAGAACGTTCCTGTGGTAAAGACTCAATCCACATAATATCCATGCCATTACCAAGTGCAATTTACCCACAGTTTTTTTTCCATAAAGAGAAAGGTAGTAAGTATTTTCTGTTCTCTGGTGTTTCTTGTAGCTACTCAGTTTTGCAGGGCAAACAGCCACCAGCAAGATGTAAGCAAATGGGCTAGGTTGGATTTTGCCCACGCGACATAGTTTGGTGACTTCTGATGTTGTTTGACGCTTTTTTTTCTTAACAAAAAGACCATTTGACCGAAGTCTTCTGAATAGCAAGAGCAGTCCTTGGTGAATAGTGTTATTAGTGTTTTTTATCACACACACTATATATAGATCAACAAAAAATAAATGACAATATAACTCAGAAGTCACTGCACCTTTAAAACCTATATTTGTAATGCTCAAGTTGAATTATAGGAATATGGATTGAGTGGTGAATGAATACTGCAATGATCCTACCAAAAATAATGTTCAAACAAAAAAATTGAATTTCAGTGACCCGGTTAAACTAATTTAAAGTTAAAATATCAAGAAACCACTCAATTCTTCTGAGAGGTCTGCATTCGCTTCCAGATAACATTCAGCACGAAGACAAAGACAAGCTGAGTTCTTTGATTCATGCCAGGTTTCCTCAGACAAGAAGATGTGAGGTGCCTGGTCAGAGTCTAAGGCGAGTCTTCTGCCGTCCAAGTCAGGCTGTGAAGGAATCTGAACTCTGGGCTTAGGAAGGACCCCAACCACTGGCAAGAGATTTTCAGAGCACAGTTGTGGCCCTCAAAGCCAGTTGTAAACTTCTACCTCCTTCCAAACGCTACCATCGCAAGACTCTGTCGCATTCGCAAAGGTAGTGGTAGTAGTAAGAGTGGCCCAGCAGGGAACCGGCCGTGGTCCTTCAGGTGAGTGAAGAGTGAGCAGCATTTCCTTTGCCTCATCTTCTCCTCTGGCTTCCTGAGCATCCCTACTGCCCAGGCATGGTTTTTCTCTCTGCAGTAGTTTTTGAGTATTTGAACAGTAGATCACACACCTTTAAAGCTGTTATTTTCAAGTTTTAATAATGTTTGCAACTCACTTCCTGTTTCTCAGCTGCCAACCTCACCGAAAGCATTCCTTGTCAGGTACTAATTTGGGTGACGTGACGACCACTTGATCTAAATTTTTGGTGGGTAATTACTGAGTCAGAAGTGAGTAATTTTTTGATATCCAGTGGCAGTCAGAAAGGTGGGTATTTTACTACCCACTCATTAGAGATTCTCCAGTACTGAAATGTCCTGAATTTTGCTCTGTTTGCAGACAGAAGAAAAAATCTGACTGCTCCAACGAAAAGTGACTTCCTGCTTATTTTGGCAGCACTTACAGGGTGTATTGACGTGTTTTACTGTGAGCCCACTCCAGAGTTTCATTGTACCTGCAATATTAATTTCATATTGATCAAAGTCTCATGAAATGACTTTCTCCTTTTTCTTAAGTTACAAAGATCTTGCATTTCATTTAGAAAATAGTTGAAGCTACTTCAGTTTTTAAGGATTTGAAAAATGCTAGGAGACTCTCAGTAGTAAATCTTGGTACTTGAAAATAGAGAGCATTGTCTCTCCTCTGAAAGTGCTAGCCCTTTTCATGTAATACATTTGAGTGGGTGCCTTTTGGGTTCCTAAAAGTGTTGCTTTTTGTACCAGAAGAAACAAACAATAGAAATATTTTTGGTGAGAAATGAAACATCACTTAACCCTGAAGCAAGCTCATGTACCCATTTACTGGAAGCAGTGATATAAATGATATTTTTGTTTTGGGAATCTTCTACTTTTTGTAAGAGAAATCAACTATCATACCATATCATGTTCCTGTCATGTTCCTTTAACTGCAAACAGAAAACTGAACTGACATTACTGACACTCACAGATTTTTTTCCTTTAATAATGTCCTGTAATTAGATCACAACTTTTCTCTATAATTAGCCCAGATGTAAAATACAGTTACGTCTTTATAATACAGTTTCGTTATTCAGTATTTTATGCCTAAAGACCCACTTTAAAGTAAAAAAATACATAATTGGCTTGAACAAGTTACTTTAGAAATGTTGAACAATTAGCTTCCTGTGGCTGCTGTAACAAATTAGCACAAATTGCACAGTTTATAACAACATAAATTTATTCTCTCATAGTTCTGGAGACCAGAAGTCCAACATCTGTATTGTTGGGCCTAAATCAAGATGTCAGCAGGGCTGTGCTCCCTCTGGGGTCCAAGGAAATACCTGTTTCCTGCTTTTTCCAGCTTCTTGTGGCTGCCAACATTCTGTGGCTTGTGGCCACATCACTCCAGCTTCTGGCTCTGCAGTCACATCGCCTTCTCCTCTTCTCTCTCTCTCCCTCTCTACCTCCCTCTGCGTGTGTGTGTGTGTGTGTGTGTGTGTGTGTGAAATCTCCCACTGAGTCCCTCTTACAAGGATATGTGTGATTGCATTTAGGGCCTTCCTGGACAATCCAGGGTAATCTCCCCATCTCAAGACCCTTAATTATATCTGCAAAGACCCTTTTTTTGCCATTTAAGATTACTGACAGGATCTGGGAATAGAATGTGGATGTCTGGGAGGAGGGCATTTTTCAACTTACCACCAATGCTTATCGAGGATCGATGCTGTAGGGTGCACACCATCCACAGCCTCACTGCAGCACTCTCTGCAGGGCTTTAGAGAAAATGAACTCACTACCAATTGATAATAACAGGTTGTTAAAGGGAAGGGTAAACTATGCTCTGAAAATAGGTATAGATTTGAAGGCTGTAAAGGGTAGAGAGAAATTCCTAATGAATGGAAGATTTGGATGAAGCTATAGAAGGGGAGAAGCATAGTAGGTAGATTGTAGCCTCAGGTTAGAGACTTGGGTTCTAAAACCAAGTTCTTGGATTTGAATCTTCGCTTTGCCTTTCCCCAGCTGAGTGCCTCTGATGTCTCTCAACATCAGAATTTGCGTATTTGTAATGGAGATATGGCATCTAGCTTGTGGGGTTTGTCACATTATTTAAGGTACTTAAAACAGTGTTTACACGTAGTGAAATATAAGTTGCTATTTTCATCTCTACATGTCTAATATTTCCTTATTGCCTATGTTTATTGGTTAATTGCAACAAACCCCTTCAGAAGTCAGTAGAGGGGCATCTTACACGATTTACTGAGAGGACCTAGTTTCTCAAATGAATCCTTTTCTTTAGTAATCACAATCCAGCCCTATAGAGCCTTTAAAAAATTGAAATGAGACCCCCCCATAGTATTTATACCTACAGAAATTTCAAGTACAGAGGCGTAGATATTGATATATTTCAGCAGTTCTGAAATGTACATTATCTGGCTATTATAATCACCGTTATGTCATAGCTTAATTGGTAACAATTTTTCTTTCTTATGGTACATAAAAAAATGTACCAAACTTGTTTTACAATCCATGGCACCTTAGATTTGATGAAATATGGTTTTAGTCTCATGTTACAGGTAGGGAGACTAAGACACTATGTACTTCATTCAGAAGGTGAGTCATGACTTTCAATTTCTGGCTCAGTCACCTATTTTCTGCCACAGACCAAGCCTCCTGAGTTGTCTCCAGAAGACTCCGTGCTGGGGAGGGAGCACGGTGCAGTGAAAGGACTGTGTGCTTCACAGTTACACGGAACTAAGTTCACATCCAGACTCTGTCACCTGTGCAACCCTGAGCAAGTTGCCTGTCCTCTCCCAGCTTCAGTTAGCCCATCTGCTCAGAACCACCGATATGTTCCTCACCTGCTCATAGGAAGAATCTCATCAGGTGCCCAGGGCAGATGGAGAAGGCTGGCCAGTGTTCTATCTGCCCTTCGCATTTCCTCACTGCCTTACAATTCGGTGGTGCCATGTGACTAGTTCTGGTCAAAGACTGTGTTTCCCCTTCTGACCAACACTGTGTTCCCCTTATGGCCAACACACACAGGACCAGGTATGCAACCCTCCAAGTGCCTCATCACCTGGGAAGCTGAGGGATCATATGTTCTGTAAGGTCTAATTCATGCTGTGTTTCTTAATAATTCTGGGAAGCATATCCCAGCCCACCCCCCCAGATATTCACATGAGGCACAGAGCATGAGAAGGGGGTGGCTGTGGGCTCCGTTACTCTGTGGAGGGATGGGGCTGCTCACTACTTCAGCACACGTACCTGTGATCGTTTTACATCGCTGTGTGACAAACAACCACAAACACAGCAGTTTAACACAACACATGTTTATTACCTCACAGATAGTGGTGCTCAGAAGTCTGAGCTTGACGTAGCTAGGTTCTCTGCTGAGGGTCTTGCCAAGCTAAAAGCGAGGTATTTAGTGGAATGGCAGTTTTCACCTAGGGTTAGCAGTCTCTTCTAAGCATATTGATGGCTGGGAGAATTCATTTCCTTGACCTTGTAAGACTGAGGTCCCATTTCCCTTGCTGGCTGCTCTCAGTTCCTAGAGGCCATCTGCTTTCCTTACCATGAGGCTCCTTCCAATTTCAAGCCATCCACAGAGGGTTACATTCTTCACATGTTTTGAGTCTTTGATTTCCTTTTCTGTGACCATTGAGAGAAAACTTTCTGCTTCTAAAGGGTTCATGTGATTATTCAGAGCCACCCACATAATCTCCTTACTTTAAAGTTGACTTGGGGCCTGAATTAAATCTGAAAAATCCCTTCTCAGCAGTACCTACATTAATGTTTGTGTATGTGCTCCACAGGTTGGGATCATCTTATAATTCTGTCTGTCACAATAAAATATATTAATCTATAGAATACCTGTCACATAATAAATAGGTGCTGAATAAATATGGATTTTCTCATCACCATACTCTGGACATTTATCCACATATCAGCATTTCATTTATAACTTATTTTTATTTTTTTAAGGAAGGAAATATTACACAAACATATCCTCCTTGTGAAGAGTCTTAGTTTCTTTCCCCTCTTCTCAGAAAAAGAGAAGCTTAGATATCAGTTTTCTGAGAATAATAGCAAGCCATTTGCTATTGTTTGTACAAATACGTAAATCAGTACCAGAGAATATGGCTTAGTGTGTGCATGTGCATGGGGCTGTGTGTGTGTGCATGTTGCATGTTTCTACATAAGTGCCATACTAAATGTATGCTTCAGCACACGTAGCTGTGATCGTTTGTGCAATTTACTTTTCACTAAAGAATGAATCTATAACTGTCTATATTATAATACATAGAACACATCATTGTCCATCAAAGTCTACTAGTAGAACTGATTCAAATTTCAGCCAGCACAAGTAATTCCATGATGAACTTTCATGTGTATGACTCTTTGTAAACATGTACTAATGTTTCTCTAAGTTAAACATTGAAAAATGGATTGACTGTGCTGTAGCAAGTATATGTATGTTTTAAATTGTGATGGATGCTGCAAAATTGATTTTCAGAGTTTCCTTAACAATTTGAACTCCCACAAGCAGCATCGAGGAATATCCATTTCCACATACCTTCACCAATACTTGATGTTAGTCAAAGTTTTTAATTATTTTGTAATTTTATGTGTGAATATGATACACTAATATGGTTTGGGGACCATTCACTGATAATGTTGGTTTTTAAAAAAATATTAGATCCCTAGTACCTTATTAGATATTGAATGTACATTCTCTGCAGGGTGACAGTATATATCCTTTATCTAAAGTGGTTTTAATGACCTGAGTACTCTTCTTTTGAGGTCTAAGAAGGACCCATTTCTCTTAATATTCTTTCGTATGTCATTGGGTCTTCTTCAAAGTCGTCAGCATCTTGCAAGGTCTTAGCTGGGAGATAGAAAGGAAGAGGGCAGTGGGAAATAACAAATTAAAAATATTAATAGTAAAACACATCCTACTGCCCCTCCCTTAGATGAATCTGATATATACTGACCATCAACTGCGCACAAATGCAGGTGAAGGGGTTTTGTAAAGATCTCTGTAGTGGCAAGACCAGAGCCACCAGCGAAGATGAAAAGAATGAGAAGGACTTTCCTTTTTAACATGCATCAAAGGCAGCATTGACTGGTCTGATACCAGCATATCTTTTCTCCATCTTCTACTAGTAAAACTCTTTCAGTGAATATGGAATTGATGGGGAAAATATTGATCTTGGTTGTTAATTTGCTTTCAAAAATTGAGCTCTTGGAATCTTGGTGGAGCAAGTCTAAGACGTATCTGTTTATCCATTTATTCCTGTTCAAATGGCACTTCTAGAAAATATTATCTGGTATTAATCAGGTGAAGAGTGTTATAAATGCCAGAGTTAATGTTTATTATACTTATTAAACTAGTCCTGATATCTCATAAAAATAAAATAAATGGCAGGGTTAGAAATGGAATACTTTGTATAATTCTTCAAATCTTTAATATTCTGTTTATTAAGTTTTTATTGAAATACAATACATGGAGGACAGAGTGAGTGAGTGGAGTTTCAGTGCTCTGTAGCAGCTGAGCTCGAGCAGTCCTAGGAGAAAATTAGGCAGCCTTCTATTTCTTATATGAAAATCTCTTTGGCTTCGAAAGTCTCTACATTCCTGGAAATTTGCTTTTCAGAACTAGGCAGTGGAGTGGGTTAGGGGAGTCACCTCCTCCTTTAGGAAGTGCTTTGGTGAAGAGAAAGGGCAGACTTAGAGATTTTGCAATCATTTGGATCTGATTGCATTTACCACTGTCATTTTGCATAGGGACAGAAACAACCTTAACAGTGGCAGCAAAAGGAGGGAGGAAGTGAACCATGATAGAGGCACAGAGAAGGACACAGGCAGAGGTAGCAACTTGGGGATCTAGGGAAAAAAATAGCGTTGTTGTTTGCACCATCCCTCCACCTAAACAGTGCTGAACATGGGGGGTGCCTTTCTCCATGCACCGTCTGGAGACAGAGAGCAGCTAAACTGAAACTGGGGCCTGGAGGATGGAATCCATGGAAGTCCAGTTTGATGTAAGGCTAGCTCTTGCCTGGGATAGAAAGAAGGAGCAGCTCTGTTGCTAAAACTTAAGAGTAACTTTCACTGTAAGGGAATCAAGGCCTTTTGTGAGTCGCTTAGTTCCCTTGTACCTGTTTTCACACTGGACAGTAATAACATCAATGATTTTTTAAAAAATTTCCCTGGCATATTAGAGAAACTCATTATGGCAAAACAATTTGAGAATTTCAAAGTAAAGCAAGATATTATTAGAGCAATACTAAAGTATTCCATATGCACTTCAAATCTAAATGGTCACATTTCTTGTTTTTTTCTAATCTGTGGGTCCACTCTGACCTACACAGAGAAATAGCATGTAGAGTAGGCACAGCAGCTAATTGCTTTCATAGGACATCCTGAGAAATTATAGAAATACCTCCAGTGCCTATGACTGGCTATAGAGACTAGAGAGTCATTTGTGCAGAAGAAATAATTGAAACCATAAGGGAGAAAAGAAATACAGAGCTGGAGTAGTTAAAGATGGACCTAGAGCCTAGCAGCAGTCAGCAAACTTTCCAGAAAGGAACAACAATAAATATTTTAGCTCTGGAAGCCATGCAGTCTCTGTATCAAGTACACAGTTCTGCTGTGTAGCATGAAGGTGGCCACGGACAATGCATACACAAATGAGCATGGCTGTATCCTAATAAAATTTTATTTGTCAAATCAAGTGGTGAGCCGAAATTGGCTGCAGGCCCTGGTTTGCTGACTCCTGCTCTAGACTGTGAGCCTCTTGTAACAAGGACTCTGTCTTACTCATTTTGTCTCTCCAGTAACCTATGTGACTAAAGGACAGTGGAGCCCTAAGATTCATTGACTAAATAATAAACTATTACTTTTCTTTGTTTACTCACTTAAATTAAATTTTATGTTCAGATTGTGTGTCAGCACACTTTTGTGGGGTGCCTAAAATATAACAGGCACTGGGCTATTTTATCTGACAGCTTTAACGGTTTTCCATTCTTGGCCTTCTTTAACATCAACTTATTTTTTGTTGTTTTTTTGTTGTTGTTTTCTAGTTGCTTCTGTTTAGTTGCTTATTTTGACTGTCAGAAATTCCTCAGAAGGGATTGAAAGTAGAATAAGCATATGTGAGAAAATAAACAATGAGTGTTTTATATGAATTTGCATTTTTTATGTATTTATCTTACTGAAATTTATTATTTAAATGAGACATCATTCCTTAGCATGTGCTCTTTGTAATACCAGTCCTGTAAGATGCTCCTTGAGGAAAGGTTCTTTAATCAAAAAGCTTGGAAATTGTATCATCTGTCTATTGGCGAGTTGATCAAGAAAGGCACTAAGAATCAAAGAAAGGAAGCAAAGAATCCTGATAATTTTTGTTTGACCCTGTCATGCAAGGGCCTGTGTGGGAACACCAGCAAATGGCATTGGGTGCAGGACCTCAGCAGGTGCACAGGCCTGTTTTCTCAGTCTTGTGGAGATGTGAGAGGTGTGCTGGGGCAGGGCACAGTTGGATATACTGAAGGCTGTATTCCTGTAAAGGAATCTGCCACCCTGGTGCTCTCCCTTTGCATAATGTGAAATGAGGACAGTCTTCAGTGAGGGGGCTCAGACATCTAGCAGTCTGAGTTTGCATACCAGTCATATCGGAGATTACTGGAAATTCGTTTCCCAGTATCTGGAGTCTTGAGGGGCCTTTGAGAAACTGAGTGTCAGTGCAACCCCTGCTGCTGGGAAAAGGAGCTTCTAGACCTACAGGGAGCTGTAACTGCCTCTGTGGAGGGAGTTGAGTGCTGTTCCTCCTAGCTTATTTCTAGGAATCACAGTTAGGGATCCCATAAATGCAGCTTTCCAGTTGCATTTGGCCGTAGACATCCACCTCTCCCTTTTTTTATGTGTACATGCGTGTTGTTTTGCAAACCACCAATTAATAGTGTAGAATCAGCGTTTTGTGAAGCATACTTTGGAAACACTCTACTAACTACTATGATAGAATTATTTTTTTAAATGGCCACAAATGTTCACACCTCCCTGTATCCACACCCTTTTCAGTGTGATTCTGTGGCTTCTCCCTTTAAAAGGTGGAGTCTCTTTTCTCTCCCCCTGAATACTGTAATGCTGTGAGTTGCTTCTGCTAATGCAAATTGGTGGAGGCAAGGGTGTGCCAGATCTGAGGCTACAGCTCAGTAGGACTTGAACTTTTTCACTCACTCTCAGAGCCCTGCAAATAAGCTTGGGCTAGGCTGCTAAATGCTGAGATAATAGACTAGTCACCCCTGCTGTCCTAGGCACAAATCAGTCAACCATGAGATGAAACAGTGAGGCTGTCCTACACCAGCCAGCCTTAGCTGACCACTGACCATGTGAGCAATCCCAGCTATGATCGGCAGTGCTGATACTAAGCCCAGGAGAGACTAGAACTACCCAGCTGACTTGCAAGCAATAATAATCATTTCATGTTTTAAGCCACTGAGTTTTGGGGTTCTGGTACCTTTGGGCTATTACTATTATGTAGTAATTGTCAGCTGACACAGCTGCTAATTTCTAACCTTTTCATAGTCCATTTCTTATCCATGAAAAAAAATCTTTTTTGTTGTTGGGTTTTAAGTTTGGAAGGTAGATGAAGAAGCTTCTCAAATAGCTAGGAAGATTTTAAAAAAACACAACAAACAGTGAAATGACACAGGAGTACCCTCCTTCCACCTCCCCACGTTTCTGTCTAGGGGGAAAATGTTGAAGCACAGAGGCCTCTCTCCTCTCAAAAAAGCATTCATGGGTAAACAAATCAGTGCCATCTTCCCTGTGCACTGAGAAGCTGTGAGTGCGTAGGGAGTAAGCATCTACCTTCTAGGGCAACAAAACAACTTGCCGAGCTGCTTGCAGAAATCAGGAGCTGGCTGGACCAGTGGAATTCCCATGCCACACACTTGAGGCACTTAACTAGTGCCGCGTGCTGGGATGCAGCCAGCTAATTGAATTTAAATTAATGATGTACATTTCTTTTAGTTTAAGTTGTTAAACTGCATTTCCATGTTTGGTAGTCATTTGCTAAACCTCGGGAAAACATTGCATATATAATAATATGCTTGAATCCCCTGTAGCATTAAAAAAAAAAAGCTAACAAGTTATATGTGATTTACTCATTTGAAACATCTGTATTTTAAAGAAACATTAGTATAATCAGAAGAGAGATTGGGTTATTGATTTGAATTCCAATTCAGATATTTAGGAAGACTGTATCAGAAACCAAAGATACACTTTCATCTTTCTCCAAGTGGAGAGACTTTGGCTCCCTCCTTGATAGAAGAAAACTAAAACATGTCAAGAAAAAAATAACTTTTCATGACATGATAACATGATAATCTTTTTACCCACTTAATCAGACATAATTCTTTTTCCTTTTCTTTAGTTTCCTGAACCCTATGCAGCAGAGGTAAAAAATAATTTGCCCATAGCCAACTAATCTGAAAACTAAATATGTAATCTTTTCACAGCATAAATGACTTGATTCCTTGCACTTTGCTGATTTGGAAAAAAATGCGTAAGTTTGCAAAAAATTAATGAAGAGCATTTAAAGCAGATTCCTTGAAGTTTTTCTCATTATCTTTATCTATAGTGAATTTAACACAAAATAAACATAGACAAGATGCTTACATTTGTTTTATATTACACATGGACAGGCTCTTTCCTTCTATGTAATATTGTGGTGGACATGACACTGAGCTAAGGGTCAGAAGACATGGATTCTGGTTCCATCTCTAGCACTTAGGAACCAGGGAAGCTCATGTTGGTTGCTTAACACCTTTGTAAATTGGTTGACTCATGTATTAAATGCTTATACCAACATTAGGTTGAAATATATAGAACTGCCAATATTTGGCCACTTTTAACCAAGAAAAATGACAATTTTATATGGTTTAAATTAATAGTGCTCCTCTGTCTTATAGGGTTACTGCATGAAATAAAAATCTTGAAACATTTTGGAATATTATAAAATACATGTACATGTAAAAATATTACATCATTATGCTAATGTGTGTGTGTGTGTGTGTGTGTTCACACACAGGAAAACCATTTGGTTCAGCTGTAATAACTGATACAGATCGCCACACATTGATTTGCACGGGATATAAAAAGGATTGAGAGGACTGAATGGCATGAACCAACTTTGCTCATTTCTTCTCCATTGAGATGTCTAACATTTGGCCTTCACATATATATATATGTGTTATATATGAGTTATAGACTGAATATATATAGAAAAACTATATATATATAAAAAACTCATATATATATATATAGATAGATAGATATAGAAAAACTATATATATATATATATATATATATATATATATATATATGAGTTAAAGACTGAATAGCAAGCAAAGGAGTCATTGCCTATCTGCAAGTTCTTCTTTACCTATCAGGCAGATTAATGAACTGGCTTCTCTGGAGCCATCATCTGGATGCAAAGCATTCAGAATCTGGTCCAAATGTGTCTTTCCTTCAATGACATTTAAGTACTAGATTCTGGTTCATATACCACCTTCGTTATCCACAGGTAACCAAACAGTTGGTCTTCTGTCTTCAGCTTCCCTTCGGGCCTCACACAGACTCCCAGCCTCCTACTCTCCCGCACTGCATCTCCTTTCCGCAGCCTCCATCCATTCCACAGCACACCCAGGTGAACCCAGTCTCTTCCCTTGCTCGCCCGGGCGGTGCGCGGCTCTCCGCTCAGCTGCAGCTGGTTCAGGGCGGAGGTCCTGTGCGAGCAGCCAGCCCAGCCCAGAGATGACAGAGCGGGCCCTGCGGCAGCTGCCGGATCCTGCACCTCAGCGAGCACCAACTGCTTTTCCCAGGGCTCTCTCGTTTATGCCTGTGGTCTCCCGGCCGGCCCAGCTTTATCTCCTGCCTTAAGGTTTGTCAACTTTTGTTCATTCTTGTAATTTTTACTTAAAATGGCCTGAATGGGTTTCTGTCACCTACAAACATGGGGCTTACGCTGAAGGTGTGTGCTTATTCCGAGGACCCTGCTTTTGATTCCATGGACTTTTGGCTCATTTACAAATCACTAGACAACCCTTCTCCTCACTTCAGATTTATATCTTGCTATTTTATGTATGTTATATTAACATACACAGTATTTTTTAATGCAACTTATCAGATTTATGTTCAAGTGACTTCGGCCTTTAATCAACCACAAATTCACTCCAACTTTTAAAAGAAAAAAAAAGGATTTATGAATGTTAAAGCTATTCATAAGCCTGTGCTATTAGACCGGAAAGTCCACATCCAAAGAGGAGTTCCAAGATCCTTTTTAGGAATTGTAGCATCGTTGGACTATTTGGATAGCCTCTCAGGTTGTTTATTTTTGAGTTAGCAATTCTCAGTGGGCAAAATAAAGAGAAAGTCATGTTTTGGAGTTGCACCTTGAAATGTGTACTTTAAGATCACTGATGGTATAATTATAAGTGATATTAATTATAAGTGGATTCACTTTATCCATTGTGCAACCCAAGTCAATGCTTTTTAATGGCTGAGATTAATAATTGTGGCTACCAGTATCTTTAAAAAATAAACAAAAAGCCAAAAAAAAAAATCAAACTTTTTCCCCAGTCTAGCTGCCTCCCAGTGGTGTAAGCAGAGCAGCTAGACAGCACTGGTTGTTGTTCTTGAATCTGTTTGGCTAGAGCCTCTTACAGACCTATTTTATGTATCTGTGGCATGGATGTCCTTTCGCATTTCACAAGAAGTCCTTATGTTGTCATCTCGTTGAAGGACAGAAGTGACACTGCACTCTAGGAGATATTTCTTGTTTAAACAAGTTACAAGAAGATTATTTGAAGGGTAACAGCCAGGTTATGTACCCCATAAAAGTACAAATGATTTACAAATATTTAACGATGAAAAAACTAATTATGCTCCTGCTGGCACAGAAAGGCCAGGCTCAGAAATGGTATAATCAATATGGGACTGTTAACTGTAACACAGTCTGTCAGCTTTTTAAACAACCAAAAAAAAAAAAAAAGTCAGAAAGTCTATAAACAAAGTTGAGCCCTCTCCTCCAGCCCAGTGAATTTTATGTATCTGGTTGCATATACCTTTCATGTGTGAGGTATCTGAATATTTGGGTTATTTCCAAGGCCATTTTGGGAGGGCGCATTTGGCCTGAGTTTCAGTGAAATTCTGAGAGAGGTGGGTGGCTTCACAGTGGGCCATTGTACACAAAATACATTTTATTCTCTGGGCTCTAGTGAGTGTTTCTTAAAACATTTGCCCTTTTCCAGAAAATTACATAAATTTGACTCTGCTATTGACTCAGGAAATTGTTTTCCTATAATGTGCATGTGTCTGAAGAGGTGCACATTGTATCTATATAAATTTAATGATGAAAATGTGTTAGTGAGTATCTTGGGGCTCAGGAATATTGCATGGAACGAGATAAACCATCTGGAATGCTCTACAAAAAGTGGTTGTCAGAATAGTGTGAATAAGGGGGAATCACATAATGGTCATGAGTACAGCTGGAGGGTCAAACTCTATGAGTTCACTTCTCAGCTCTGGCCACTTAGTCTTTATGATCTTGGGTAAGACTAATATGCTATCAATCATTCATCTGAGACATGGAGCAAACAAAGGTAGTTATTTTATAGGGTTACAGTAAAGATTAAATAAACATGAGAAGCGTGTTAAGACAGTGTCTAGCACACAATACCTACTCACTAAATACTAGCTATTAGAATCATACCAAAGTCGTTTCTGTCTGTAACTCGTGTTGTCTTAGCCTTGCTAGCTCCCTGTTGCACACAGCGGTACATTCGTACTGATGGCCTAGCTCTGCTGGCACTGGCAGCGTCTGCCTAACCTTTGGGCGTAAAACACTGCTGGATGCAGGCACGTCCCTCTTCCCCTGACCCCAGCAGGATTTGCTGGTATTCCTGGGGTTGTCTCTTACTTTTCTTGTTGTTGTTGGCCAGCTTAAAGCCGCCAGTGGTAGCTGCAGCCAAGATCTGAGAAAGTTGAGGCCGGTGCCACGGGCCCTGCCTTTTTCCTGCTGCTGCCAAAGTTCCCAACCTGTCAGGAGCCAGGATAGCATTGTGCCTCCTGCTTCCTTGTTATTTGAGAGTCCCTTGGTGATATGTTTCTCCCTCACTTAATAGCACATTTTATTACCAGGATGTTAAAACATTTCTGTGGTAGCCCCTTTGCTTATAGTTCCTTAAAAAAAACCTTCAACCTTTGCCTACAGCACCATCTGCAAGGTTCATGCCTGCCTTTGTAGGGTCAAAGAGGGACCAATACCCAACATAGACAGGATACCTCTTCTCTAGTTCAGGCTTCTCTAGGGCATCCATACAAAAGAGTCCTTCCCCAGCCAGCCTTCTCAGGCGGCTCCTCGGGACCCTGGCTGACATGCAGTTCTTCAGACGTGCCAAGGCACATTTGAATGCCAGCTTAGGCTCAGTGGAGTTTCCCCTCTGGGCAATATAAATGGCATGGAATTTTCCTCTATTTCAACAGAATTTCACCCCATATGGTTTGGGGGAACATGACTTGGCCCATGTCAAATATCTGAGTCCATATAACACTGACACCTATGGCAGGGCTCCCTGTATTACATGTTCAGAAATGGGAGCCCATCATTGCTTCTGCACATAAAGTTCTCAGAGTTGGATGGCATCTGATTTGCGGCTCTGTTTCAGTAGTTTGGGTTGGTTACCACATTTTACATTGTAATAACTTTACTTTATGGCTAGTGTCACAACAAAGCATAGCAGCTATTATCTTATAACAAACTAAAGCTACATTTCTAAACCATTGCATGTAACCAAGCTACAGTGCTATAACACCTAATTTACAGTTTATTCCAATTGCATGGACACGAGAAGCATAAAATAAAAATAAAAATAAAAATATATATATACACACACACACACACACACACACACACACACACACACACATATATATATATATATATATATATATATATATATATATCTCAGATTTCTTTGGCTCATCTGGGCCAAGTGCTTTGAAGTTTGGGAGGATGGCTATAAAACAGCTGGGGTTCCTTGTTGCTCACAAGACTCTATTTAGAGTGGGGCAGCTGAGCACACATCCAGGCTGAGTCCCAGCTGCCCAAGGGGCAGACTGATGTGGCACTTGGGTTCTCACACCTCCGTCCAGCAAAGCTAGAAGCCTGCTCCCCAGGCTTGTGCAGCCCTGCCTTTCCTGAGCTATAGGCCCTGCTGTGTACGGGATTCTTTGAGGTCCCTGAAAGGTGAAAGATTCTCAGAGGTAGTCCAACAAGCCCGCCAGTTAAGGGTTTGGAGGAACAATAGGAGCACAAGTACAAAGCAGAGATGCAAAATAGTTTCTTTGTGCCCGTACTGGTGTGTTTCCATTGAAGACTGTGGCTCTGGTTAGTTAGGCATGAACTTCCAAAAATTTTCATTTGGAACCTGATTCCTTTTTCTTCTTATAGGTTCCTGCACAACATCATGCAGGCTCAGAGTAGTCTTACCCCTCCTCTCTTATCCAAGATGAATCTTTCCTTCAAGAGCCAAGCATTTTCAAAAGATAATGGGTGTGAAGTTCCTGGCGAGAGGCTCAGTGTGGCATGAGTCCCTCCCCACCCACTGGCCCAGCAGGATGGCTGTTCCTCTGAGCTCCCGGGACTTGCAGTCTCAGGGCCCGTACATCAGCTGGTGGTGTCTCACGCAGCAGTCTGACCAGAGAAGCATGTGGGAAATGGAGTAGGTGAAGCAGGAGAGCAGGGGAAATGTAGACTAGTTCCTGGGTCTCTGATGGTCATGGGTCAACCAGAGAAGGATAGAGAAGGAACCAGAGAAGGGTAGAGATTTGTGAGATATGAGTTGATTACCTATTTTTTTACATAGCTATTTAACTACACTAAACATTGGTCATTTAAACTGTCTCCCCTTGCCCTGCTATTCACATTTTCCAGCCCAGCATGGTGGTTCCACAGGCTGGTGCCCAGTGAACACCAGCTCATGACTGTGGGGCAATGCTCCCCTTAAACCTGGGCAACACAGGCCTCAGATATCAAGCTCTAGAAGCATTCTCTCTGGTCCTCCCTTGGCGAGCTCCTCCTCCCATGGCAAAGAGTTCGCAGGGCTACAAGCAGCGACTGTGCCCTCACTTCTAACCATGTCCTACTTATCCCAAACCTGCTTCCAGGGCCAAAGAAGAGTTTCCCCCAGCTCCATCTTCCTGGGAACAGACCACACTGCTGCTAAGTGCACATCTGGGCCTCAGGAGTGGTCAAGGTAAGCCAAGGAGTGGCTGTGGGCAGAGATAAGAGGCAAGAAAGTTTGGATGTGCAAATGGGGAGGTCCACATAAATGTGGTACCGGGTGAAGCCAGTGTGAGAAGTGAGGCTATTGTGTCCTGAGGCAGGATTTGGGGCTGAAGAACAGATTTCTCTGCACCCCCAATTGTAGCACAGAACTCCAAAGACTCCAAAAGTTTTCACTTGGAACCTGAATTTTCAGGTTATTATAAATGTGTATTCACTAAGGTAAGGGGATAGGCCATATTTTTAATAGTTTTCCAGCTAGATATAATTTAATATTTAGGTCTACGATAGATACGCTCCCGACCTTAGTCTTGAAATGTCAGAGGCAGGTCTGACTGCTGATGCTGAGAAGCACTTTGTGATCAGGGTACCTCCCACACACCACCCCAGATGTGGTCATGACAGCTCCCAGTGTTGAACATCTCAAGGTGCTCTATCACTGATCACTGGCATTTCAGTAGGTATGATACATAGACAGAAAAATGTCACAGCTTCTAGGGCTTGATATCTGGGATTCTGGACAGCAGAAGGGACCTGGTTCTTTTGTCCTAAATTATTTTGATCTCTTAATAATCAGGCTCAGTCCCACTATCTCCAAGATTAACCTATTCTCTCTGATCATATCATGCTAATTCTCCGTCTTTCCTTTGGAAGAATAACATAACACTATTTCATTTTGTTTGTCTCTCCCTTGCCTCCCTCCTGGCTATTGTCCTGAGTCTTTTTTTTGTTTTCTTAAACTGTAATACTCTCCCACATTTTGTCCATCATTTTGAGACTTAGAATACTTGATTTTCCCTGTGTTTGTGGCAATATCTATATTTCTCAAACCTGAATTATTGCTTTGACTGTTTTTACTTTCTCTCACCTTCTTTTCCCACCATCCTTTTTCTCTTCCTTCTCTATTTCCTAATTCATGTATGTCAGAGAGAAGGGCATCTGGCTGTATCAGGACCATTCGATCTCTTCAGAACATACTGGGCAGAATTGTTGAAGCCAGAGTACCAAGAAGTATCTCTAGGCTTGAAAGGGACTCGGCCAAAAGCTCACATGAGCAGGCGAGGCAGGAACATAAATGTGCATCATCCCCTGGGTTATGAGGCTGGGAGGCAAAGCAGGGAGGAAAAGGGAAGGTGATAGGCTGGGAAAGAGGAAGAAACACAGATAATGTGGAGGGACCTGCAGGAGGAAAGGTTGGGGAAACCTGTGAGGGAAACAGACACTCAGAATTTAGGGCTGAGTGTCTGTGGAGATCCACTGAACTGCAGAATCGCTCTGCTTTTTCCACGTATCTCTTCAGTTGCTACAGTGAATGGAAGTGGGTGGCCATTGCAGGGCCAGTCGTTCATCTGGTACTTACTGAAAGGCATCTATCTGCCTACCTGGCACTTCTACAGAGAAGTGGAAAGCAGTCCCTGCTCTCAAGATGGTTACAGTGTTCCTGGAGGACTAACATTCACACATGTGAAGGTGACAGAGGCTGGAGCGGTTTGCTCAGAACAGGCAGAGGATAAATCCCAACCTCATCTGTCATATGGCATCGTTGACCTTTGTCCCACAGGGAAATGGACAGCCAGGCCAACACACACAAACACAAGAGCAGTTTCCACTCTGCCTGTGGCATCCTAGCCCAGCCTGAGTACTTCCATTTCCCTGTATGCTTAGCCCCCTCTGCCGGGGCGCAGGTCCTCGGCACATACTGAATTAAGGTCTCCAGTTCCCTCTGTGCAACCCAAACTCTTTATCATGGATTCTGCTTGTACAGAACAAGGGAGCAGCAACTTGTTATTTCTTCTCTGTTTTATGTAAAACCACTCACTACATTCTGCTTCATGTCCTACCCACCCTGGAAATACTGATTTTTGTTTTTGGACCTAACCACCAGCTGCAGCCATAGGTAGCTCGGGCATATTGTAGACATATTCTTGGACTTAAGGAAACAAAGCCTAACAAAGTTAAGAACTCCCTAGTTAAGAGATCTTGCCTAATTTACTTTCATTTCTGTATGGAATCATTCTTTTGATGGAATTAAAGGTACCACAGATATTACTCTGTGTTTGGATCATGTGGTCTAGCCCTCATCTGACCACTCTACTCTCTGTTTCTCTGAGCTTGACCTTTTTGGATTCTACATATAAGTGAGATCATTAGGATCTTTCTTTCTCTGGCTTGTCTCACTTAGCATAATGCCCTCAAGTTTCATCCAAGTTGTCACAGTGACAGGGTTTCCTTCTTTCTCATGGCTGAATAATATTCCATTGTGTATATATGTGGATACACACCTTCTGTATCCATTCTGTTGGGGGACACTTAGGTTGTTCCCAGGTCTTGGCTATTGTGAGTAATGGTGCAAAGAACATGGGAGGGCAGATAGTGCTAGGAGATCCTGATTGCAATTCCGTTTGATATAGTCCCCAGTGTGGGATTGGTGGATCATGTGGTACTGCACAAGTGTCTTGATTTCACTGGTCTTTCCTCATCTGAATGGGGTCAATAGAGATATTTATCTCCTAGAATTTAGAGGCTCAGATGAAATGATTTTGTAAGTAGGGCTCGGCACATGGGTGCTCAGTGTGTGTGAATTTTCTCCCCTTTCCGAGGCCTTGAACCAGGGTATTCCTACATTGCTGAGAGGAAGTCAAGTGGAGCAGTTACATGGTCAGGCCCTGGAGTTAGGCTCTACCACTTTGCTGCCCTGGGACCTGGACAAGTTACTTAAACTTACCTTTAAAATTTGAATTAATGATTGCACCCACTTCACAGGGTTGTAATATGAATGAAATGAGGTGACTATATAAAGCTCTATCCCCAAGCCTTTTGCAAACATCGTCTGGGAACACTGGCCTATTTTTCACCGCAGCTTTGCCATCTGTAGCTCTGTCCAGCCCTACCCAAGCAGAGTACCATGCATTCCATGCACAGGCTCTATTCTAACCAGTTCCTGAGCCCATCTAGACCCAAACAGAAAGGGCCCTATCAGCCTCCTACCACCAGCTAAGTGATCTGGAATTAGTGTGTAATAGCATTTCTGCAGACACCCGGATACATTTTCATTCTCCCTTAAAAATGTGATTCCCTCACTGCCCTTTTTTCTCAGACTGTGCCCTCTGGAGTAGTGCCTTAAAGCAGGAAATCAAGACCTCTTGACATCTTTAGCAAGACAAGATTGAAAGCTGTGTTCAGAGAATTAGACCACAGTGGTTTAAGTTATGGGAATCAAGAGTGGGAGGTAGGACGGGGTGGAGTCAGGGATCCCACCTCTTCTACCCCTGGAACACACAGCAAAAAGGAAGAATGAAATGTGGGGAAAGGAAAGCTATTAGATGTCATGGGTCCTGATGGCCCCTCCTTGGGCTGCAGTTTGGAGAGGGCAGATATGTTAAAGAGAAACAGGGATTATTGTTAAAAAAAAAAAAAGGTGGGGGGGAATTCTGTCCAGATTCCAATTGGAACTCTCGAGCAGAACAGACCATGCATTGGCCGTTGTCACTCTCTTCCACCCAAACCCTTCTCTCCTAACCCTACATTACATTATTTGGTAATACATTATTTGCATTATCTCATGTAATCCTCACAATATCCTTATCTTGTAGATAATGCTATAATTATCACTAGACAGATAAGGAAATTCGTGCACAGAGACCTAAAGTAACTGGCTTGATGTCACATAGCTAAAAGTAATAGAAACAGAATTTGAACCCATTCAGTTTGTATTATTAATCTCTAAGCCAGTGATTCTCAACCAGGGACAGCTTTCCCCCCAGGAGAACTACCGCAGCGTTTGGAGACATTCATGGTTGTCAGAACTTGAGCAGGGGTGTTGCTGGTACATATGGGGAAGAGGCCCAGGAAGCTGCTAAACATACTACAGTCCACAGAACAGCCCCCGTGGGGAAGAATTAACTGATCCAAAATGCGGATAGTAGTACCGAGCTTGAGGAGCCCTATTTCAGGCCAATCAAGTTCTCAAGTCCTGACAGACAGAAGTGAGACAAACACTGAAATGGTGCTGGCGCTGGTCCCTGAGGCTCACCATACTGTGAGCTAGCCTCAGAACCATCCCCACCCCCTCCCCGTACCTAAGCTGAAGAAGCCCTCTGGGCTGAGCAAAGTTTGAGTGAGGGGTTCTTTCAGATTGCAGTCGTACACAAGCAGAGCCCGTTTTTATCCTACTCTAGTCACAGACATTTGAAAGATGTATTTGATTTCTGTGTGTGCTGTAGACTGTCCACCTCAGACCATCAGGACTATAGTAACTGTTTTTCTTTCTACATACCAAAGTGCTTAATTAGCACTTTCAGGAAGAAAAATGATAGTGATGAGCTATAAGCCGTCACACTTATCACATGGGTCAGGGTGAAAATGATCCACAATAGTGTTTTTCTCTACCTTTAATTTAGAAATTATGATTCAGTGAGAGGTACTTTCTCAAACATTTAGGCTTAGAGGCAAATGCATGCTCAACACATCTGCTCCAGGAACCATTCTGTGTACATTTTACTTTTCATCTCTTGCTTCCTCTCTTGCAAAACAGAATGAGGTGTTCTATGAACACATCAGTAATTTGATGTGTCTGGGTGCCTAAAGGTCAACAGACTATCTTCTTTTTTTTGTTACAATCAAATGACTACCAAAACCTAGAAACTAGAAGTCTGGAGGGGGGTGAGGTGGGAGTTGGGGGAGGGAAGGTTACAAGTAGCTCCTAGTACATCTGCAAATTCAGGAAACTTAGAATCGACCTGGGGAATAGCCAAGAAGCTCCCATTTCTGTGTATGTCACACTACCCACCAATATATGGGATGCTAATATTTATTTTAAAACTTTAAACTCATGGAATTCTGCTATGTATTGGGCATGTTACTTTCTTGTAGCAGTGAGGTATACATTTTGACACTTAACAATAATAAATCTCATAGGTATACATGTGTGTGTGTGTTGGTCATCTTAAGTCCGGATCCTTCATATACAAAGACCTTAAATTATTAAATAAATCCTTAAATAAACCAAATCTTAAAAAACTAACTGAATAACATTGAACATTTTAGATACTCTTAATTGCTTTCTGTAGGAGCTGTTGCTTTAAAACATTTTAAGTTGTCCACTGATGCTAAAATGTGCTTGGTTTCTTACTATTAAGGTCTTTAATCTGATTAAAATAAGCCTCCAGGATCTCTGTCTAGTAATGGAAACACTAAGTGATTTCCAAATAGACTTATTCAGGGGTTCACAGAGAAGGAAAAAGATACAAATGACTTTGTTTGGCACCAATGAGACCATCATGATTGACATTAAGATGTGTTAAAATCAGAAAGTTCTCACCAAAGTCAACCATTGCATTAGACGATATTTTCTAGTTGTATTTCCTCTCTCTGGTTTACTTGTACTTCTATTATATATAGTCATTCCTCTGTTAAAACAACTTTGCAAAACATAATATCTCCCATGTTCTTTAAACTTTATTATCACAGGTTATATGATTCACTGTCTTATTCTGCCTTATGTGAATATATCATTTTACTCCAATTAGATAAGTCTGAGGGATTTTCTTAAATTCAGCAAGATTCTACCTGTATGTTCCATAAATCATCTTCTGAATAGCTGAGATGCCACATGATAGAGTGGAAAAAGTGCTGGAGGTTTAATTGTATTTATTAGTTGTGTACGGGGGAAAGATGAGTGTCAGAGTCTCAGTTTCCCCCATCTATAATGACATGGTTGTTTCTGGCCATGGCAGATTAACAGGTACCAGCCTCACCCTAACTACAAGCAACTGCTGACCTGGACAGAACACATGAAATAAATGTTTTCAGAAGTTGGACAACAGACAGTGCACAACTGTGATCCCTGAGAAAAGGGAAGCCAGCGAGGTAAGCCCTCCAACCACACCAGCTTTCAGCCCGAGGCACGCATTGGAGCACAGGAAAAGGTGTGAAATCAAGATGGAAATGGCCTATCACTGATACAAGGAGACAGCTCTGGAATGTAGGGAGGAAGATGTTGCTAAAATTTGTAATGCAGGCAGTACAGAGGAGCAACCCTGAGAAAGAGTTCTAGGAGTCTGTTAGGGGCTTTATGAGTCTCTGACGGGAGGGGCACAGGGGACTCCATATTGTGCAGCAGAGAAGACACACCGGGGTGCTGAAAGCAGAGCAACCCCCGAATTCACAGAGGTCTGGGGGACATTCGTATTTGCAGCGGGATTGGAAAGGAAAAATCCATCAGGAAAGAAAGAGGTGACACCATTGTATACCCTAACTTCATTAAACGTACATATATATATTAAGACAATATTATAAAAAACACTAAGCCAAAAAAGTAGACTACTTAGATGAACTAGATAAGTTGTTTGAAAGACAAAAATCACCAAAACTGACAAGGATAAATAAAAAATATAAATAGTAATATATGTGTTAAACAAATTGAAACAGTTAATGAATTTTAAATGAATTTTAAAATAGTCCCCAAATAAAAATTCCAGGCCAATAGCTTCACTGGTGAGTTCTGTCAATCCTTTAAGGAAGATATGATACCAATTTTACACAAACTTTCAGGTATTAGAGGAGGAAAGAACATTTTCCAACAAAACTTATGAAGCCATTATTACCATGACACCAAAAGCAAGACAAAGACATAGGAAAAAAGGTGTAGGTCAATATCCCTCAAGAGCATAGATGCAAAACTGAACAAAATGTTAGCAAATCAAATCCAGCATTTATATGACATGTATATACATGATGACCAAGTGGGCTTTATTCCCAAAGGGCAAGGTTAGTTAAACACTCACTGATCAATGCAGAATCACCATACTACCCGAATAAAAAAGGTAAGTCATGTGTGTGTGATAATCAAAATTCAACATCCATGCATGATACAGACAGCAAACTGGGAACAGGAGGGAATTTCCTTAACTGAGAAACAGAATGATCAGAACCTACGTGGCCAGGCCCGTTCCCAAGCACTCGGTCTCCCCTGGACCCAGTGACATGCCTTCCTTTATCACCTCCTACTGCCTGGTCTGTGGACCTGCCCCAGTGTGGGCCCAGCTTTGTGTAAGTAACGACTTTATCTGCTCCCAGACTGACTCTCAATGAACCTTGGTTAGAAAATCTATGGCACTGTTATTGCAAAGGCCGCCCATGTTAGTAGTTATTATTCTCATATTTATTTCTCATATTTTCAAATAATCTAATTTCTTTGAACACATGGACCACATTACATTTATAGGCTTCCCACTGAAAAATGCTTTGTTGTTGTTGATGATGCTGATGCTGATTTAATTTGTTGCCAGGAGCATGGTGTAAGTTCTAATTTTGGATAATTGTGAGCCAAGGTTACAACCACTATGGTTACATCAACTTTTCCGTGGTTTAAAAGTACATATATATTCTGATTTTAGATGTTTCAATAGAAACAGCAATTGAAGCACCGATGGTAGTGACTTGCCACTAGTAAGGATGGGGTTCAGTAACAGAAGTGGCAACTGGTGATGTATATTAGGGAATAAATATTTCAAGAAGAAAACATGGGTTACTAAGTAATATACAAATTATTAATAATGTGAGCTAGATTTACATTAGTGTCTTCTCAGTAACCTCTAACTGTTGCTAATTTTCAGCAGTCTCCCCAAATATAAGAAAGCTACCGCTTAAATATGTCCTCTCTAGATGCCAAATGCAGGGATAGGTTTTGATTCTATTTTTCATTTTCATAGTGTATTGTTAAAAAGTGATATTCATACCCATTAGACAAATGTAGTTGGAATTGTTGCAGTTATATATAACACATCAACACCTGCTTGTTTCTTCTCATTAAAAATGTGATATGTACTGAGATCTGGTTGCGTTTGAAAGGCTGAAAATGCATATCAAAAGCAAATAAAAAATTTTGTAAAAGAGCAGTGGTGCAAACCTCTGAGAGTATCACTTCTTGAAGATGATGTATTGAAATCTGTCCTTTCTATGAATTTTCATGTGCAGCCTCTTTTATGGGTGAAGGTTGGCTCTCCTAACCCGATGGGTTTTTAATGGATGTGTTGGGGGAGAAGGTGTAGGACTTTCATTTATATGACTTTTCCAGTAGAAGGTGAATAATGAGAGTATTCAACAAACATCTTTGTGACTGTCACATCTTATTTTACATCATAGCAGAATTCACTGAAAGGCTACTTGGACTATGTTGGCACCTCAAGTTTGTAAAACACTCAATGTTTCCAAGTACCTAGACCTACCTGGGGTTTCCAGGATGGTGCAGCTAGGATAAATGAACCGGCTCCAAAAAGCTTGAGCTTGTTTCCATGATGACAAGAGTTTCCAAAGGGGGTTTTAAATAATCTTGGTTCTCTCTCACTTGACACAAGGAGACATGAATTAATGATCACTGACAGACCACTCATGGCCCATTGTCACACCTGCACTCTGTATATCAAATCAGAAGTTTTTTTGTTTTAATCAATATGAATTGTTTATATGTTGTTTTCTTCAACCACCCATTTCCAAACATGACGTAAGGATCTATGATTTGGTTATATTTAATATTACCCTTAGAAGGGTATCCATGATTTAGCCTCTCATCCTCTCTTAAATTTATAATGAAAACATTTCTTTTCACCTAGCTTATTTTCTCTTGTTTATTAGTTGAAAGAATATGGGCCAGTTAAAATTCAGTTAAGAAACAAAGACATGTAAAAAAGACACAGGAAAGATTTTGTATTTGAGCAAATTAGAGAGAGTATGCTAATTACTGTAACAACCTCAAATCTGAGTGATATTATACAATTACAGTAGCTCCTTCCTCTTTTTAAAGTGAAAAGAAGCTCTTTGTAGTCATTCAGGAACCAGGTTCCTCCCACACTGTGGCTTTACCACCTTCCAGGTCCTTGGAAACCTTTCCACTCACCTAGCACATAGTGAAAAAGGCAGGGTAAGGATTGTTTAGGGAGTTTTTATTGGCCATGACATATGCTGGAGATTTGAGACAACATAACCGCAAAGCAGGCTGAGAATGTCCAGAAAGAGAGGGGAAAGTCTTGGTTGGAGAGCTGGCAGTCAGTGCTCTATAAAATGATGTGCAATTCCAGAAAAACAATGCAAAACTCAAAGACTCAGGAAAAATCCAAGCCAGTCACTGGTGACTTCTAAGAAGATTGTGTAGGATGTTAATTCATTGAAAAAATTGTGTAGGATGTTCATTCACTTGATCAGAGAGATACAATGAGGTTTTCTTCCACAGACTTCCGGGTGTTAGTAATAAAAGAATCACCAGGTATGTGGGCTTTCTTCACTCTCTTAACCATTTTTTTCCCTTGATTGGCAATTGATTGACAACCACATTCACTGGGTTCTTGAGCTCCCAGGCTTAAGGCAATGTTCATCTTGTGTAAATACATACATTACATGATGTAGGGATCTATGATTTGGTTATATTTAATATTACCCTTAGAAGGGTATCTATGAGTTAGCCTCTCATCCTCTCTTAAATTTATTAATAATGAAAACATTTCTTTTCACCTAGCTTATTATATATATATATATCCCTCAAACAAAGATTCCCAGAAGCTCATCATATAGTTAAAATACTTCCATGTTATATTTTTCATGTTATATTCCTAGTAATAAGTAAGGCTGTACCAGAGGCTATAGAGCTGTGGGGAACAAAATAGGGGTCATTCTCCTTTAAATAAAATGTGGCATATTTTCTACTGAAAAATGAAATTTTTTTGAAATAATAGGTAAGCTGTCCTTGTTATTCATAAACATCTTATTTATGCATCTTCACTGTTGTGATAAATTAGCTGGGTTTGTTTTATATTTCCCTACAGTTTACTTTAAATAATCCTTCACAGTCGTTCACCACAAGACCACATAAGGTTCTTTTTTTAATACCCAGAATGCTGAAATAGCATTTTGAGCACAGACTGTAATGCATAACAAGTGTATTATTTCTTCTTGGGAATGCCATGCAAAAACTTGTTCCTCTCATATTGTCTGTTTTTAGCTGAATTCCTTAAAGCTGCTCTGTATGTTAGGGTGCTAGTCTTTGAACTCACGACGCAAATTGCCCCTCCCCTCCTTCCTCGACACTCCCCAGTAGCCACATTCTGGCATAACTGGATCTTGAATTTCACAGCCACAAAATACTGACCAATTAAATGAGATTATTAACACAGAGCATTGCTCACCCTTTTTTTTCTCTAAAAACTCATGTCTTTAGTTTCCCCACCACACCCACTGAGCCTGTTTTACCTTCCCAAGGGACATTCACCTACCTGCCTCACCCAGTGCGTGAGTGCTGATATCAGTGACAAAGTGTGGCTTTTATATTAAAAAGAGCCTGTATGCCAATTGCCAATTCAAACACACCACCAACCACTCAAAACCCACCCATGCCACCATCATGATGGCTACAAATATGTGCAACTCAGACCATTATCACGTGTGATACACCTGTTTAAGGAGATGTGGTTGGCATATTTGAATCTCACTTGAGGTGTCTTCTTGTGTTGCAGACCCGATTGATACTGAGGAACATAAAAAGTCTACAATTGCTTCTTCATCCTTTAAATTATGTATCATGAAAAGCTGTAGAGGGTTTTATGAAATCATTCTTTCAAAAACATGGTGGGTACCGATTTAGTAGAGACAAGATGAGAAGAATTAGGACCTGATTTCATGGAATTCACTCTCAAGTGGGAAGAGACAGTCACATTAGGACTAAAAATGAAATGTGGTAAAGTCTATGAAAGGACCCGGACAATTTCATATTTCTCTGCTTTTCCCTGTTACTCCCTCTGGCCCAAATGGCATTCCACCTTAAATTTTTAAAAACTATTCATCCTGTGTTATATCTTATATGTGAACATTCTTAATTCATGCTGCTCCCTTCCAGAAAGGACCATTTCCTTTGTACTAATAGTAACCTTTCTGTGTATTTACATCATCCATATTATCACATTACATCATAATCATTTGTTTACCTATCTTCTTCCCTACGGGAGTTCTCGAGCCTGGGATCATTTCTTACTCAATTTTATATACTAGTTACCTAGGACAGTGCCTAGAAAATAGCACATTTAAATACATGTGTATTTTTAAGTGAACAAATTCTATCAGGACAATCAGGGAAGATTTACAGAAAGGATGATATTTGGGAATGGAAGAGGGAGAAATATATTCCAGACATAAGATCAGTGCAGGCAGAGGCACAAGGATATGGGAAAATTGGGGCTGGCTGGGGCAAGGACTCAGTGTTTCAGTGTTTCACAAGCATGTGGCAGGTGATGAGAAGGAGCTGTGGGAAGGTAGGGAATGAGGTTGTTGAGGAAGCCTGGGTAGATTAATGAAAGTTTTCATAAAGCAATATTCTGAGAGAAAGCATAATTCAAAGCATTGGTCCCTAGAATTTTAAGAGTACAGAGCCCTTTGAAATCTGAAAGCATCCATAGAGTCTTTCCATAGAAAATAAATGTATTGGTATACACAAATAACATTACTGTTTTGGGAGCCTTGAAATACCTAAAACTCACCCAGGAACCCTGCAAGAAAAACACTTGTTTGGCTTTTGTGTTAGTGGCAATTGAGAGTCATGAAAGGTTGTGGTATCACCTTTGGGTTCGGTAAATCTAGTTAGTTTAATGCCTAGTTAAAGGAGAAGAAGCCAGAAATCAAGACACCAGTTGAGTCTGGGCAGTCACTCAGAATGGAATCACTTGGTCAGTAAGTTTTAGAGTCTTAGTCATCTTTGACTATAAGCATATTATACTGCTGTGTCCCTCTGATTCTCATCTTTTGGTTTCCCTTAGACAGAGCTCCTTGGCTCAGTTGCCATCAATTTGTTCATGTATGTATTTTACAGTGCCTAGTAGAGTGCCTGGTGCTAAGCAGTAATCACTCTATAATTATTTGATAAAAGAGATAAAGTGCTTCTGAACTAATAAAAAAGAGACAGAATGTCTTAGGTTAAGATCTTTTAGAAACTAAAGAATTTTCTGAGGAAAGAGTAGTTTGCAGAAATGTGAGATAGGATATCATTACATGCAGGGGTTCCTGGGTATAGAAAGTGTGGAATGTTCTTTTCTGAGATTTTTATGTTTTCTTTCTAAACTCTTCCATTATCAATCTCATTATTACAGAAGCTTTCAAACAAATTCATTGGAGGTCATGAGACTGAGGAAAGAATGCAAGCCAGCTTTCCTTACGATTTCTAAATTTTTGTCAAGTGGAGAGAATTAGTCTCCATATATTACAGAAACATGTAATAAATTCATGAATTGTATAAAAAATAATTCAAAACAATGAGTTTATTCATTCAACAAACCTTTGAATACCACCTTAATGCTGCCAATATATGCATTTTCCATTAAATAATTTTTAGTGGTTGTAGTTGAGAAACAAGGAAAGAGGGGGAGGGCTTTAGGAGATTTTTCCTATCAGAGCAGAAAACAATAGGGGAAAAGAAAAAAGGAAAATGGGTTTGTTTGTGGCTAGACTCAGTGGTTCTGAATTATACGACTTTTATGGAGCCCTGATAAAACCCTGAGATAAAAGACTGATCAAGTTACATAAGGGGAGAAGTTATCTTTACTCACCCAATTTAGGCTGGAATCAGTGGCAAGAGCATTTAAATTATGAATTTTGCAGCAACAAAACTTGCTGAGGCAGTTTCGTTGAAGCCCCAGAGAAAGTATTGTGGGTTTCATCTGCAGGCCGACACCAGCTTTGAATGCCGGCCTTGGAGAGTTTGAAGTTTCCTCTCTGTACTTTCATTCCTCCCTCTAGCCATCCAGTGTTGGAAACCTTTTCATTTCAGAGACTAGTTGAGTATGTTTGCCAAGGAGAAAGTTTTTCACTAGACTCACTTCTCTATTTTCTTTCTGACGCAGAAAGTTGGACTCAGACCTCTGGCCAATAGGAGGGCATTGACAAATCCCTACCCTGGCCAGCACATAAAATATTTATACTCAGAGAAAGCTAGACTAAGTGGTCTGCAGAGCATTTTGCAGCATAGAAGCCAAACACTTTCCTAAAAGAGTAAAGCATGTTCACAAAAACTCCTCTTCTTACACCGAAAAGTAAACTATGATTTCCATAGTAGAGGATTGCTTGATGTTCCCTAGGTGTGTAACCGGGACCTTCTTAAATCACAGTTTGCTCAATTGAAGTGAGGGAGAATTGGGGTTTTCTTTGAGTTATGTACTTAATTTTTGCCATTATCAAGGACATCAATTTCTGGGTGAGAAGGGGCAGGTTTCAAGGAGCAGGCAAGATTGCCCTCTAGATCATGCATCACACAGCCCCTGCCCCAGACGGTGGCCTTGGGTGGGAGTCACAGGCAGGGCTTCTTGTCTGGACACCTCGACATTACCCGGAATTGTGCGAAGAGGAGATGAGCTCTGATGCTGTAGACACTCGAAGGAAAGCAAAGGACAAGGGGAAAAGCGCAATGAGTGCAACACCACTGACCCCAGACAAGGCTTGGCTGGGCCTTCTGGCCCTGCCTTGGATCCATGGCCTCTCCATCAGCAGCGAGGGGGCAGGCAGGGCTGGCCTTTTAGTTGAAAGCAGAGGGTGAGCTGAGCAGACGGTTCAGAGGGTCATTAGAAAGCATCAAAGGAGGCAGCCTCATGATGGTAATAAGACGGCTGTGAGGAAATAAAGTGGGCATTGATCTGCACTATCGAGTGTGACATTTTAACCGAAGCTAAAAGCCAAGAGCAAATCTAGCCCTCTTATTCATCTGCCTGCCTGTTTTAGTAAATTGTCTTCCCCCTCCCCCCAAACCACTGGCCTCAGAGGTCACTTCATATTAGCTGGCTTGTTAATACTGAGGCAATCAATACTTAATCAACAAGTAATGGGATTTTGCAGTCATCCTGTATGATCTTTCAATAAAGCCCCGAATCCATCTCGGCCCATTCCAAGCCTGCCAAAAGGTGCGCTGTTGCAGCAAACCCTGGATTTGATGGTCTGATGCTCTTCAGCTGATCTGCATCTTATTAAGACACCAGGCAGCCACCGTCCTTCACCCCTTTGTTTCCTGATCCCCACAGAGCACAGCGTGGCACAGAATCCAGGCATCTAAGATTTTACATGCATCAGTAGGAAAATTCAGATTTCTTTACTGAATAAGGTTCAGGACTCTTCGGTGACATTATACAATTAAAAAATGAATAAATAAAGGACTAGACAGAGAAGAGGAACAGCCAATGGAGATTTAAAAGGGGAAAAATGATTGTTTCAATATATGATATTAGGGTAGGGAGAGAGAATCCCCACATGCCCCAATTAATGAACACTGGTTGCCCCAGCCCTTCTCCAAATGGACTCAGGGAATGATGAGGGGAATGGACACAGGGCTGGGTGTTGGCTCTGACATCCAGAGGGAGTCCTGAAGGAGCCGCCTGGGTACTATTATGTGGAGGGAAATCGGTTTTTGTGACACAGGGCTTAGTTCTCAGTACTCCCTTGGTATCTTGATGAACATGGGCGTTGTGCCCACCTGTCATCCTGCAACAGCCTTTTGCCAATGTTTAAAGGGGTCTCATAATAAGAGAGAGGGAACCGCCCAAGGGAAGGCCTTGCTGCCATTCTCAGAGGATCCCCTGAGCAGGTTTTCTTTAGGGAATTAACCACATTTCATTGTCTCACCTTTAGACCTTCAGGTTCGGAAAGTGGGTCTTGACAGTATCTGGGTCAGTGGTACCAATTCATGCCAATGAAGGTCAGTGAGTGATGAATAAAGCTGGAATGCTGATTCATTAATCTAACTTTCAAGCAAATAACCCTTCTGGCAAATGTGGCAGACACAAGGGGTTCGCCAGCATATCAGTTCCTATCAGAAAAGAAGCTGTGTCATTAGAAAGTTGATTGGCAATCGTGGAATTAGATCAAGGGGAATTAGGAGATGATATGGATATTTAATGGCAACAGGACCCAGCCCTGTGATTCATGCAGCTCCTGCTCAGCTAGGCCTGCTGGTCTGCATTTTGTAACCAAACTTACTATGTATCTGTGAAAACACCCCACCAATTACACATATTGTTTCATGACAACCTACTGATATAGGTATTCCCAGTATCAGATGAATAGATTGAGACTTAGAAAGTGGTTGAACTGCAGCCCAGGGTCATGCAGTTAACCTATAGGAGAGCAGAGATCTGAACCCATACCTGGGAATGGTGATATAAACCACTAGTCGTATTGCCTTGACTCTGCCATTTACTAGCTGTTTGACTTTGAACATGGCCCTTAAAATCTTCAAGCTGCAGTTTCTCTAGCCAATAAAATGGGAATAACAATCACGCCTATCTCTTGGGTTGAAGGTTAAGTGCATTAAGCAATCAAAGCCTTTAGCATAGAGTCTGGCTTAGAGTAAATGCTAAGTATAAATAATACTATGATGTCATTGTAACATCATCATATCCACATCAGCCTGATATGTTGTCTTCCTTTTTCCACTCTACTTGGATGGGCCCTGTCAAGATTTCCCTCTGCCTCACCTGTTTGTTTAGGTTAAAGGCTGACCTGCCACTCCTCTGAATGGCACAGCCTTCCTTTAGCTATGTTCGTGACCTTAGTCACACAAGGGTACATTCTGGGAGGCATGAGAGACTATTCTGTCACTTTTCCATCAGTTTATTTCCTAGAGGCAAAACAGATTTCTAGGTACACTGTTGGAAGCTGTGAGTGGCAGGGTGCTAGCAAAAAAATGGTGTGGTTTTCCCATTGTGTTGCCCATGGCTACAAGGACAGGGCACCACATCAAACATTTTATTTTCTGAGCAGTCAGTAGATTTGCATTAAAAATAGTTTTGAGAGTCCTAGCAGCAAAGGTAAAAAGAGAAACTGAAATATACTGTTTCCTTTACTTCATTTCATTAAACCATTTTCAAGAGAGACAAAAATATTTCTTAATCCTGAAGTTTTCTTTTATAGTTCATTTCCTTTTCAAAACTGTCTTTCATAATAACAGAAACAATACATGGTTACTTTTCAAATTAAAACTTTACAAAACTTCCCAAAATAAAAAGAGAAGTTTTTTGGTAATACTAACTCCTTATTGATCTTCTTGACTTCAGCCATTGTGCTTTCTTTCCATCGCCTACTTGGTTAGATTGATCTTCCTCGAATAATGTGCTCACCAGGTCACTCTGCTCCTGAATAACTTTCAACAGCTACCTGGCCGCTGCTGCCAAAGCCCAAGCCCCACCTCCTTTCTTTATCCAGCCCACTGTCACCTGAGCAGGACTCCCCCCTCCCTCGCACAGGCCTGTGTAAGTTGGAGCTGGGCTTACCTGCCGTGCTACCTCTCTTCCAGTTGTTATGACACAGGGAATGCTCCCCGCCAATCCCTTTACTCTCACTAAACCACACCTAAGTTGAAGGTCCTTCCTCCATAAAATTAGTTCTGAAACTTCAGTCCTTTTGATCTTATTCTCTGAACCTTTCTAGCATGAAAGGTTTGTCTCTGTACGACAGGATTGGCCTGATTATGTTGTCTCATATTTTCTGTTCTGTTTCCTTCATGTGATCTTATCTCCCCTATTAGATCAGAATTTCCCTTATGGAGGGACCCAGTCTTAGACCTGTTCCACTAAGTTGGTAGGAAGCATTTAAGCACATGGTAAGATTTTTAGCCTTTTTGCCTAGAAAAATTGTGTTTAAACAATTATCACAGTAATAATATTAAAACATTATTAGTATTATCATCATTGTTGAGAACTATATAATATATATTTTATAATCATAAATATAATAATAATAGTTGGTAAATTATTATTTACCATAAATCAATTTACCAACTAATGAGTTGACCTAAGTTTTCTCAGTCAATCCTCAAAAAATGATCTGGGCTAGGTATTATTACTGCTCTCACATTATAGCTGAGAAATCTGAGTTTTTAAAGAGTTAAGCAATTTGGCCAAGATTGCAGGGTGGGGAAATGCGGATGTGGGATCTGAAAGATTTATCTGGTTCTTATTTCCTAACAAGGCACCGTCTGCACCGGTCTTGCATGTCTCTAACTGTCCCTTTGTAAACTGACTCCTGCACTCTA
Organism: Manis pentadactyla; assembly: GCF_030020395.1. NCBI lineage: Eukaryota > Metazoa > Chordata > Mammalia > Pholidota > Manidae > Manis > Manis pentadactyla. The sequence continues at coordinate 186,453,731 of NC_080020.1, read as the reverse complement.
GCTTGGGAAACTGACCAAAAGCACTTGCTTCAAGGGAAAGGAATCTGCTGTACTCTCTTTATATGCAAGGCTACTGCCCCTCTGCTGGGGCTTCCTTCCCCTGGCCCATGGAAATTTGCTCAACCAAGCCCCTCCTTCTGAACCTCAAGAGAATGTCTTTTTCTTCCTAGTGCTCAGTCTTTCTCTCATTTTATAAAACTGAATATTCAGATCCAATCCCCAGAAAACGCTTCAGAAGGAACACCTCTCGTGCCATCAACCTGGGCTCACTTTTCTTTGGAAAGCAGTAGTATCTACACAGTAATAAATATGTGACTTTGAACCAGTTCCTGAAGTTCCTAGTGGAATATCTCAAAAAGGCTTTACTATACTTGTTGGATGGATGGAAGGATCATTTTGGGAAAGGGATCCTGGTAAAGAGGAGTTTTCTGGGCTTTACTAAAATAATATCACTTTTTAAAAACTAACAAAATTCATATTTTAGGGCAATTTTAGGTTCACAGTGAAATGGAGAAGAAGGTATAGAGATTTCCCATATACCCCTGTCCCCACACATGCATAGCCTCGCCATTATCAACATCCCACACCACACCCATACGTTTGCTACAGTTGGCAAACCCACACTGACACTAGGATGTGAAAGGAGAAAAGCCCACCATCTACCACTGTGTGCGGCTCACTCCAGCCCCCACCCCTGCCCAGATCCATTCTGCCCGCCTTCCCACCCTGTTCCGGGCAGAGAAGCCTGATAGGGGCATTACTTCCGTCCGTGCTCCTTACCCTCGGGCTCACAGTTGCTCTTGGCCCATGGGAAGCTCCAGCGGGAGATCTCCAGGCAAGATGAGAGCGCGTGGGGGTTTGTTCCTTTAACTCCATCCTGCGTGTCGCCATGTGCGACTGGGCTTCTCGAGTGAAGACCACAGCTGATGGTAGGCAGCTTTCTCCCCAGCTATGGCCAGGCTCTCTGGGGTCTGTCCCCACTCCCTGCTTCTGCCCATTCAGTTGTAGGAGTGGTAAATGACCCTGAACATTACCAGCCCCAAAGTAGTACACAAGCATTTATGTTTCTCATACCTTGTTTAATTGTCCCTTTATTAATCTTCCTTTAATTGCCCTATTTGAATGTGCTTTCATTGACTTTAACTGATACCATATATTATAATAGTATTATACTGAGGATGAAATGCCTAAAGACCCTAAAGATCTAAATAAAAAATCAAAATTTGGAGGGCTTCCTGAAAGGAAAAAAGAGAAGTGTTTACTCTATTTTATCTCCTAACTCAAAAGAACTCTTTTAAGTGAGCTATGAGTATAGTGTATGTTTATATTTTGGAAGAGGATGGTGGTAAACTTAGAAATTAGGATGAGCGTCACATGTGAAAATAAATGATGCTGTGACTGGCATACTTCTCTAGTGATTATGATAAAGCCCCAACTCTTAATTTGGATAAATTGCTAACAACCCAACTTAGCACACCCATTTGCAGTAATCATTATTTTGCTGACTTGGCTCTATGTCTGGATTGCATTTCAATAGTGAATGCAAAGCCTATACGCATTTAAGGACTTTCTTGCTAAACATCTCCGTCTTCACAAGGAACCCAACCCAGAATCAAAGCGTCCCAATGCCTGTGCTGTATTTCTTGTTGAACATTAAGAACTTTTGAAGTATGGTTTACTCTTAAATGCTATCAAGGGTCTTTTGAATCAGTTGCTGAATCTGGTTGTAAAGTTCAAAAGACTTCATTTCAAAGCAAAAACCATTAGCCAACTGTTTTATTAACATAATGAATCATACTTAGATGGAGAGCTCAACCCCAGCCTGCACTCACTCCTTGCTTTGTCACCATGTGCTCAAGGCAAGGATGGGAACGGTGTGCACATCAACCGAGTCTAGTCCAGTCATTACCTGAATGTCTTTCTGAGGACCAGCTAAATTAGCAAGCTGCTCTATAATGATTTTTTTCTCCTTGTTGGCCACTCACATGAGTTAGGAGATTCCATCAGCCATTTAGAAAAGAGCCTTGGTTGGGAGTTAATAAGAGCCCTAGGTCTATTATTAGCCAACTAACTTGAGTGTTTTGAAACAAGTCACTTAACCTCTCTGAGCTTTTGTGTCCTTATCTATAAAGTGAAGCATTTGCTAAGGTTATTTATGCTCCACACTGAAATGGTCTGGCCAGGCTCCTCCAAATGTTTGTGGGCTCCATTTCTCTGTAGAGGTCTTACTTCAGTATCTTTTGAATGATGTCTGGAGTTTACCAGGGCATTTGTTTCTACACCTAGACATCTCAAGGTAGTTGAAAGAAAAGCTATGTATTCTGAACATAGATACTGAGTCCCCAAGACACGGTGATACCCACCTCTGCTCTCCAGAAACCAAACTCATCTGCTGGCTTAATATCAGCTTGACCTTCCAAGTCCATATCTATGTTCCAGGCCAGCTTTGATTTCATTTTCAGCTGAGTTGTCTATTTTTCTTTGATGTGATAGTTTATAAAGCAAACTTGAAGGGACTCTGAAATTGGTCTGGGCAGTGTTGTTTTAGCAGGGGCCTTGAACTTCAATGGAAGAAGGCCAATCATACATTCTGCATGTATTTCACCAAAGATGACAGTCCGTAGCTAATGCCTCAGAGCCTGCATTCCAAAGACACCTTTAACTGAGTGCAGCTCAGATGGCGAGAAGGGGCAAGGAAAGGGAAATGAACATCTGGCGAGGCCAAAAGTGTTTCGAGTTGTATACAATACCAAGCATGTCCTGATTAAATATTTCATGCTTTCCCGAGCCAGACATCACCTACCTATCAGCTGTTCCCTTCAACAGGGATAAAATTGCCTCTATGGGAGGATGCATTAACATGGGCTATAACAGCATGTTTAAGAAGCTTCATGCAAAGTTTGTTTTCATCCGCGTGTGTGATCCATCTCCCCTTTTCTGCTTCCTCCCTCCCCTCTTTACCTTTCTCTCTTTTCTTTTCACTATCTCACCTCATTCCTATTTTATATTGGAGAATGGATTTTATCCATGGCTCAGGCTCAAAATATTTTCTCTCCTTCCAACCTCAGGATCCACTCTCTGTACAAGTTGAAGGTGGTTGCAAGCTAGTTCCCAGGTGGTTCTCAGACCTTCTCTCACTGACCCTGAGCCTAGCTGGACAAAAGGCACTTGTGTCTCTGTTGAGTGTCTGTAACATTGTGGGGTTTTTTTGTCCAGAGTTCTTAGCTATGCAATTAGGTGGATAGGCTTCCTGGTGACTATCTTTTTTAGTGGATTCCTCATTATTAATATGCAATATTCTTAAACCTTTTAGGGCTTTGTTCCCTTAAATTTTATTTTGTCTTGTATTAATATTGCTAACACCTCCTTTCTAGTTATTTATATGGTGTATCTTTTTTTCTCCCCTTCATTTTAACCTTGTAATGTGGCTTTAAGAGATCTCCTTTAAGTAACGTAACTTTATCTGTTTAACTAATCTGATAATATCTAACTTAATGTAGGAGTTTAGGTACTTACTGTGCGTTTGTACATACCATGTGCATATACTGTGATTACTGATAGACTTGGGATATTTCTACCATCATATATTGTATTTGCTGTTATCCTTTTCCTTTTCTTCTTCATTTCAACCTTCTTTTAAACTGAAGAGATTCTTGATATTCCTCTCTAAACTCCACCATAAACTTTGTTTCTATGCTGATCTGGTATATATGCATTGCATTGCAGTTCACTTAATTTTTTAACACACTTATATAACTGTAATTTTAAAATATATCTACAGTAATTCAATTTTTTCTATTTTCCTCATAACCAGTAGAATAATTTTAGCACAATTTAGCTACTCATTAAATGTTCCACTCTTCCTGATCTTATTGTCTAGAATCACAATTTTACCTACATTAACATAAAACCAAGGATTTGAAAAAGCAATCAATACAGGCTAAAATTATGTAGGAACTTTAGTCAAGTTCTGTGCTCTTCACAGTTTAATATTTCTCTCTAAACCCTTCTTATTGTATATTTTATTTTTGCAAAGGCATATGTTTAATCATAAGGGCCTATATGGGAAAAAGCACTTCTAGTTTTTATGTCTAAAAATGTATTCATTTTGTCTTTATTTTTTGAATACAATATGGCTAGGCATGAAATTCTAGGGTTGACAGTTAATTTCTTTCAATTCATTGAAAATAATAATCCACTATCTTCTGACCTCTATTGTTGCTGATAAAGCCTGCTGTCAAAAAACAACTAGCATCTCAACTGGGTAACATGTCTTATCTTTATGGAACTTCTAAATTTGTTCATTTATTATTATTTATGTATTAATGGATTTAAAATGGAGATATATATTGAAGCATGAAATTGTGGTCCATCTTGAATGAACATGCTTTCTTTTTTAAAAAATTAAGGTGATGGTTAAAAATGTTAATTGTCAAAAATCCAGATAAGTATAGTAAAAGAAAAAAATTTAATCCAACTATGTAGAAAAATCTTATGCTATAAAAGTATATGTTATACATATTTTGAATAACTGTGCATTAATATCTTTCCTATTTCAGAGATAACCATCTATAACACATTTTAATGGCTTCATAGGGGAAACATCTAGGAATTAGATGTGAAACTTTTTTCACTGAAGTTTTAGGAAAATCATACACACACACATTATCAAGCTTCAGTTTTCTGATGCTCTGTAAACATCTTAAGGGCATGAGGAAAAGATGATTCTATGCTCACCTCAGATTTCAAGGAAATAGTAAAATAATGAGTAAATAATAAATGGTTGAATGTACAAATAAATGAGTAAACAAATGAATAGCTGGTCATATGAGCAATAAAAATACTATAACTTGCTTCTTCTCATTCACCTACCCATCTCCCCAATCATGTGGTGTGAAGTTATGATGCATCTAAAAACCCTTAGGCCATCTAATGATTATCAATATGTCCTAGTTTAGTGCCAATATATAAAACTGCACTATTTAGGGCATCTTATTGTACAAAGAATGGCTCTATTGCTTGTTGCCTTTCACATGTTTTTTCTGGTCTTGGAATCATTTTTTGAAAATGAGTGATTGTAAAAGTTTTTCTAGATTTGAGAGTGAGTCCTCTTGCATATTTGTTTACACATTGACTAGAAATGTGTAGGTGTGTTTGAACACAAACATGTGCAAGTCAAGCACATTATCCAGACTGACCCTTCACAAATATTTATACATGGAGTTAGTACATGACCTAGGCATAGGAGATCTTTTCCTTTCTGGAAGTCAGTAATAGCTATGAAGGTGAATATTCCTGTGTCAGGGACTAGCATTCCATTATTCTGCAGATGCAACATGAAATGACATTAAAATCTTGCTTGAGCTTCTATCTGCAATAGAAAACAACCTGTTTCCTGACCAGAAAATACACCTTTATAACTAGCCACAATCTGTGTAACTAAGAAGACCAGGGAAGAGATTACAAACCACTTGATACTGATCTTTTCTACCAGAAAATAATGCTCATCATCAGCTGATGGTTGGCTGATAAAGGCTAACATATTATATTTTTTAAATCATCATTATTAAAAATGAAATACTTTTTTAATCTTTATGGATGAGAAATGTATAATAAGTAGTCATAAATCTTAAATTGTAAGGACTTTCAAAGAAGGCATCTGATTCTGTGTCTCATATTCATGCAAGTAAAATTATATTATTCTTTATTTCAACTACCATTACTTAGTAACACTACATTTCAGGCACTGTGGTAGGCCCCAGTGAACAAAACACAAATCTTACCTATTAGTGATTTTGGTTCAGTGTATTACAGGTAAGGAATCTGCCATGCCTCATGTGATGTAAAGGGTCTTGCCAATAGACACATAGCAAATCAGTGATGGAGAAAAGGTTAGAACACAAGTTTCCCACAGATAAACAGCTTGCTATCTGTTTATGCAAACCAAATACTCCATACGTTAATTGCCATTAGTGTCAGAAGGTTTTTAAATGGAGTTCCAGAATATTAAAACAGAAGTGCCACAAGCGTCCACCTCCATATCATTTATTGTAATAATAATAATAATAGTGATTAACATTGAAATAGCCCTCATTATATCCCAGATATGTTCTTACTTCTTTATATTTATTAAATAACTTACTTCTTACAGCAACCCAATAGAGTAAGTGTATTAAACCCATTTTACAGAGGAAGAAACCCTAAGGCACTAAGTTCACAAGTAATTTGCCCCAAATAACAGAGCTTATTATTGGCAAAGGAGGATATAATATCCTGGCTGTTAACCACTCTGCTATCTGGCCTCTCAAGGGGATGATCATTGATGTTACAAGGTTAAGAGATGCTTTCAAATCATGAATAAATAATAAGCCTATTTTTTTGGGCACACATGCTTTATTTAAAAAGTTCTTTGAAAAAGCTGATTTAAATTCCTGTTACTTAGAAAACCTCATTTCTTTACTATGCCAAACACTAAAAGGCTATACTTTGAGTGCAATGGGTCCCATTTCTCTTTGAATGTGGGTACTCTATAACATTTAAAATTCTCAAACTCCCAACTTACATATTTAGTTATTCATATATTTCCTGTTGAGCTTATAGATTTCTAATTACTTTACAGTCCTCCCATTCCTAAAGCTGTATTATCATTGGACTAAAAGCATTTGAAAAAAGGACATGTGTTATTTGTTCTACATTTTTTTATATCTGTGTTTTAGTATTTGTTCTCTCATTAAGTATCCTACTATATTTCTCTGGAATAAAATTAATAATTTTCACTTCAATTTTCCTAACTTAGGAATAGTCCTACCAAGAAAGAGACAGGCTCTTAAATCTATAGTAAAACAGAAACGTTTCATCAGGAAATATTTTATGTCATTTTCAATTTCTCATATTCATATCACTCATAAATATGAGCTTTATACTTCTATTTGACTACTGCTTGCAACTCCTGCAACAAAGGAAAGGAAAGGGAAGGAAAAAAGGAAGAAAGAAAGAAAAAGAGAAAGAAAGAAAGAGAGAAAGAGGTGGGGATAGGGAAGGAGGAAAGAAGAAGGAAAAAAAGAAATTCTTTGGGACATATGCAAGTATCACACTAAAAACAAGATTGTGTATTTAATCCTCAAAATTCATATTTAGAATAATTCATTCTCTCTATGGTTGCAGGATAAAAACAGAGGTATCATCAATTTCTCAAAGAAATGGAGATTATTTCAGAGTGACAGCCCAGGAATACCTGCATTTATATCCTACACAACACAGTGCTTAATACATAGTAGGCAGGCAGTGCTCTCTGGCTGATTTGTTTGATGTGCTATTATTAACAATATGCCATTAAGTGAAAGAGCTAATATCTGCTCTTAGCACACCTATATCATTTCAATGTTGGCAATATCAAGAGTTTTGGTCTTTAATCTCTGATTATGCTTAAGGTTGATCACAGGTAGAAAGCCTTATGGCTCTGAGACTATGATTATTGGCTAATATATTCTATCCAAACAGTTAAACCATTGTGTATACAGAAAGAAACTGCATTTCCTAGGCTATCCCACTGCAATATGCAGGTAAAGCTCTTAAAATTTTTATTTGAAAATCATTAATTTTATGTAACAAATTTAGGAAATGCATGTATCACAAAGCAAGCCTTTGTGTCTCATCACGAAGTACTCAGTGGTAAATTGATTTGGAAAACTGAGTATGATACAAGAGTCAAAGAGTGTTCTAAAGAGGAAGCATAAATGTAGGGAAGGCCATTGTGGGTAGAGACTGCTTATCATCCCCCAATAAATATGTTCCCCTTTTCTTCCAGTCAAAACTTCAGATGAGTTTCCGTTTCTAGTATCACTGAGTAAACTTCTACTGGCTGAATTTTCACAGACATCAACTGTAAACTATGGACAAAATACAAGGACAATGACTCAAAGCCCCTGGAGATGGAACAAAGCAAGTGGATTCTGGAGGGAGTTGATGATATGAAAAAGAAGGACAGATTGATTTGCCAATTTTTTAATGACGTTTAGACGGAGAGCAAGCCAGAGTTAGCACTAAGTAGACTGTTAAAACTCTTACAGAAAACCTACAGGCTTTCTGATGTAAAGGAACAGAGGAAAGAATTTGAAGCAAATGCAGCAACTGGAAAGTGGGGTCCACCCCAGAAAGGAGAGACAAAGAGAAAGAACTCCAATTTCAGCACATAAACTCTGCCCAAATCTCTGGCTTTACTCTGAACCATACATGAGCAGAATAAAATCCAGCTAAATATTAAAGAACTGAACTGGGATTTGAGCTATAGCCCAAGAGACAGAATTTTTGGGTTGAATCTGACCAACTTAATTGCCTCTTAAAACAAAAAAGAAGTTATCTCTCAGGGGGGATATAACAGATCCAGTGTCTTCATAACAAAATATTTACAATGTTCAGAATATACATCAACATTGTTTGACCTACAAAGAACCAGGAAAATGTTATCCACTCTTAAATAAAAGGCCATTGTTGGAAACTAATCCTTTGATGACCAGGATGCTGAAACAGGCAATTATAATTATGCACAATGACAGAGAGGACAGTATGCTTATAATCAATAAAAATATGGGATAGCCTAGCTGAGAAATAAAAACTTAAAAAGGAACCAAATAGAAATTCTAGAAACAAAAAATCTATACTATACGAAATAAAAATGTAACTAGAAAAGGTTAGCAAAAGGAGACAACAAAGAAGAGTCAGTGAATTTGTAGATAAGTCCATAGAAGTTATTCAGTCTGAAAAACAGAGAGATCAAAAGATTAAAAAAATAAGCAGTCTTAGGGTCAGATCATGTAATAACAAAAGGTCAAGTTTACATATAATTGGAGTCCCAGAAGGGAAGGAATGGGTTAGGAAAGCTATTTGAAGAAATAATGACTGGAGAGTTCCAAAGTTTAGCAAAAGACATAAATTTTCAGATTCAAGAAGCTTAGAAAATCCTAAAGTGGGATAAATATGAAAGGAAATGAGCATCATAATCAAACTACTAAAACCAAATATAAAGAGAGCCCTCTAGACCTTCAGCTGACCATATGGTTGCCTGAAATAAAAGCCACATTTTCCAGTCTCCTTTATACCAAGGTATGGTCATGTGACTAAATGTTGCCCAGTTGTATGCAAGGGGAAAGAAGGCATATAGTTTCTAGAATGTATCCTTAAAGAAAGATGTGCATCTTCTTCCCTCCTTTCTGCCTTGCTGCTGACTGGAGTGTGATGTGCTAGAAGTCTCTTTGGACTGTGAGCAAGAGTTAACACCCTAGAGATGGCCAAGTGACAACCTAGATCCTGGAGCTTCTAGTGCAAAGTACCATTCTGGCTCTGGATGACCTCATGGAGCAGCAACCCCACACCAGCTTCAGAATACTCTTTGGGACAGAAATAAACTTACATCTTTTTATCTTGGAGAAAAATGGAAATTTTATCTTTTGCTTTTGGCTTTTTGATCATGCAACTAAACCTATGTCTACATGAATACAGCAAAAACATGTAGTATGAGTGTTAGGGAACACTTTACACAGGGCAAAAAGCATAACATGAATAATCAGAAGTCTGGCAAAGAGGTAATTAGATTTCTTTTTTAATTTCTACTTTAATAAGGTAAGAGGTTATTAGTGGAATCAAAGCGCTATTCTCTTTGGTATTTTTCCCAAGCTTAATGTAAGTAATGCTTTGTTAAATAGCTCAGAGGAGTTTTCAATCAATCAACTTCAAAAAACAAAGGAAGAAAGTCATAAACATAATTGAAGGAGCCTACTAATACTTTCCATTTTCCTCCCATCCTGGGTTTGTTATAAAGTAAAGGCAGTGCGCATTCACTGTCTCTCACCTGGTGTCATCTAACTTCTCCCCAAGATCTTGGTTTGCTTAAGGTTTCCTTAGGCCTGTATCTCTTTTGACTAGATAAAAAAAAGCCTCCATTAATTCAGCATGTAGGAGATGTAGCTTGGTTTTTCCATTTTGTGTTGGTGTAGAAACATGATTTCCCCATGAGACTGTGAATTATCACCGGTCCTTCCATATGTCTGATTGCACTGTCTCCATCCTCGCAGAATTTCAGCTCTACCCCCCAACTCTCCCTGGGGCAGAGATAGCTGCCATTTAGTAATGTTGCCCTATGGGGGAGCAGGTACCTTTTGCATACATTTTCAGTACAGTTTGTTTTTAAGATTATAAAAGAGGCAGTATTTTTTTCTAAACATCAACAATGACATCTCTATCCATCTATAGAATTTGTCTAAACATTCTGTCTAATATATGGATACATATGTATGTATTTTTGTCTATACACATACATATAGAGATAAAGAGGAGTCTCCAGATTATCAGCTGGTACATGGTTTGCCTGAAATGGAAATATGCAGGTACATATATATGTATCTATACATTAGATAAAGAGTTTAGGAAATAAATTATTAATTTAAAGCCAGCTTCATTAGGCCCCTCTTGGTGGCTGACTGTTGGTGAATATTACTCCAGTTCTATGACTCCTGTTAGTTGCCTCTGCCAAGGACAGCCAGCCAGCTTTCACATGGCTTCATTGTCAGCACCTGTTGATGCTATAAGGATCAATAGTTTAGAACTGAACATCAGGCAGATTTTGTCTCAAGGTGTTCACACTAAGCAGTCTGTCCCACCAATGCCCCTGTGAACATCTGTGTGAGGAAGCAAGGCTTTTCTCACTCAATCTATTCAGCATTGATTCCAATTTAAATTAAACACACCCAGGAGGACGGCAGCTGCCCAGCTTCCTGTACTTCTCATACCTGTACCATGACCAATCAGGCAAACTTTGGTATTTTGTGGGTTTCAATTCTGTCGTGTCACCTCAGTAAAATTCCTGTGACTCAGGTTCTGTGGCCTTCTTATCTGTCGACCTTAAGAGTCACCACATTTGCTCAAATGAGCTTTGCTTTTCAACCCATGTTTGTTTTAGTCAAGAAGTACAACTTTTAAAGGACCAACCACTTATTTGTAGGATTATGAAGTTCACATGATGTGTTTTGGACCAACAAAGGATAGGTCTTCATCTGATGGTGGCTGATCCTCATCAGACTTCGGGGTTCTGAGACTTCCTTAGGTCATTTCTTAGACAAGTTTGAAAGTAGTATGGTTACATTGCATAGATATATGTGCCTGAAAATGAAAACAGAGAAGAGTAGGATCCATAGATTTAGTGTTTCCTAAGATCTTCCCTGTACATTCTTGCCTCTGTATTTCTGCTCATTGTATTAGTGTCCTGTGGCTGCTGTACCACAAACTGCGTGGCTTACACAACAGAAATATATTGTCTCGCAGTTTAGAGTCTAGAAGTCTGAGATCAAGGTGCTGGCAGGTCCATGCTGGCTGCTTTTCCTTTTAGAGGGAGACCAGCCGGATGCCCCTAACTAGGTCCAGGGAGATTTCCAACCAGTGGTGTCTGTCCTCAGTTTTGTACCCACTCTCTATTTGGACAAAAAGAAAAATGACACCTCTCCTTGGAACTGACACTCCACTCTTTCACCAAGCAGGCACAGTCTCGCCAAGTCTTCATGGTAAATATTTACCTTGAATCATCACAGGCCTGAAACATCTTCTGTCCAGTGGAGCAAAATGGTGATTTTGGATGTTTGGAATCTGGAACCTGAACCTGTGAGGAATAGAAACACAAGCTTGCATGCGATCAGAATCTCTGGTCTGCCAAGTAAAATGTACTTTATACAGCCACAGGCTTGACCTCCAAGAGCCTTAAAAGGCCTCACGTACTCAAAGGTGCATTACCAGGCCTTACACTAATTCATCATGATAGCTAAAGTGCTCTGTGTAAAACCACAGGAGATCTGAGTCCCCTGGGCATTGAGGAGTCAGCATTAATTGCTTCGAGTTTAGCATAGGGAACCATAAGTGAACATAGGGAAAGTCTATTTGCATATTGTTTGCAATAAAGCTTAGAAATGGTTCTAGTTGTCTCAGCTGAACATTCTCCCTAAAAGTTTATCCAAAGTTGGGACTCAGTACAGTCTAGTCGAATAGAACCTCCCCTCCCTGCTCTGACAGTTTACAGGTTGCATCAAGAATACTCGAGACAAATTTTTATTCTTAGCAGGCTGGACGTGATTTATTAATTCACTTTGGAGATAACTGCAATTGGGAGGGATCAGCTGACAGCCTTAATTACATTAGAAAATATGCTTCACTGTAGCCTGCTCCTATCCAGGGTACAGAACACCTAATTATCATAATTTTCAAATTTTATTATTATTATTTGAAAAACTTTGAGGGAGAGCAGACTCTGTCAACTTATCTACTTCAAGGCAGTGGCTGAGTCACATTTAAACCTTGGAAGAGATAGTTTCCCCAACTTGCTTGTTAAGGTCCTTAAATGGGAGACAATCTACTGGCTGTTTTTAGCCTCAGATTCTAGTTGTCCAGCAGAACTAGCTTCCCATTCCCTCTCTTCTCCTCTGGGCTGAGAGGGGAATGCTCAGGTGCTCTGTTGCTGGAGTGATTAGGCTAGCTGAGAACTCTCCTTGGACAGGAGGTGGGGAAGCCTTTGGGATCATGCCCTCTCCTCCTTGTTAAATGACTGTGAGAGTGTGTGTGTGTGTGTGTGTGTGTGTGTGTGTGTGTGTGTGTGTGTGTGTGTGTGTGTGTGTGTGTGTGCGCACGCGTGCGTGTGCAGGAGCTGCTGCATGCACACCTGCCTAGGGGGAAGAAGTTTGTTTTTATTTTTCAAGGCCCAGAGTGTTTTTAAAGAGAAAGCAAAACGCTTCCTTAAATGAAGCTGGGGTCTATGTTAAGCAGCAAGGATGCCAGGCAGAAGTTTCAGCTGTTATCATTGGCTTTATTATCAACTTCTCATGTCTTTAGAGAGCCTCTGTGTCTGGGTTTCTACATCACCTCAGGGCAAGCAGACCCTCCCTCTGCTTCTTCTGTGGCTGTGATGTTTATCAGACTAATGAGCTCAGTTCCTGTGTCCGCACCGTTTCCCCTTACCTTCGTATTATCTGCCTTCCATTTTCCACACCTCATCATTCCAAGTATCCTTGACCCATAGATATTAAGGAAACTCAGGGTTGAGTTAACCATTTTGAATAATTCAAACTCTCTGTTTAAGTGGATCCATTTAGAAATCAAAACAACTTGTTCCTTCATATGTATATATATGGCAACAACAAAAGAAATAGGAAAGACTCTGGTCGGCTCAAATTAGCTTGAAAACCAATCATCATTCTGTGAACTTTCCACTCCCAGTTAAGTTGCCTAATGGTTACCTGACTAGGAATAGGGGACAACAGAGTGGAGAACACAGCAGATTTAAGCAGGTGATCCCGAGTGTATCCTTGCTTCGGCCACTCAGGGCCAAGACTGCGCAAGTCCCTCATGCACCCTGGCTTCAGTGTCCTCACTGGTAAAATCAGAGTCAATTCTGGGTCCTTTACTCACAGAACTTCTCTGAGGACCCTGTTGTATACCTCATGTTAACATTGTTTAAAATCACTTGAAGTGCTTTGAAAATGCAAGACTGCATTATCAGAACTGACTCAGAGCCTTGAGTACAGTAGGAACTAAATAAACATTTCCTGAAGTGAGTAGACTCACTATTTTCCATTATATTAAAAAAAGGATACGGATGCACCACTATTCTCTCAAATGATTCTGTCCCTGCCTACATAGAGCCTGAATGTCTGGGCTCAGCTCTTCATGAAAAGCACTAGAAAAGCAAATATACACACTGAGGGACCCAAATCCCTTGGAGAGCATTTATTCTCCCCCAAGAATATAGGTAAAACTTGTTTAAATGGAGCCAAAGACAACATTTTAGTCATAAAAGTCTAAAGATGAAGATGCCTTAGAAATTAATGTTCAATTCTCATCTTCCAACTCCATTTTCAGGAAAAGAAGTCAAAGCTGAAAGTTTCAGTGACTTTTCTAAAATTTTGGCTTTGTTACACAGAGGAGGAAGGTCCCTGGTTTTCACCAGGTCCTGTAATCTTTGTGCCTCCTTTTTCACTAAGCATGTGGAAGGACTGCTGCTTTGAAGAATATAACTTCAGAAATACTGCTGTTAGGTAAATGCCACACCTCACAGAGGAGAAGCCAGAGGGTCCACATGGCCCTCTGCTAACAAAAGCTTGCCCCTTCATTATCTCTGGCACAGACGGCCAGAAGTTGTGTTCCAAACCCTCCTCACTGGAAGCATCCACCTCTCGTTTTGGTGACAGGCAGATACTGTTGTGCGCCTGTGTCCCTCCCAGCATTCCTTTTTGCTTCCCTCATTCCACTGGATGAGTCATGCTTCTGATCAGGTTAAGAAGAAAGATTGCTTTCTTCGGTGGTTCCTTGTTCGGGTTGTAGATCTGATAAGGAAGGGTAAAGACCAAGGAAAGAAGTTAGGAGTAGGGGCTTATTCAGGACCTCCTTGGCAAGGGGCAGCACCTTTAAGCGAGCGGAGAGCATGTTAAGCTGGTGCTTCCGTTTCTACTCAGGGGCTTACAAATTCAGCTTTCTAGTTCCAATGGAAAAACTGATTAAAGCCTTCCTTCAAGGACTTATTATCTCCAAACACTATTATTTCAGAAGGTAGAGTTTATGCACATTGACGAACGTCCTGGGTGCCGGGAGGAAGAGGACTGAATGGGTCATGTAACCTGAGGATAGAAGGAATAAAATGACCCGGTATCCTAAATGTAAACACACGATCGCCTTCTACTGGCTCTGAGATGAAGAGTACTCCACCCAGCCCTTTCACTATTTGCCAACTCTTTAGTACCTGGGAAAACATCTCCGCACAGTTCCCTGTGCAGGAGAGTTGTCAGGAGAAGAGATGGAAATGGCTCGTGTTCTGGTTCGTCCCACAAACACTGCCTCGTCCTCCTCTCTGCCTCCAAACTGCTCTAGTTCAACTGCCTTTTTATTTGTTATCTTACTAAATGCATTGTTGGTAGTGAAAACATCTTGATCATCGAAAAAACTGTTGCTCATTGAGATGGGCCCCACTCTTTGGAGTGTAACATGGGAAGAAAGCCCATACTTCCTGGGCTAAAGCCAACTCAGCCTGGGAGTGCTGCAGCCAGCCTGAGAGTACTCCATGTCAGCTTGGTGTGCAGCCTCTGTTTCCACCATCACTGCCACGCCACCACCACAGCAGCGCCCTCACCCGCACACTCATCACACTGAGCTCTCTCCCCTTTGAATCCTTGTGTGCATATCTGTTTCAACTTGATTTTTATCTGTTGGAAACTGGGGGGAGTATAACAGTGCATTTTCAGTACTGCCTTGAATGCATTTCTTGGTCGGCAGGGGGGATATCAGAGTACCTGTGAGGCGTGGAGGAGGAAGTGGAAAATTCAAGAAGACCGTAAAGAAGCAGTCAGTGAACACATCGAGGGGATTTGACCAAACGACAGAAGGAGCGGTGCCATCTGTGCTGAGGCTTGTGGGGCAGTGGTGAGCAGGACTCAGATGCCTCCAAAGGACAGCAGAGAGCAGTGAGGCTTGGCAACTGGCAAGACCTACTCATTCCCTTTGCTTGCCCTGAAACTGAAGAATTGCCTTTCTCTCTTTGCTTTTAAAAAATTCTTCTCCTCCCTTGTCTTGAATGTTTACTGTCAACATCCCTCCTCCTCCTCCCACTGTTCTCCCCACTTTGGAAAGGTGTAAAAGAGGTACCATATGTGGACTCCCTCTGCTGACATGTTTCTAAAAGACCTTGTCAACTGGTACTAATTGTTGTGACTGCAAACTTTCATTTATCTTGGATGCTGTTGCAGACTTCTTCTGCCTTTAGCATTCTGGGCCAGTCCCACATTCCCATGTAGCTTCATTGCCATTGATAAGACTTCAGCTTCCAGAACCTTGTACTTCACCATCACAACACCCTTTCCATCAGTCCTGCAGCATGTAGCCCAGGATTTGTAGGGCTCAGTGAGAGTTTAGCTGAAGGCTCCTGTTACTAGGAACCTATTTTTCCCCCTGTCTGGAGGGCCCAGGCACCAGCTTTATTCCCTGATTGGCATCAGAGGCTGTCAAGCAGCATGCTCATTATGGGTGGGCTGTGTTTAGGAACTCAGAGTGCATTATTCATCAAGTTATCTCTGTTGATATGCGTGTTGTTGACCTGCCCCTCACAAGGGCACCAATCAATGCTACAACTTTCTATCTCCAACAAAACCCCTGTGATCTGATGGACTCACTGGGTAATATTAAAACCTGAGGAGGGAAGTGAAAAGGGAGGCTTTATGAAAGCGACTTCAGAACACTATCCAATTATTAGTATGCTTTTTCATAATACCGATGGTTTCACATTTTATTGAGAGAGAGAATTTTTCCCTAGCTCTCTTGGGAATGATTTTATTGAAAGCATCAGAACGAAGAAGATGGCTGCATCATTTCTGCAGTGCCAGGGGTCAGAATCTTTGACTGGTTTAGTGTAATGTGCACATATAAAATTTCACTCAGTGCTTATTCATTGCCTTTTATTTAATATATGATCTGGCTAGAACCACTCTTGTTTCTTTACATTTACTCCTTGCCTGCATTAGGCTCTTCTTTTGGCTGCTTTAATATGTATATATTAAATCATATATGTGTGTATATATACACGTGTATGTATATATACACGCATGCATAGACATAAAGTATCTATTTCCTCTGACCAAGAGTCTTGTATGAGGGGAAGACTTCTTTGCTTTTGCTCTTTTTACACAGCAAATTCAGTGGCAGAGAGAAATGTGAAACTGTCCATAAGAAAGCATTTTGTTGGTGATAGCCATTAATTAGTATAGAATGCTGTTGTTCTTTCAATAGTTCCTTCAAATGTCTGCCCCCTTCCTTATCCCTCTTGCCTTTCTCTGTATTCCACACCCACCTCCATCCCATTTAAAATCATTTTTACTCTATAGCCAAAAGAGAGCACTTTAACATACAATAGATTTTTTTCAGTTAAATTATTAAAATGTGCAAAACCAAATTCAAGAGCTAAGTTTCTAAGGAGCGCTTTCTGGCTAAAAGGAGTGACCTCTCCTCCAAGTTCTAATCAATGGAGAAGAGACCCAAGGAAACACAGGGAGAGTGATCAGTTTACTTGTGAGGGTCCAGTAATTCATAAAATATGGGACAATACAAGACAATAATGTTGAGATCTGGACCCAAATGGTAGGCTCTTATTACCTCCCTGGTAGATTGACGATTACTGACTCTCTGTGAAATATTGACCTATAGGTTAGCAACTCATTCAACAACATTAAAGAAAGATCCAAAATAATATTGCCTAAACAAAATAGAAATTGATTTGTCTCATGTTAGAGAGCTCTGAAAGGAGGCTATCTAGGGCTCCCACGGTGGCTCCATTACGTCACCAAGGACCTAGATTCCCCATTCCTGTTATGGTTTTGTATCACGAATGTTACAAGCCTATACTTGTGATCCAGTTAAATATACCTCCTCACTCCTCAAAGAGCCTCTTCAGATGTTCCATGTAACACTCTCGTTTCATCTCTTTGGCCAAAACTGAGTTACATGGCCATGCTGAGCTGCAAAAGAGGTTAGTCTTTTAGCTAGATAATATTGGGCCTCATGAGCATCAGGATTCTTATTTCAAAAAAAAGGGTGGAAAGAATATGTAGAGGCACCTGGCAGTTTCTCTGTGAGAGAATTATTTCTATGCTCTAAATCTAATCTTGTCTCCTTCCTGTTGACTCTCCATCACCTGTTAAAGTAAAAGCCAGTCTTATAATCATGTCACATAAGTAGGGAGACCATATAATTCATCATCCAAACTGGGATAGCTTTGAAAGGAAAAGGGAGAACTGTAACTAATACACCACATCAATGGGTGCACGCTGACTGTCCTAGGCAAACTGGCATGTGTGAACTGGGTCCTAACCAACTTTTAGATCTTGTCCTTCTCCACTTACTCACTTGCACTTCCTTCTATATCTACAAAAATAGTTAAAATTTCTCCAGGCATACATGATTCTCTGCAAGTTATTACTTTGGCCAGGAATCCCATGGAAACCATGGACCTGGCAAATCTGTACCCATGTCTGCCACCTCCTACCCCAGCTCAGCTATGGCCCTGAGAAATCTCTCCTAAGCAGTCTCTTGGTTTATGGGGGGTTCATCACTGCCTCTTCTATGCTTCTGTTCATTGAAAACTATTTGCTTAATATTTAGTTCACTCTAAGGTTAGGCTAGGTTATTTTAGGGCAACAACCAAACTCATCAAAATTCACTTGTGGCGCACACTTCATGACTGGTGCTGAGAGGCTCTGTCTTGTACTTCACTATAGGCTGAGGGGAGCTACAGTGAATTAAAAGTAAGTAGCTAAGCGTCTGTGTCCAAACAGATTAGTCAGATCAGAAATAACCAGGTAGGAAGTGACATCCAAATAAAAAATTGGGGTCAGCATTCTACTTTTTAGCAGATGTATAGGCCAGTATTCCAGGGCCTATAGGATAAATGATCATTGATCCATGAAGAAGGTTGGCTGAGTTAAATACTGGTATTTAACATCCTGCCAGGAACAGGTAGACAGTGTTTGGTGGGTGAGCATTAAGAGTCAAAGAGAGAAAGAGAGCAAGAATATGTCCCAGAAAGTCCCTCAGATGGTGGATCAGATAACAAACTCTATCTAACATGAGCTATGATGTCAATAACTGAGGAATGATTTGCTATTATCAGTAAAACTAAGTTCTCCTTTCAACCCATTTTTCTATGCAAACATGCTACATCTTTTCTCATCTGAGTCATCAGAAATGCAGTTGCTAACTTCTCCAGGCAGAGTAAGTCAAAGGTAGTTGAGGGCCTCTTCACACACCATGTTAGGGAGGACATGGCAACCAGTAGCGTCCCCTTATGTGACTAGACAGTCTGAGTAGGTAAGCAGGCAGTCTGCTTAACTGTGACTGACCATACAGGACGATGAGAAGCCCTTGGAAGGAAACTTCTGCAAAGCAGAGCCATCCTAATTACTCCCAGGCAACGGCAACTAGTCCCAACCATGGCCTCTTGCTCTCACTCCCAATCTGTAAGATGGGCTAATACATTTTTCTGTCCATAGCCCACCAATGTCCTGAGAACAAATTCATCACAGAATCACTCAGTCATCAAGCATTTGTTATTCAAAATACAGAAGTATACTGGGCACTTCCCAAGGGCTATGTGAGTGTGCAGAAACTCTGCCAGTCTCGACATTGCCTCTGAAAGTACTTCCTCACCCTGACTCTTTCAGCAGCACACTTGATTGCATCTACTCTCAGCTATGAGAGGCAGCGGCAGCAGATTGCCCCCACCCACACACACCTAAAGGAACAGGAAGCAGATGCAGACCTCTCTCTCTCCCTGCTCTCATAATGTTCTTGGATGCAGTAAACGTTGGGCTGAGGGGTAGAATCAGGCTGTCATTTCTGACAATAGGTTTCTCTTGTTATAACTGTTGGAGAAACAGGCCCTACGTTGTTGAAGGGGCTGCTGTGAATTCCTTTAGCCTTTGGTGAGGCCAACCCACAGAGCTGAAAGGGACTGTGAGAATGTTATTCCAACTTCTTAATTCAAAACATCAGGAAAGAGACTTCCTGAGATGGGGGAGGAAACGGGGCTGCTCAGCTGGGTTGAATTACTGGGACTGCTGGGTTGGTTTTGCCCCCTAGTGGTTAGAGGCTTAGGGACCCCGTGAGCTAACTGGTTCTCTGCACCACAGGAATATTCACCATGGAATGGAAGAGGCAGCTGGGTGGAGCAGGACACCGCAGGGGATCGTCAGAGCCATTATTCAGCGGTGTGACCTCAGCTCTCAAGACCCCAGACTCCACACGGGAAAATTGAAAAGGGTGGCCTAGATCTCAAAGATTCATTTCTTCCTGCTTTTACTGATGCATAACTCTAGAACCACAACCTGTGGCACTGTGGTCCCCCACATGTTTCCTGGGGGAAACAGGCAGAGTTTGTGTCCTGATGGTCTCTGATTTAGGGGCCAATCACATTTAAGTGCAAGCAAAGATAGGGAGCTTATTCTTCAAGGGTGCTTGAGATAAAGGCAGCACAAGAGGATGAACCCACAGTGGCCCTTGAAATACAAGCTTCCGTCCACGGACAGCCTCTGTGCCCTCTCTGAATGCTCTGAGAGTGAGCGAAGAGAAGCAGGGCAGGATAGGTAATCTACCTTCTTTAACACCTATTTGAATGAATTGACAGATAACACCACTTTCCCATGCACTGGAAGACTCCCCCATCTAACTCATGTCTTGCACCCCAATAGCATACAGGCCACAAATCACAAAAAAATGACTTACTATAACTCAGAAAGGATTAAGACCGCCCTAAACTACTACAACAAAGGGCAATAGGAGACCCACCTTTATATTTATGGAGTGAGAAATAAAACAATTATTTGGAATTGCTGGGATATTGACCACCTATTGCTCTGTGTAAGAATGAGACTTCCTCAAACATGATACTGCAGGGCTGTTCTCTCTCCTTTGTGAAACTTGCTCCCTGGCTCTCTCACAACATTGCAAACCAGATGAACATACCACTGATTCTTTTCTTCCTATGTCATCTTTTTAGATGTTCTGATGTGTTCTACCATATTAGGCAGATAATTCTCCATAGCATCTGTATGATTTAAAGGTTTTGACCAGCCAAGCTGCAAATGTGCATTTTTCTAGCTAGTGCTCCTTAATGCAGTGGCTTGCTACCATCTTCTCTTATTTTTTGTCCCAAAGAGAAATGAATTGTGTTCTCTTTTCTGTGGCTGTACCAGGTTTTGAATGAAACTAAGTATACTCATTAGACAGTCAATCAGGTTGAAAAGATGAAATTAATTTGAGGTATGTTATTCAAAGGAACATTATAGTTAACTTTTCAGGGCAAGCAAGTGACCAGGGATTCTTAAGGAGAATTCTAGGTAACTAGAAAAAAATGAATGATGCCATTCAGTTAAAAGTAGCAGAGAAAAAAGACACCCATAAACTCCTTTACTAAAAACCTGTTTCTGTCTGGCTAGAGTGAAAATGGAGACAATGAAATCATTTTCAGCAAATCATTAGTGCAAAATATTTTTTTCCTTCCAAGAAAAGGAAACTAAAGAATGGTTGTGGCCTTTTATTGTAGAGAGCTTTTCAGAACAGTGGAACGTAAACAGATTATCTGCAGTGTTTATTCAGTATGAAAAAAAAAACAGCTCAAAGAGCCCCAGGTGCTTGCCAAGATCATAATTGTACCTTCTTAAATACTTTCATTACTTGGAAGTACAATAAGCGAAGCAGGGACACATGCTTTCCATTTTCTTGTCAACAAAACACCTCTAAAAAATTAAGCTCTATTTTCTCTAGAAAATTTCTCTAGAACTGTTCAGGATATATGAAAAGGGAAGGGAGGTGGGGCTTTGGTTTAATTTCTTTATGACCTTGAGGAGAAGCATGTAAAATGCTCTCTGGAGAAAAAAACAAAAAAAGATTGGGGGGGCAGCTCAAGTGTGGGTACAGTGTGGCTCAAAATCAGAATATTAAAGCTAAGATGGTTTCTCTTTGGTTAAATGTGGATATGAGAGTACAGATTATTCAGAAAACATGACCAGATTCCACACATGGTAGATTTTCCCATGGAAGGACCTGAGCCACACTGGGATGTGAGGGGTGTGAGGAAGCCACAGGACGAAGCTCAGATCACATCTGTGAAGTCACTGGGCCAAGTCCTGTCCTCAGGGTGGATTGGAAACTTCATGTTCACTCTGACATATCAGCTTATCAGATCACAAGATGGAAACGGACCCACCTCTACTTGTGCAGCTTAAATAAGACTTGTGCCCATGAGATATCCCAAGCACCCAGTCTCAGGATGAGAAGTCACACTGGCACATGCACCTGTGAGCTCATGGAAGGTTTTGCTCAAAAGAAAGGCGTTTACATTTTAGTTCACTCCTGTCCTGTCCTGCTCAGTTCTTTCACCCACTCATTTTTCCCTGAGCTTCTCTCCGTCCTCCTTCCTAACCTGTCCTTTTCTCTTTTATTTTGAATCACTGTGTTTTTAGCTTTATCAGGTGGCAGCCTCCTGGGGTACATCACGGCTGCTTGGATATGTGCAAACACTCATATTCATGTAGCCCCTGCTGCATTTTCCTTGGCTGGATCGTCATGTGATAGTGGTGAAAGGCCTCCTAGATCCAAGCAGCCTGAAAAGATACAGAAATCCAAGAAGATGCAAGTCAAAAATTCCAGTTTTCCTTATGTCTTTTCTCTTGTTGATCAGGTTCATCTCCAAACCACTGCTTGGAAGGATGGGATATGCTGGCTTTTTGAGAGTGTGAGCCAAAGAAGAGAGGGAGAGTTTGTGTGTGTGCCTGTGTAGGAACTGAATTAACTGGAACTTGTCTACTCAAAATAGCCAATTAATTAGAATTTTTGTGCACCTGAATTTTAGAAGAAATGGTAGCAAGCGAGGACTTAACAACACCGAACTCTTCTACCAGACCCTTCTGTATGCGGTCTTGCAGTTAATCTTCACACCTAGCCTACAAGGAGGTTTTCCCAAGCTCTTTTTACAGACACAGGAACTGAGACCCAAGGAGTTTGAAACAGAGGCTGGCAAATTATGGTCCATGGGCCAAACCTGTTCCACTACCTGCTTTTGTAAAAAAAAAAAAAAAGAGTTTTTAGAACTCAGTGACACCAGTAGGTTTGTGTGCTCTGACAGCTCTCATGCCAGCTCTGCAGAGCTGAATGGTTGCAACAGAGATTGTATGGCGTACAGAGCCATGGTGATAATCTGGTCCTTTACAGAACAAGTTTGGCCATCTCTGGCTTGAATAGTATCACTATTGTCACCCCCAAAAATACGTGATAGAGATAAGCTTTGACCTTTAACTTGTACCTTTTTGGTTGCAGACCTCACTGGACTTTGAGATAAGAAACAAGAAAATAAGGTGGTACCAAGGTTTTTCTTGACTAATGACAATTTCAAATACCCATTTAATTTACAAAAAAGAAAGAAAAAGCTACACTGGAATGCTCTGAAGTCAGTGTAGGGTTAATGCAATCTTTACAAATCTTACTTCTGTCTTGGAACTCAGGGCTGATGGAGAAGTACCGCGAGATCACACCAATTGTACACATACCCCATCCTTACTAAGGGGGGATTGTTACAGTGCTTTTTAGACTTCAATGTGCATATAAATTATGCAGCGTTTCTTGTTAAAATGAAGAATCTTCTTTAGTTCTGGGGTGGGACTAAGATTTTCATTCATAACAAGTTCCCAGCTAATGCTTATGCTGCTGGTCTGGACCACATCCGAAGTATCAAAGATTTAATACATCCACGCCAAAATCCTCAACCTAAAGGTTTTTGAGTCAAACCTAAATTACTCAGAAAAATCAAATAATCTCTGTGTATTTCCATAATCATCAGGTCAGCATTTGCTTGACTAAAAATGACAGATTTAAGTTAGTTTATACCACTGGTTCTCAAAGTATGGTCCCTGGGAAAAGCACCATCACCAACATTTGGAAACATCTGTATTCCCATAACTCCTCCCCCATCCTGGTAACTCTGCTGCACGCTGAAGTGTGAGAACCGCTGGTCTGTACTATGGATAGTTACTCAGGGTTACTCAGTTAGTTCATCCATCCATTCATTCATTCATTCATTCATTCATTGAACATCCCGGAAGTCTATCTTTACAATATATTCAGTTTCTGTTTATACAGTGCACATATCTTCATCTAGCAGAAGAGAAAGAAAAACACTGAAATGAGGAAAAACCCTTTCTGGCCTTTCTTCCCCATTAGTTGGATACAAATAATTCTGTAGCACTGTTACTATATGACATCAGTTGATATTCCCAGAACAAGTTTCTTATTTAAATAGTAAAGACTATTATGTATTCCTGTTCCACATTGGTCTCAGATGAAATGCGCCCTTCCGTATCCCTGGGAAAGGCCTGAGAGGGTGGGGGAAGGTGCATTTTGATCTCTGGGACTTCTTGTTCAGTGTTTTACTGTGCATTCTTCTAGTACTGTGGCACTGTTTTTAAGATAACCTGAGGATAAAAAAATGAACTCTTCATGGAATTAGGAGAAAAGTTTTATTATATGAGTCATATGCCTTCGTGTGCCACTTCAGATTATCTCAGCTCATTGGTGGACCTTTTGGCCACACAACTACCCCTTCAGGGATACACAGGTTTATCTGCCTCCTCCCCCACCTGGCTTTCACCCCTGTTGATGCCAAAGCATGCGATGCCACAGGACTACTGGTAACTCATGTGCATAGCTCCCAGTGTGGGGAAACTGATGCCCCATGGGGAGAGACTTGACCACTGGCAGACAGAAGCCAGCATATGTATCTCCCCCTTGCCTCCCACTAGCCAAGTGTTGTGAATGAGCCATCATCCAGTATCCTACTAGAATAAAATCTACAATATGGAGCAAGCAGTGACACTCGCCACTCAGCAGGGACCAGTTCAGCCATGTACTCTCTCTCCTGCCTTGTCCCCACTTCCCTCGCTTAGCTTTCCTGGACTTCCCTCCCAAATCAAGTAGAAGCACATACACCATTGTCCTAAGCTCTGCTTTCTCTGAAACTCAGGCTACAGTGGGAGAATCCCCCAAGCCACCACCCAGACAGCTGCTGTGTCAGAATCTGCTGGGGTAGGTTGTAAATTTCCAAGCAAGATTCTGGTGGGCAAGTAGAGTTGTATACCATGAAGATAGCATAAAAATACACATTGGAGTGAATGGATGTAATTTGAATGCCTGAGTCTTTCAGTTATTTGCCTCATGACCTTGGGCAAACTATTTAGCTCTTATGGACATCAGTTTTCTTATCTCTAAAATGGGAATGGTGGTAAGACCTACCTCAAAGAGTTGTGGTGATTAGATTAGCTCCTTCAGCAGTTGTCAATTTGCTGGCCCCTCTCCCTCCATTACTTTTCAACAACCTCACACTGAACTCATATGGAATGCTGCCTGACTACACATCGTCACCTGAGCCCCTGTTGCACATACCTGGCTCCTCATCTCGAATCCCTCTTTTCCACTGCGCTTCACCATCTGGGATTCCTGTCTCCCGGACCTGTCTGGGTTACACTCTTCCTGGGCAATCCTGCCCCATTTCTGCCCAGCCATAAAGCCTTCTTTTATGACTTTAGTTTACAATGTGCTCTCTTCCCCTGAATTTCTCTGGCACTTACTGTCTTTTCCACTTAGCAAGTGATTGCTTTGCATCCTTGTTATAATCTTGCATATCTCTGGGTTATTTTCTAATGAGATGACACTGCTTGAGGGAAGGTGCTGTGCCTTACACTTCCTGGTACCGCTCAGAGAGGCCAGCAGGCACTTTTCTCACCAGTTGCTAGTTTCAGTGGAGACTATTTTCCTTTCCTTTCCTGGAGAAAACTGAGTGTGAGAAAAACGGTACCAATTACACACTCCCAGACCCCAATCCTGAATCCAACCAAACTGCTTAACAACGGAAAAGTGTCTGTTTTTTCCTGGGTTGGTTTAATGATTTTCCTGTAAATCCACATCTCTTTCTATCACAAAGAAATCACTTTATTCTGCTGGGTAATTAATATAAATGTACAGTATGGCAAACCTATTCCTGTAGACTGCTTATTTTGCTGGTAAATTACAGGAAATCCTATATAGTCCACCTGGGATACCCTGCAGTTTGAAATTAGAATATAAAGTGTCTCCCAGTTCCTCCTGCTTGGCCAGGATACTGGTCTGATTATGAAAGTCTTTCTAGTTACACATGTAATAAACTGGGATGATGGCAAATTCATTTACTTCTCTTTAGTGTAAAATTAATAAAGATCTCAATTCTAAGCTTAAAAAAAACCCCACCAACCCTGTTTACAGCCCTCTGAGTTACTAGAAGGGGATGTCATGTGGTGTTGGCTCCCAGTTGTGAATTCATTCAAAAAACATGCCACATACAAATTTGTAACCAAATCCTTAGAGTTTAAGGTATTTATCAGTAAAATCCTTGGCCAAGCTTTAGTTCTGTGTGATGTCACATCTATATGAGCCC
The DNA here is from genome assembly GCF_030020395.1 of Manis pentadactyla. NCBI lineage: Eukaryota > Metazoa > Chordata > Mammalia > Pholidota > Manidae > Manis > Manis pentadactyla. Next base: position 186,427,702 of record NC_080020.1, on the reverse strand, counting down.
TATGATAGCATTAAACTGGCCACAGCTGGTCCTGATTAAAGCAACATAGACCCCTTAAAGGCAGGCTGCGCCTCCCCTCCGCCCCTTCCTTCCCTCTGCCTGAGCGGCTCTCTTTATGAGCGCGGTCAGTGGGCTCTCCCCTGCGATTCTCACCGCAAGTTTGCAGCGACTTGGTTCCGCCTTGCAGTGCTTTCCTAGACCCACGTGCAGGTAAGTGCGCATGCACACATACACATACATGTGGAGAAGGCCCAGAAAGGCTTTCTTCTAGATAAAAAAAATGGACGTGTAAAGCTCCTCTAGGTAGGCCTGTGCGCTGAAGTACAAAGCAGCCTTGGCCTCTTCCTTTGGGGACAGAACAGTCCACACCAGGACAAGCAGCTTGTGAGAAATATCAAATCCCATCTCTTCTTGGAAGGGGAACGGGTTGTGTAAGGATAGGTGGTGTAGGCTTTGCTGAAATATTCCCCAAGGTTTTGTCACCTAGTGCGCTATCGTTCAACAAGGGTCCAGTAACTGTTTCTTAAAGGGCCAGATAGTAAATATTTTTGGTTTGCAGGCCACACACTCTGTTGAACAACCGAGCTCTGCCGTGGTAGTGTGAAGGATCCACAGACAATTTACAAGTGTCTGACAAAACTTTATTTATAAAAGCATGTGTTGAGTGGGATTTGGCCCACAGGCCTACTTTGCTGACCCTGCTCTAATTCAGTGCTACTCAAGAGTGTAGTGGCAGGCTGCCAGGTCAAAACGATTTAGAAATGGTCCATGACATGGCAAGTACAGAAATTGAAAGTAAGTGGTTAGAAACTTTCATAGCAATTTGACATTGCCACAGTATTCGAGTGAATGAGCAGTGCCTTACTTTCTCTGATGGAAGAATAGACCAGTTCAGATGTTGACCTTGTGCAGGGTTATTTCATGCTGTGAAGCTGTTCACTGGTCATGCTCAGTAGGACACATATAGGTCCATGATGGATTTAAAAAAACAGTACAAAACGGATGGATTGGTTTTTTGCCACAGACGGCTTGAGAAGCTGCTTTAGCAGATCCTAGGTGAGAAGGATATGGTGTCCTATCCCAACTGCTAGCCCCACTTGCCTTTCTTGTGAAGAAAGATTGGGTTAATGGTCTCTACTCTGCCTGCTTGAGACCCTGCAATTCAGACTTTCCATTTCCCTTCTTAGTACTTTAGAAATGTAAGGGCTGTGCCATTGTTTCTGGGAAGTTAGTCCAGAGGCTCTATGAGAAAGGTTGGATTTTTTTTTTTCTTTTTTGGTCTTGTGGTGAGAATTATTGGTCAGAGTAGACACACGAAGAATGGAGGAGATGCCAAATTCTGGACTTGGAGAAAAAGAAAAAGAAAGCATTACTGCTTAAACCAAGACTGTGTTGTCTCTTTTCTAACTCTCCATCAACCCTCCCTCTGGTAAAGCCCCCTTCCGGCCAGGCCTCTTTTATAAGGTGCTACTCACAGGGTTGGCCTCACAGTTTGTAAACACATAGAAACTTATCCGAGAACTATGGCTGAAGTCTTCAAACCCCAGAGAAAACTTTTGAAACTTAAGATTGTTAAGGAAAAGTATCAAACGCCTGATCTGGACGGGTTGGAAACATGTTAGGATACCAGTGCCAGTGGATTCCTACCCTTAAAAGCCATGATGTCATTGTCAACAAATATGATGTCAGGCTGTAACAAGATCGGAAAGCTTTTGAGAATTCCTAGGCCGTGTTGGGAAGTTTATATGCAATGCTGAACAGAAAATACAGTGTTCTTTTTCTTCTTCCCTCCACCTCCTTCCCAAGAACCCCTGCCAAAAGTGTGAAGGTGAGGTGAGCACTGCCTGGGATAGAGCTGGCTTTTATTCCTAGAACTTGTTCGTTCTGTAACAGAGTGGCAGTAAAACTTTTTAAAAAGTTCCTTGGTTTAACTACTGCATGAAGGTTTAAATGGTCAAACATGCCCTTTTAGAAATAGCATTTATTTTCCATGAGGTAGGAAAGACTTTCCCTTGCATTGGCTCAGAGCTCTCGGCCACAGGGCGATCATGTGTGTATTTTCTTTTAAGAAGACTGTAATTCTTGTCCTAGCTCTCTATTTAAAGACTTATGTTGGCTGGCTCTTCTCTCTCTCTCTCTCTCTCTCTCTCTCTCTCTCTCCAATGACTCAGTGCTAATAATTTTTAAAAATAATTTACATTGATACACTTTCAAAGACAATGATCTCACATTCTGATGGTAAATTATTGGGTAAATCATCTGTCAAGAATGATTAAGAGGCTGGAGAGACTAGTTCATGAGGAAAGATTAAAAAAACTAAACATATAGAGCTTGGCTAAGCAGAGAGCGGGGGCACCTGATATTCAGTCATCTACTAAAATCCAGAAGGCATGGGCTGGAGGAGAGGAGAGAATTACCTCACCTAGAAGCTGGATTCTCACTGAGGATAATGTGAAGAGATTCAGGAAATGAGAATGCAAGATGGGTATCACAGAATTCTTTCTGACACTGAGACCCATTGGCGGGTGGACCACCTCTCAGGAGAACTGGGCAGGTTTCCATCCTCTGGAGGTGGCACCCAGCCGGGGAGCAAGCTGTCCTTGGGGAAGCCTCCAGAGAGCTGAGCATCTGTGCCATGGGAGCTTTCTTTTGTTTGGTTCTTCGTTTCATTTTGGCAGGGTTGTCATTCTGATGCTTCAAGTCTTGGCAAAATAATGTCTAATAAGAGGGACAAGAATGAAAAAGAGAGGCTGAATGGTGGTGGGCCTGACCCGCACCTATTGATTCTCCCACATCTTCCTCCTAAGACATTATCACTTTTTCCAGTATCCTGGGACCTAGCCATGCACAATGTGTTCTTTAAATTAAAAAATAAAGTAAAATACAGGTAAAGATAGAGGAGGAAAATACCCCCCAAGTACCCACTTTGCATACTGATTTGGGAGTGAGTAAAATGTTTTGAACATTATTAGAACAAAGAAATTCATCTGAAATCCCCCTGACAATAATAAACAATGTTAACATGTCTGTGTGTATCATTCTTTCACTATCATTTATACATTCAATAATTTCCACTCCTCTTAGCATTTTAAGTTACTTTAAGTTTGGAAAACCTATATTTTCTACCACATAGCATATTTGGTCACTCCAAACACAGAGTTTGAAAGTAATTCCCAAGTGACTGCCTTCCACAACTAAGTGGTGGAATTTTAACTGAGCTATTGTAAGAACTTTGGCCAGATTCTGTTTAAATTATTTACGTATTAGAGAGATGAGAGCACAAGCTCTTAGAACAACATTTCTTTGAATATTTACTATTTTCCTATTTTTCCGCTACCCTCTGAGTGTGAATAGGGAATGATAAAGGACAAACAAGGCTAAGAAAGTAAGAGATTAAAAGAGAGAGGTAACAAAAATAAAAAAAGAGGAAGAGGAACAGGGAGAGATAATAAAACTGATTCCAAGGGATTTACAATCTGGTTAGTGTTTCCATCCTCTCAAATCCCTAAGTTGCATATGTATTTTTCCTGTGAAACACAGTATCAGCATCAGTCTAATATTAATTTGAATCTCTCTTAGCAGCAGATAAAATACCCTAAAATTGTGATGTTACTTAAAAAAAATCAAGAGAAGGGCCCATACTGATGTGACAAGTCACTTTGAGAAAAATCCGATTATGTAGGTGAGAAAAGATCATATCCAGTTAGGAAAGAAACTCAATTTTCTGAATTTTGTGTTACCTTTCATGCAAATAAAAAGCTCAGAGAACACAATGGTGAAGACACATATCTAGCAGGTTTCACCTGACCTTCATGTAAAAACAAACACATAAATTTTCTGATATACTGGTTTTTTTCAGCATTAATTCAAACCTCTGCTATTACAAATGAAATAACCAGTTGTTCTCTTTAAAAGTCAGATTTTAGTTACCCAAATAGTCAAGCATTTTTGTTGAAATTTTAAGCTCTCATTGAGATTCTTGCTGTTAGGAAGATACAACCTAAATGTCCTTTGCAAGACTTTTCCGTAAAATTTGAAACTATTATTTAAGTTAAAAATGTAGTGCCCTTTACCCAATCAGATTTTCTTCCCTGGGTGTATGTGTAATATGTAACTGGTCAGTAAAGAGTGCCGAGCTGGGGCTGTACTCTGCTTTTGTGTACTAACACTAACGGGAAAGGAAAAATAAACCCTCCCCCTTCCACCTGCTTCAACCCCAAATGACTTTTGCTCATTTCTCTTCGGCACCTACATGCCTGTAATAAAAGGAAATCAAAAAAGTAGATTTAAGTCTTGCTTTTTGCTTTTCTGGGTTTCCAGTTTTGTTTTCCTCTGCTGTTTGTTGCTCTTGTGGATGTTTTGTGGGGGTGAGAATGTGTGTGAGTGTATGCAGTTTAATTATATGAAAATTGTACTGGGGGATCAGTATCCAGTGGCTTGAAAATTAACTGAATTATGAAAGCTGAAATGCTGCTCATAGCATCAGTTAATGACAAGGTCGCCGCCACTGTCATATTCAAAAGAAGTGTCACACTTGAATGGGGCTGAGATGGCTGTGTTGTCCCAGAGTCCCAGGTAGAGACAATGAAACAGGGGTCCTTGGATACTGTTTCATCCCATGTTTGAATCTAATGCATTCTTCTTTCAACTCATTTTGGTTCTGCTGTGTTCCCATAACATATGGAGTCCCTAGGTATTCTGCTATACCATGGAAACTCTGGGGCTGGGAATAACAGATCATGAATAGATTGGAAATTTTCCCTAAATGCCCCCTTGGGTGGTTGATGTAAAGGCTCATTGTGTGTTGTTTCTATCTTTTACAAAAATCAAATATGTCTAGAATTATTTGAGTCCAACAGGCTATATTAGGGATCTGAATGCCAGCATACCCCATACACTACCAGATAAATGATGACAGATGTATGCCCCTAGTATCTCCTCCTATCTCTCCAGCTCTGGGCAACTGTAGTTAATTGAAAAAGAAGAAAGAGGAAATTGAGTTTGGGATGGAGTCAGTCGGAGATGAAGGAAAAATCCAAATTAAAGACTTTGATGTTAAGCCTGTCCCAAACCAGTTGGCAGAGCTGATGCAAGTACTGAATGGGAGCAGAGGGTGGGGGTGGCTGGAAGAGCAATATTTCTGCCCAGCGGTGAGCCAAAAAAGGAGCATGACTGACAGGTGACTAACCCCAAAGGAGGTGAAGTGTGCCTCAGCTTCCTTGGGCCCTGATGAGCCAGCCCCCAAGGACCAGAACGAGGCTATTGGGCACTTAGCTGCCCTGCCACCTCCAAATAGTACAATGCCCTCTTCATTGGCAGAAATATGTTGACTCTGATATTGTGCATGTGTTATTTTCTCTCCTTTTCTCTCTCTAGATGAGGATTATTATGATGGTGACATAGACTGGAGTACATAAACGTGAATACACTTTTCTTCTTTCCATTTCTCTCTTCCTCACCTGGAGCCTAGATTCAATATGTCACTTTAAGGGTCTTCAAGAGAAAAAAAAGATGAATAGCTGTTTTCCTGTCACTCCGTTAAGTCCTTCTGAGACCTCATTTAATTTTCCCAGTGGCCCAATGAGGTTAATAATGCCATCCCAGCTTTGGAGATAAGGAAACCACAATTTGGAGAGAAAAAAGGAAGTAAGTTGCCAAAGGCCACCCAGTTTGAAAGTGGCTCAACCTGGATATGATCACAAGCTTGTCAGAAGCCGAAATCTGTATGCAAGCCAATCCTCAGGCGACCTCTGAGCTACTGTGGCCATGGCCAGGGCAACTGTAATCCCGCTTTGTCCAGGACAAAACTGCAGTTTTTGTCTCTGTTTCCCATCTCTTTGTCATTTGCTCTACATGAGCTTCTTGGTATGGATGATTGGGGTACTTTGCACATAATACAGCTTTCGGGGGTACTGAGCAGGTTCATGCCCTGTGGCTCCAGTAGCAGGAACAGTGCTTTAGCTCTGACCCACATGCCCAGAGAAGTGGCGGTGGTGGTCAAGAAGGTGGGATACCTGCCCTGGGCTTAGTGCCAAGTACCCACAAAGCAACAGAAGGATGTACAGACATGTTGCACCTGCCCTCCTCTGCCCAGTGTGTATTTGCTCAACTTCTCTAGAAACTAGAGAGGGGGAAAGCAGGGAGTGGTGAGGTGAGCAGCAGCTGGAGCAGGGAACCCTCAGGTGAGAATTAATCAATACTTCTCCTAATTGGATAGCTAAACAGTGTGTTGCAATTTTCTCTGATTAGTCATGCTGAAACAATGACATCCTGGGGAAGGATGTTCCTCAGTGTTTATAGTTTGGAAAGTGAGAACAGTTGTGACAAACGTTTCTTCAATTCTTAGTTTTGGGGGACAAAATGTATAAATGCCTAATCTATCTTACGTTTTGGGCATCCGTAGGAAAAGCAAATGACATACTTTGGGATATACATGCTGTTCAAGAAATGCACCTCCTGGGAAGAACAGGAAAAGAAAAATAAGTCCTGACCAGAAATTCCATATGTCTTAAGTCTTACCATACAAATAAATGTCATTGGTATTCCTTGGGGATTGGAGGTATGTTGGGGGTCCCTTTAACTTACAGGCTAAGAGAGAAGAGTGTGTACCCCACTTCCAATTCCCACCCTAACATCTTCCATGACACCCATATTGGCTGCTCTGATTCACTGCTTCAGCAAGGAAATGTGTCTGGCTTTAGCAGAGTGTTTTCCAGAAATAGTGGAGCTTCCTCCTGTGTGTGGAGCCCACATCATGTCCTTGAACTGGACTCTATAATAAGGTATATTGGCCACTTTGTAAGTATTTAAAAGTCAATGTGGTGAGAGCTAAAATAGCTAACCTTTTTGAACACTTGCTAGATCATGCTTTATTCTGAGAATTTATTTGGATTAACTTTTTTTAATATCCTCACTGCACACTAAGGAAGGGGAGACTCTTTTTATCCCCCCCCTTAAAGCTGAGGAACAATGATTCCATATGGGATATCACCTCTAGTGTTATCTCATTCTTCAGCCTATGGAGACTGGCCTCCCATATGGGATAGCTCTGAACAAAATGAGGAATAGTTTGAGTTTCCTTGGGTTCAATCTTGACAATTATTCCTTTTTTCTTTTTAATTGTAGATATATTCTTGACATATTATTTCTAAATCTCCATCATGTCTGCACTTCCTCTCATACATGGATAAACAAAGGCTCAGTATTGACACAGCCTAAAAGCAGAGATTAAAATCCAATCATGCACCAGACTGGTAGAAACAACTTGTTGCCTACCCAATATCCATTCTCCTCCTCCCCTAACCTTCCCACGGGGCTGGGGGCAACAAGGTGCTCAGGTAAATCAACAAAAACTCAAATCTACATTCCTCTCTTCTTTGCAGAAATTTATGACTATGTGCACAACTCTAAACAAGAGGCATAGACATTTTAAGATGGGTCTTAACAGGGAGAGAGCGTGCAAACTTTAAGCATGTTTTCCTTCTTCCTAAAGTCTAGGGCGATCATAGGCTTGAACATGAGATAAGGGACAATAGTATTACAGAGACATAAAACTTTGAGTTGACACATCAACCTTGGACTTCGACCTTCAGATCTCTTACTACATAAGAGAAGATGTTTGAGAATTTAGTAGATATATGTAAAGATTATGAAAATAACTCTTAAAGTAAGGCTGTTAAGTATGGCTGTTATTGGTATTATTAAAGCCACTGTTATATAGATTTCTCATTATGCATAGCTGAACGTAATTCTTAACTAATATTAGCGTTAAATGTAGCTGAACAATTTATTAAAAATGTATCTGATAGGTTCTTTGAGGACAATAACAAGGCCATCTGTAGGAAGTTAATTGGAAGCACATAGAAAAAGCACTTTATGGTCAAATAAACTTGAGATATTCTGAAAAAAATGAAATTTATCAGATTTCTCTACTGCAGTACTTCTCAGAGCCTTTAGCAATTTAATGTACATTAAGAATCTTTAAGTGGGAGATTAAGTAGGCAACATTTTCCAAATTTCTTCAGTGAAATACTTTTCCCATATTTAATAGGACTGATGTTCCTTACAACACCCTTTCAGGAATCCTAACTTGAATGTTTTTAAAGAAGTTTTCCATTTCTACTATGTTATGATTCTTTTCTAAGAATCCTTCTATTTGCAGAATCACTGATGGCACTGTGCTGTTTCATTTTACCCCTTTGTTCAAACTGCTCCCCTGCTTGGAATGTACCTTTTTAAGGACCACATTAAATGAATACTATTTTGTTCCCAGAATTGTGGTAAGAAATTTTCAGACATTTTCTAAATGTATTCCTCACTAATAATTAATAGTCAGCATAAGCTAGGTTATAATATGGTAAGAACAACAAACAATGACCTAAAAATGTTAGTGACATAATACAATAAATGTTTACTTGTTTCTCACAGAAAAACTGCAGATTTGAGTGACTCTCTAAGACAGTCATCTTCTGCATGGTGACTCAGATATAGGTGGCTTTGATTTTGTGGCTCTACCTCTCAACAGGAGGCATCCTCCAAATCTGCCATCTCAGGGAGAGAAAGAAAGTCATGAATCTGGAAATTAAATGTGCCACTTCCTTTCATGGTCATCAGCCAAAACTAATCAGGTGGCCTTATCAAATTGCAAAAGGACTGAGCATTGAGGTCATCCATGTGCTAGGACATCCATAAGCCCATCAGATGTTTACTACAAATTCTATAAGTTGGCTAACATTGTTATATTTTATGTCATTGCAGATAAGGAAACTGAGGCATAAGTAAAGTAACTTGTCCAAGATTGTACAACATAGCCAAAATTTTAATCCAGACTATCTTCTCTCAGTATCACCTAACCTCATACTTACTGTGGGTGGGTTTGTGTAACATACTCCTCTCTGCCCATCCCCCATTCTTGTGAATGAACTGCTCAGAAAAGAGCCCCCTCCAAAATTGAGTAGAAGCAATAGTGTCTACAATCCCTTTTTCCCCTTTATGAACTGTGCCCCCTTTACTTTTTACCAACAGTTAACGCACCTTAAAAAAACTTTAGAAAGAGAAGAAAAACTACCCCCGCAACACACGCACAAATGATGCCCTTCTGTTCCTTTACAGAATAGAGAGAAAACAATGGGTCCCTGTGTAGAGAGTTCTAAGTCTTTTATCTTTCTACAGATTCAGCCACAGTATTGATTCTTTATTGACCTAAACTGTCCTAAGCACAGCTGTGGTTTTTTCTCATACAGTGTATGGGAGAGTTAAGGCAGATACTACTTTAATATTGATTTTTGTGAAAAAGGTGCAGGAAAGAGGGCAATTTGTGTCTGCAGTTGCTCTTCACTATAAAAGATACCATTGTTAGGAGCTTATAGCATTATATCAAGGGTCTTAATCTGTAGCGATCTTTTTTTACAACTTAGAAATAGGCTTGGGCAAATGTGTTATTGGTGTTAATGATATTTTGAAGTGAAGCAAATTTGTCAGCCTTTCTAAGTAAACTGTTCAACTTAACTATTTGAGGACTTGGCAGTGTGCAGAAATCCTACAGTTTATTTATTTATTTGAAAGACCTTTGGAAAGAACATTTTGTTGTATAAACAGTGACAACAATGTTTGCTCAATGAGTCTTTGAGAAATGGGAATGATTATCTAGGGCTGAAATAAGCCATGCATTTCTCCCTAGGATAATATTTCATTTTATTTTAAGAATCAAAGGATTCTGGATTCTGGAATATCATTCTGTTATTCAAGAGATAGGAGGCAAAAAAATACTCAAGAGAAGGCCAGAGTAAAATGGCCATTGAACTTGTGGGTGGGGTTTTAACATTCTTGAATGAGTAAGTATTTTTAGAAATAGGCTTTGCTTGTATGATAGAAAAGCTTCTGAAAAGATTTCAAAATATCCATAAGAAATGATAGCTTTTCTGACCCTGGCCAGCTGAAGTTGATTTATTTTTAGCAAGTGCACTAAAAATGGGTATTTAACATCCTGAGTCTAGAGAGCATTTCAGCCATTAGAGTGTGGTTTTATTGAGATTGTTTGCTTCCCTTCATGGGGGAATAGCCAATGAGTCACTGAGAAATATTAATTATGTATCTACTGCACACACAACGTTCCCCAGTGCACTGGCCATAGAGATGTACAGAATAATGATAACAGGGCCATGATCCCAGATGATGTTGACCAGGGACTGGTATTGGATGCCAAGGCACTAAGCTCTTTGTGGGTGTGTCAGGACTCCTATTAACTGATCTTAAAAAGCTCTAAGTGTAGGGTTCTCCTCAGTCACTGGATAAATGTCCAATGACAGCCCTCAAGGTTAAAAAGGTCTAGTAGTTTTCAAGATGCTGAGAAAAATCATCCTGATAGCAAAGTCTGTACACTGTATGACAGTATGAAAGTGATGACTTCTGCTGATGAATGCTGCATTAGTGAGTTTTAGCACTTTCTCTACTGGGCAAACTCTATCTCTTGGGTCTGATTCTTGCAAGCAGATGCCAAGATGTATCAAATATTCAAATTATAACTTCCTTGTAACACCAGGTTTCTGCTTAAAACCCCAAGAAATTCCAAAATAACACCTGTTCTTCAGATCATTATTTGATATTTTAAACATTTTTATTTTATTTAATGCTGTTGCTACGGCACATACAGTACAGGGATCCCACTGGGCTACTTTGCATATGTTAAAATATCATAGTACCTGGTACAGGTTATATAAGAAGAAGGCCAGAACAGGGGTCATTCCAGAGGAAATAGAGGGACTGGTGATTTGATAACACTTTTCTTTTTAAATTTTTTATTAAGGTATTGTTGATATATACTCTTATGAAGTTTTCACATGAAAAAACAATGTGGTTACTACATTTACCCATATTATCAAGTCCCCACCCATACCCCAATGAAGTCACTGTCCATCAGTGTAGTAAGATGCCACAGATTCACTATTTGCCTTCTCTGTGCTACACTGTTTTCCCCGTGATTCTCCACACCATGTATACTAAACATAATACCCTTCAATTCCCTTCTCCCTCCCTCCCCACCTGCCCTCCCACATCCCTCCCTTTCAGTAACCACTAGTCCCTTCTTGGAGTCTGTGGGTCTGCTGCTGTTTTGTTCCTTCAGTTTTGCTTCGTTCTTATACTCAACAAATGAGGGAAATCATTTGGCACTTGTCTTTCTCTGCCTGGCTTATTTCACTGAGCATAATATCCTCCAGCTCCATCCATGCTGTTGCAAATTGTAGGACTTCTGTCTTTCTTATAGCTGAATAGTATTCCATTGTGTATATGTACCACCTCTTCTTTATCCATTCATCTACTGATGGACCCTTAGGTTGCTTCCATTGTTTGGCAATTGTAAATAGTGCTGCAATAAACATAGGGGTGCATATGTCTTTTTGAATCTGAGAAGCTATATTTCTTGGGTAAATTCCAAGGAGTGGGATTCCAGGGTCAAATGGCATTTCTATTTTTAGTTTTTTAAGGAACCTCCATACTGCTTTCCACAGTGGTTGAACTAGCTTACATTCTCACCAGCAGTGTAAGAGCATTCCCCTTTCTCGGCATCCTCACCAGCATTTGTTGTTCTTAATCTTTTCGATGCTGGCCATCCTTACTGGTGTGAGGTGATATCTCATTGTGGTTTTAATTTGCATTTCCCTGATGATTAGTGATGTGGAGCATCTTTTCATATGTCTGTCGGCCATCTGAATTTCTTCTTTGGAGAACTGTCTCTTCATATCCTCTGCCCATTTGTTAATCAGGTTATTTGCTTTTTGGGTGTTGAGGCATGTGAGTTCTTTATATATTTTGGATGTTAACTCCTTGTTGGATATGTCATTTACAAATATATTATCCCATATTGTAGGATGCCTTTTTGTTCTTTGATGGTGTCCTTTGCTATACAGAAATTTTTAGTTTGATCTAGTCCCGTATGTTCATTTTTGCTTTTGTTTCCCTTGCTTGAGATGTGTTTAGGAAGAAGTTGCTTCAGGAGATTTTTGCCTATGTTGTCTTCTAAGAGTTTTATGGTTTCATGACTTACATTCAGGTCTTTGATCCATTTCAAGTTTACTTTTATGTATGGGGTTAGACAGTAATGCAGTTTCCTTCTCTTGCATGTAGCTGTCCAGTTTTGCCAACACCAGCTGTTGAAGAGGCTCTCATTTCCCCATTGTATGTCCATGGCTCCTTTATCATATATTAATTGACCATATATGGTTGGGTTTATATCAGGGCTCTGTAGTATGTTCCATTGGTCTATGGGTCTCTTCTTGTGCCAGTATGAAACTGTCTTGATTACTGTTTCTTTGTAGTAGAGCCTGAAGTTGGGGAGCATAATCCCCCCTGCTTTATTCTTCCTTCTCAGGATTGCTTTGGCTATTCGGGGTCTTTTGTGGTTCCATATGAATTTTAGAACTACGTTATCTAGTTCATTGAAGAATGCTGTTGGTACTTTGATAGGAATTGCATTGAATCTGTATATTGCTTTAGGCAGGATGGCCATTTTGACAATATTATTTCTTCTTATCCATGAGCACGGGATGTGTTTCCATTTATTGTTGTCTCATGAGTGTTTTGTAGTTTTCAGAGTATAGTCTTTCACTTCCTTGGTTAGGTTTATTCTTAGGTATTTTATTCTTTTTGATGCAACTGTGAATGGAATTATTTTCCTGATTTCTCTTTCTGCTAGTTCATTGTTACTATGTAGGAATGCCACAGATTTCTGTGTATTAATTTTGTATCCTGCAACTTTGCTGAATTCACATATTAAATCTAATACATTTGGAGTAGATTCTTTAGGCTTTTTTATGTACAATATCATGTCATCTGCAAATAGGAACAGTTTAACTTCTTCCTTGTCAATCTGGATGCCTTTTATTTCTTTGTGTTGTCTGATTGCTGTGGCTAGGACCTCCATATTATGTTGAATAGAAGTGGAGAGAGTGGGCATCCTTGTCTTGTTCCCAATCTTACAGGAAAAGCTTTCAGCTTCTCAATCTTAAGTATAATGTTGGCTGTGGGTTTGTCATATATGGCCATTATTATGTTGAGGCACTTATCTTCTATATCCATTTTGTCGAGAGTTTTTATCATGAATGGATGTTGAATTTTGTCAAATCCCTTTTCAGCATCTATGGAGATGATCATGTGGTTTTTGTCCTTTTTTTTTGTTGATGTGGTGGATGATGCTGGATTTTCAAATGTTGCACCATCCTTGCATCCGTAGATTAAATCCTACTTGATCATGATGGATGATCTTTTTGATGTATTTTCATCTATATTCATCAGGCATATTGGTCTGTAATTTTTTTTGTGTGTGTGGTGTCTTTGCCTGGTTTTGATATTAGAGTGATGCTGGCCTCATAGGATGAGTTTGGAAGTATTTTCTCTTCTTCTGCTCTTTGGAAAACTTTAAGGAGGATGGGTATTAGGTCTTCACTAAATGTTTGATAAAATTCAGCGGTGAAGCCATCTGGTCCAGGAGTTTTGTTCTTAGGTAGGTTTTTGATTACCAGTTCAATTTTGTTGCTGGTAATTGGTCTGTTCAGATTTTCTGTTTCTTTCTGGGTCAGCCTTGGCATGTTGTATTTTTCTAGAAAGTTGTCCATTTCCTCTAGGTTATCCAGTTTGTTAGCATATAATTTTTCATAGTATTCTCTAATAATTCTTGTATTTCTATGGTGTCCATAGTGATTATTCCTTTCTCATTTCTGATCTGTTTAAGTGAGTAGACTCTCTTTTTTCTTGATAAGTCTGGCTAGGATTTTATCTATTTTGTTTAGTTTCTCAAAGAACCAGCTCTTTGTTTCATTGATTTTTTTTCTATTATTTTATTCTTCTCGATTTTATTTATTTCTGCTCTAATCTTTATTATGTCCCTCCTCCTACTGACTTTGGGCCTCATTTGTTCTTCTTCTTTGTAGTTTTGTTAATTGTGAGTTTAGACTGTTCATATGGGATTGTTCTTCTTTTCTGAGGTAGGCCTGTATTGCAATATACTTCCCTCTCAGCACGACCTTCACTGCATCCCACAGATTTTTTGCGGTATTGAGTTATTGTTGTCATTTGTCTCCATATATTGCTTGATCTCTGTTTTTATTTGGTCATTGATCCACTGGTTATTTAGGAGCATGTTGTGGAGCTTCCATGTGCTTGTGGGATTTTTCATTTTCTTTGAGTAATTTATTTCTTGTTTCATACCTTTGTGGTCTGAGAAACTGGTTGGTACAATTTCAATCTTTTTGAATTTACCAAGGCTCTTTTTGTGGCCTAATACATGATCTATTCTTGAAAATGTTCCATGTGCACTTAAGAAGAATGTGTATTCTGCTGCTTCTGGGTGTAGAGTTCTGTAGATGTCTTCCTTGGGTCCCTTGTTTTAGGAGATCTGTGTACCTCCATGGCCTGAGAGACTATCTCCTTCCCCAGATTGGGGAAGTTTTCAGCAATTACCTCCTCAAAGACACTTTCTATCCCTTTTCCTCTCTCTTCTTCTTCTGGTACCCCTATAATGCTATAATGCAAATATTGTTCCATTTGGATTGGTCACACAGTTCTCTCAATATTCTTTCTTTCTTTCTTAGAGATTCTTTTTTCTCTCTGTGCCTCAGTTACTTTGTTTTCCTCTTCTCTAATTTCTATTTCATTCATTGTCTCCTCCATTGTATCTAATCTACTTTTAAAGCTTTCCATTGTAAGTTTCATTTCTGATACTGTGTTCTGTAATGATTGGATCTCTGACCGGAATTCATTCCTGAGTTCTTGAATATTTTTCTGTACCTCCATGAGCATGTTAATGATTTTTATTTTGAAATCCCTTTCAGGAAGATTCATGAGGTCAATTTCATTCGAATTTTTCTCCGGAGTTGTATTCATAATTTTACATTGAACCAGGTTCCTTTGTTGTTTCATATTTGTATATGGTGCCCTCTAGTGCCCAGAAGCTCTACTCTCTGGAGCTGCTCAGCCCCTGAAGCAATGTCTGGGGTCGCAGAGGTGTGGTGTTCATGCCTGGGGGCAGAAAAGAGCTGTTTTCTACTTCCCGGCTGCTATGCCTGTCTCTGCTGCCTCAACCAGTGGGCCGAGCACACAGGAATAAACCTCTATGCTTTGCATTTGTACCTGCTGTAGACAGGTCTTCCCTCTGGCTGGCCTAATGCCAGGGTAGGGTTTGCCAGTTTGCAAGCCAGGTGGGGGAAAGGCACAGTAGGCTGCTATCATGGATGGGGTCCTTGGAGCTGTGTATCCAGCCAGGGAGCTGGAACGCCTGAAGATAGTGAAAGTTCCCAGCCTGCTGGGCAGAGTGCACCCAGACAATTTTGTCTACGTGTCCTTACTCCTGAGCAGTAAGCTCTGCAATCCTTGCCCCTTTAGCAGCCCTCTTGCTGTTAGGAAGTCTCTCAGACTGCCTGCCTTTCTTTTGTCCCAGAGCAGCTGGATATGGATCCCTGTTTTCCACAAGAGGCTGGAATCTCAGTCTCTCTAGGAATTCTGCCTGTCTTAGCTTTTCAGCCCAGTAATCACGAGAATACCATGCAAGCACCATGAAATATATGTTTGTGCTCCCAGAGCAGATCTCCGGAGTTAGGTATTCAGCAGTCCCAGGCTTCCACTTCCTCCCTGCTCCATTTGTCTTCCTCCCCCTGGTGAGCTGTGGTGGGGGAAGGGCTTGGGTCCCTCCAGGCCACAACTTTGGTATGTTACCCTGTTCTGTGAGGATTATTCTTTTCTCCAGGTGTATGCAGTTTGGTGCAGTCTTCTTTCCTGTTGCTCTTTCAGGATTAGTTGTATTAATTATATTTTCATATTATATGTGATTTTAGGAGGAAGCCTCTGTCTCCCCTCTCATGCCACCATCTTTAATCCAATCTTGATAACACTTTTAATTGTCTTTTTTTCCTTTCATTTTTTTTTCAAGGTAGGAGAGCAATGTACAGGCTTTTATTTAGAAATAAAGTGAGAGGGAAGTGCTCCTGGCTCATGCCAGGAGGGGACAAGAGAGCCCCTCATTTAATTTTAAATTTCCATTTTGAGTTACCTGACAAAATTGTAAATGTGCAAAAAATATTGTCCCATATTGATCGACTCTTGGACATAAGAGTAAATTATCCATACATCTCATAAATATATTGCATAGCAAAAACACACACTGGCATGTACATACACATAGTCACACACACCCCTCACAGATTATGCCACTTGAAAGCTGGTCAGCCATGAAAGTTAATATGGGCTCATATGCCAGGCTCTGAAAGAAACCAGATAACATGGTAAAATAAGCATTTTATATCCTTTTCTGGCACAATTCTTTTTAAAACATTTTAGTTAATTCCCTATCTGTGGGGTAACTTATGTCAACTTGAGGAAACTGAAAGCCAAAGTATATGCTTAAATGGTCAGTGAGACAGAAGCACTGAGTTTCCAGTCAGAGAGACCTCCCATGGGGCTTGGAGTGGTCCAGGAAGCTAGGGAAAGCCTAGTGGAGCAGATAGAAAATTTTGATTTACCATGTTCAAATGAAGGCTAAGTATGGTCTCAATGAGCAAACAGTATACCTTTCCCCAGAAAAGTTTAGACAGCAGTGGAATAACTGAAGGTTGGGAATTAGTGAAGGGATGTTGTCATCAAAAACAATAAACATCATACAATTTGGATCTCAGGGATATGCAAGCCTGCAAGTCTCCTTTAAACATCCACCCTTCTTCATTGCAGATATTCTTTACAGTGCCCACTGAGGGGATAGGGCAAGAAATGGAGGGCAATCTTGCCTTTTACAGAACACTTTGAAATCTTAGGGAGCATTAGTCATCAACATAAGGATCATAGACAAGGATTCTAGATGACCTTGGCCTTTCCTCAGTTTTATAAAACTTGATAATTCCCTGCAACAACTGCATATAAGTAAGTCTAAAATTAAACCAGCCTAGAGAAGATCTCTACTTTTAATATTTATATACCTAACATAATTTTAACTTACACTAACTTTCTCCAAATTGTCACCACCATGGAAGTCAAATGAGAGCATACTTCATTTCTTTGGAAGCAATGCCAGGAAATCGTTCACTGTTTTGGACAGTCACGCCACTGCGCATCTTATATGGTATTATATTTACCATTTAGACCACCAGTACTTCTCAGTCTGCATTTGTAGCTATTTGACATGCATAGTGATTCTACATAATTTCAAACATTATGATTATTTTGTCATAACATGTAACAAAATACATGTTTTAGAAAAAGAGTATTGGGTCTGAATGGGTTGACAACCACTGATAAATAAATAAATAAGTCCAGTTTCTACATAGACTATCTTAATTCTAAACTGTCATCTTCAGACTTTCTTCATACTTGATTACCTCCAGTTTCTGACTTGAGTCTCTCTCATTCTTTCAGCACTCAATACCCTTCTCTCGGCCATAACCCTGCCACAGTACCCTCGTTGACCTGGAAGGAATTCCTCTCTCAGGTGAAATCAAGTGTGGTACCTAGTTGGCATCTGCCTTAGATGAAACTCTGTGGTCATAAAATTCAATCTGTTCAACTGAAGATGGCAAAATTAATTTACAGAGAGATTGTCTGACACTTGTCTAAGTTCATATTGTTTTCATAGAGAACATGAAACAAATAAGATTGCACCTTCAGCATTAATTCTTCTAATCTGTACATAGAATTAGAACCCTGTTCAACAAAGTTACCCTCAAGAGACCTAATGGCTTCCAGGCTTCTGAGACTGTACTGTGATATGATTGACATCTTCTTCCTTCAGAAATGCTAATATGCTTAATTGGAAGCTTCACAGAAGAAATGTTGATAGTTATCTTCCAATCCTCATCTAGGGCTGAAAGACTGTGGACTGTTAGGCTTTGAATGTTCCAAGTCCTATGAGCAAGATTATCTCTGTTATGAGATCGATGAGTCTCGCTAAGTCTGATGATACTAACCTCTAGTTTACTTCATTAAGTGCCTTTGCATCTGTGCTTGTTATGGGTAGATTTGGTTCTCTAAGGAAAAAATAGGATGGTTATATGGAAAAAAACTATGTTTTCTCATTGTTCTTATTGTAAATAAATATGTTGGCAATCTTGCATTTAAAAAAATACATTTCTGGTTATGAGTTGGCTTTTTCAGGTAGTTTGACCACAGACAATAAAGAGGGAATGTGGTGATCATAGTGGCACAATTTTTTTCTTCCAAGCTAAAACTATTTTCTATTGCCTCGACTTTCTGGTTTTATTCATCATTTTCTCTAGGCTTCATTAATTCATATCCAGCTCTGGAGGATGAACTCCAGTGGGGGCTAGTCAGATTTCTGATCCTACAAGTCTTAAGGCCTGTGGTACAAACAGAAATTTCCCACAAGAATGTAAATTCCATATGGGCAGGGATTATAGTATGTTTTGCTCACTGCTGTCTTTCCAGTGCCTATAAGTGTGGGACATACCTTTTGAATGAATGGATATTTCTCTGGAGGAAACACACTTCTAGCTATTCCTCAGGGTCTTGCTCTACCACCATTCCTACCCATCACCACTACAGTCAGTCACATCTATTTCCCCACTGTTGGCACACCTGGGACTAGGTTTCCTGACTGGGTCTTTCCTTCCTTTTATCAGACCATAGCGTCTGCAGGAAAGGGAGTGAATATACCCTTGTGGGTGTGTTCAAACACAGAAATGACAGACAAGGACAGGCATTGAAATAAGCAAGCTTTTTCTTTGTGTGTGTGTGATCTGGCTTCCTGCAGAACCCATGAATGAGAGGAATGGGAAAGAAAACCACAGGAAGACAAAGACATTAAAGAAAGTTTTCTTTTATTCATGGTCTTTTTACTACCTTTCACATGGCATCAAGCAAATAAAGATATGGATCATTTAGGCTGAATCTTATGAAATTAAATACAGGAAGGAAGATAAGTATGCTAAAGAATAAAGGGTATCAATTTGATTTGGTAACAGCACCATCAAGAAGATGGTGGGGACCTGAAAGACTGTGGTTTTGAGGAGGAAATAAGAAGTGGAAGTGTATAGACCATTTTTTCTAGAAGTTTGAGTCTGAAATAAATAAGAGATAGGTTGGAGCTAGAGGAAAGTTTATAGACAAAAGAGGCTTACATTTGTTTTTAAAGTAGGCTGTACTTGAACATGTTTTAGTCTCAAGTCTAGATGAAGAGCCACTGGAGTTTCAAACTGACAATATATTGGAGAGGGACTAATCGATGAATCAAGGTTCTGAATGAGCTGGTAGAGGAGAGTATCCAGAATATACTCTTCCCAAAGCAACTGAGAGCTAGCTCCCTAAAACAATTTCAGCTTCTGTGATATATTAGAAATCTTACAAGAGCTCTCTTGTGAAGAGAAATCTTTGACAATCTTGCAAGGAAGCTTCATAACATAACTCTGAAGACACTTTTATGGAGAAAGTTCTATCTAAACTTACTTATATTGCATAACTTGTCCCAAATACACAACCCACTCCTATCTGAATAGTTTATGGTATTTCGAGAAATGATGGGGACAAAATGATTATACTATTCTATGGGTCAAATTGCAATATTTCCAGAATCTCTCACCTGGCTTTAGTGCATCTCCATATCAATAGGTAATTACAAGGGCCAGGAGGGCATATCTGGATCAGAAAGGTTGGGTGGGATCCCTTCTTCTGCAGCCTGGTTGCTGGGTCGCAGAGAAACATGGGAGAGCAGAAGTGGACAACTGCTTGATAGAAATAAATGGGTCTCTCCCACTTTACATCTCCCTTTGACTGATTTTGGTTTCAAAGGTATTTTGCCCTGGGATTTTTCCAGAGTTACATGTACTTACTTCTTTAGAACAATCTGATTCATTGAATTGTTTTGTACTAGGTTACTCTCTTGAGACCAGGCCGTTTTATTATGGTGCTTTTGTTTGCTGTAGTACAGGGTAAAGAAAATTCTTAGATCTGGTTCAAAAAAAAAAGGTAAGAGCTCCATGATGGATGAACCTCTGCATGTAGAATGATCAGAGATCCCAAGGGAAACCAACAGAAATCAGAAATAACCCCTAGGTGATTCTCTCTGGACCATCCTTTATGAGTATATACCTACTTAAATTGTTTTTAATGGCACAATCTCAGTAGTTGTAATGCAAGGATGGAATGAAGAAAGAGTTCAAATACATCTACTTAGTGAACATCTCCAGTATGGATATAAATATACAAACACAGGGAAACAGATGTTAATCATTACATAAGAAAGGCTCAAAAATTCACTCCAGTCAGCTTTTCTGTAAACAAGTTCTTTAGCACAGAATCAAAACAAAATATTGGCAGACCTTGAGTTTATGGAGATAGTTGTGGAGATAGTCCTCATCCTTAGCATCTATGCCTTTTGATTAATGAAACCTATAGAAAAATTACTATTTTTAGCAAGTATTTCATTCAAATATTTAAAATATTATCCTTTTAGATGGATGAAATATATTTTGTGGCAGAAATGTCCATGCTTTCCTAAGTCAGATGCCTTAATTCTCTAATGACATAATTGTTAGCACAAACATGGATATTTCTGCCACAAAATATATTTCATCCATCTAAAAGGATAATATTTAAAATATTTGAGTGAAATACTTGCCAAAAACAGTGAATCAGTTTATCTTTCTTATTTTTAAATTTTAGGTTTTTTAAAAAACATATGGGTTTGCCATATAGATTAATAAAAGCAGAGTAAGTCTAGGAAAACAAAAATCATCCATAATCCCATCAGGTATCATATTTTCTCCCAGTTCATTTTTCCTGAATTTTATACATAGTTGATAGTATGTTAAATAACAATTTAGTGTTCTGATATTCTCATGTAATATTAACAGCATTCTCCTCATTACTCCAATTTTTTTCAGAAACATATTTAACAAATGCAAAAGAACCCTTTGCATATATTATATTGAATCATATAAGATTATTGATATTTAATTTTTGTTGTTTTTAGTCCATTGGAGACAATGCCATTAGGAGATATTTTACACGTAAGTGCTCACCAAGAGAGAAATCCTTCCAGTGACTGACTACATAAAAACATTGACGTAATTGCACTGGCATGAAGACCTCTTAGATTTCACAGTGGGCTATATACCCAGACAGCTCATCAAATATATCTGCCTAGCCATTCTGCGTGGCATGCACCCTCTTTGATAATTGGACAAATAAATGAGACCTCCAAATTTGGCAGCCTGTGTCAATTTTATATGACTTATCAGTTTGGTTTTGTAGATACTGTTAGAGGTTGAGTGTTCATATTTTTAAGAATATATCTGCACTTCTCATTAATTATTTTGATATTGAAAAAGAATGGGAGACATTCTCTGGAAAGACTAGGAATACAATACCAAGTTAAAAGCTATGTGGAATGGTGTGATGTCTGCTGGTAGGGCCAAATTATGGCATGGTTGGTGCACACGCCAAAGTCAGTAAGACTGTTGAAACAGCTCGAATCTCCCTTTGTTCTGCTCATAGCTGGACACGTAGAGAGAGAGAGGGCAGCAGAATTTAACCCTCGGTTCATGCTATTTGGTTTTGGTCATTCCAAGAAGAAACTTGGTGTTGACTTGAAGAATTTTTGCACCTTTT
Source organism: Manis pentadactyla (assembly GCF_030020395.1). Taxonomy (NCBI): domain Eukaryota; kingdom Metazoa; phylum Chordata; class Mammalia; order Pholidota; family Manidae; genus Manis; species Manis pentadactyla. The sequence goes on along the minus strand of NC_080020.1, from coordinate 186,406,102 downwards.
ACTTTAGGGTGAGTTAAAAATGCAGCTATGCTTCTGAGATTCTTTCTCTGACCCCAGTGTTTGCCTCAGGACCCTCTGAACATGCTATGGGAGCTATGAAATAGTCTTTCTGAAATCAAAATACTCTGTCAAAATCTTTCCTTCTTTGTTTTCTGATGACTCAGGCTGCTACTTACTTTGTGGGCCTGTTCAGATGTATTATGTTTTTATGTCCACTTCTTCTGCCTGCCATAAAGTACCATCACTGGGCTGCCAGCTAAGCTTTTTGTCTTGGAGGTGGTAAGGACACACACAAACACGGGCATCAATGTTAACTCTATGCTTGCAGCAGCCTCCTTTAGATGTCCCTGCGATTTGCATTTTGAAAATTTTAGTTTTACACTTCAAGGCTTTTTAATTCATTCTCTGGTCATATCCCAAGATCCGTGAGTTCCTTAGGTGGAAACATTGTCTCCTTATAGTGTAAAATTACTAATTCTAGAAGACAGAAGCTTTTAAAGCACCAGAGGTGAACATAGAAGGGCTCTTGAAAGTAAAAATGCTGCTTTTTTTATTTATTTCAAATTTCTTCTCATTTAGTTCTTTTTTTTTAATATCAGTGATATTGCTGCTTGCCCTTGCACACTTGAAATGCCCATAAACCTCTATACAAAATGCATACCCTTCAATTCACTTGTGTGTCTTCCATCTGAGAAGTCCTATGGCTCTGAGTGGCAGTTATGACTCATGGTGCTCCCATTCTCACTTAGTACCTGATACCTTTGATGATGTTCAATAATGAAGCTTTTTAGAAAAGTGTTCTTTTATCCCCGAGCATTGGCATCTTTAATCCACTAAATCAAATCCAAAATTCTTGGGGCCAGGTATTTTTCAGGATTCAGAATATTTTGGAGTTTAGAGAAATATATACTGAATATTTTAACTCCCCTGGTAGGGGGTGGGGCAGCTTCCTATAAAAAGACATATCAATATTTCTGAGTGAATCATATAAATATTCCCAGTGGTATAAATGAAATCTAAAAATAGCCTCATATCAATTCAGGTAAGATCATGCCATTATTACCAAAGGATTTCAGGTCAGTTCGTATTTTGCTGCCAAGTATGTTTTTAAAAACTTGAGATTTGGGGTTTTGCAAATATGGGGTTGTTAATCTATACCACGGGTCAGCAAAATTTTTCTGTGAAGGGCCAGATAGTAAATATTTGAGGCTTTTCAGGTTCTGTTGCCTCTGTTTCAATTACCATACTGCGCTGTTTGGCCCTTAGATAACATGTAAATGGGTGTGGCTGTCTTCCAATAAAACTATTTACAAAATGGCCTTTGGACAAGATTTGGTCTGTGGGTCATAGTTTGCCAACCCCTGATCTATACAATCATCACTGTTTTTAAATTCTGTACCTCAGGTTTCTAATCCTTTGAATTAACAATTTGCAATAATTTCTTTGAGTTAATATTTTGAGAATGGGAAAAATTCTTTGAGAAGAGAGCTCTGCTGCTTGTCGTACCCATTCTGTTATCTCCTCTTAATTTCACAACACAAAAATATCTACAAAAATAGTACTTAAATCTAGAATAGTACCTAGACCTGAGTGTAATCTAGAATTTAACTTGCCATTGACTTCATGGTTAATATTATGTGATGTTAGCATTTGAAAATAAGGAGTGGCTAGAATCTAGTGGTGTCAGTGATCACCTTAGTGATTTTAAGGAAAAAAACATAGTTTATGATTCTTATTTCTGGTTCACTTCTAGTTCTGTGACTAGAAACATTAGGTTGAGCATTTGTTCTCTTAGTATCTTGCTTGCTTTTGTGTGTGTGTGTGTGTTCAATTAGAAAGAAAAGTATACAGTTGGACTAAAAAAGATGAATCAATTGTAAACTACTCATGGGAGGTTGAGTTTTGCACAACACAATATGGAGCAAGACTTTAATGGGTCAAGTTTGAAGGGCTCTTTTGAATAAGCTTGCTCTTTTAGTGAATGTTGTCCCATCTTCTGATCAAGAGTGAGAATGCAGAACAGAGCAGTAACCTCTATCACTGGCCCAGTGAGCTGAGAAATTGTGGGCCCTCCATAGCTGATTGATTGATTATTTGAATGAGATTCAACTTAAGGGACATGACAATTCTTTTAGGAAGTCAGAAGAAAAACTCTCAGCCATGAAGACCTGATACTTAAGTCTGGTTGTATGAAAGGGATCCCTGGGACAACCTTAAGAACTAACTGACATTTTGGCCAATTATCTGCTAAGTTGACTAAGGAGTTACCCACACCAAGCATGCTGCATATTTAGGCATCTATTCCTAGCCTGTTGCATCTGCTTTCTTGATGACATCATGCCTCCATGCAGGGAGCTGCTAGTGATTGGTTTTATGAGTATCTGGACCAGGTTATGTGGTTTGAGGGGCAGTGATCTTTTACCTCTATTTAGTTATAACCTTTCCAGACTTGACCTGAATTTTTAAGGGTGCTGTGTTCCTCAGGAGTCTCTTGCGCACCTTGAAGGTGTTTTTTCATAGTAGCTTTTTTTCATAATAGCTCCATACTCAGTTTTCCTGCTAGATACTGGGCTCCTTGAGAGCTAGACCTTTATATGTCTGTAATTTCAGTGGTTCCACTGGTATTTGCCTTATGTAGATATTAGACCCTAGTTTAAACAAGGAAATATATCTAGTGACAATAGAAAGTTAACCCAGATCAAGGCAATGGGAAATAATGTTGGCTATCTATTGGAAATGGTAGTAGGAAAATGAAATATGAATTTGAAGGACAAACTTTATTGCTTTAATCAGATTTCACTTGGCCAACTGGAAGGATACCTACAAAAAGAAAAAAAGGCAGATGGTAATAATTTCTGCTTAATTTCCCTTGGATTTACCTCGTCACTAACTGATATGGTTGTATAAGAGACAGTGAACTCACCTCACCCATCTCTCTTTAAGGACTTTTCATTTAACAAGTGAAGAAAGAAGAGTCATTGAGTTTTAGAAATCACTTGCCAAAGTATGAAGGGAAGCCAGAGAAGCCAGGGTTAGGAACACCATGCACAAACGAAGAAGACAGACACTTCTCAACTGTATAGTTATTTATTGTCTAGTAAGATCCTACAGGTATATACTGCAATACATACTGTTCCTTCCAAGTCTGAATGTGTCAGAGACACAGCCTCCCATCTCCATCCCATCTGGAAATGAGGGCCATGTAGCAAGCAAACAGGGGTATCTACCAGCTGCCACGACTGTGCAAAAGATGAAGCAGCAGCTCAAAAAACTCTGAATGGATTGCCAGTTTTTATTATGTTTAAGGCAGGCAGTAATTTCAGTTTTCAATCCCACTAAGTAATAATAGTTATTAATTAGTAAATTAGGCCACTAGGTTCTAGAGGTGAGCTAACAGAATGATTAAAAAGGAGAGAGAGAAAATTCACAGATAATGCTTAGGTTTCATCAAAGCCTGCCACGATTGAGAGTTTATGTTTGTACATCTCTTCAGAATGGATTGCTGCACTTAGGAGCAACTTACATTGCCTACAGTGCTGTCTGTTCAGTAATTGCAGCAAAGTGAGGTACTGCACCATACATTGTCATAAAGATGTCAAGAAATGAAGGGAGATGTTCGAGGGCTCAGCTTCTAATACCTGCGTTTTAAATCTGGGGACATTAAACCCAGAGAGGAGAATTGCTGAGTCTTTTCCCCACACTAACAGAGGGCTCAGACATTTCTTGAGTAAAGGCTCTGACATCAACCCCAGGGAAGATTTCTAGATTCCAGGTTGGCCTAATTCACTCTAGAGACTAATTTGGGGGGCTTCACATCTCAAAGGTGATAGCCTTCATGGAGGGTTGTGGACTCTTTCAAAATACTTTCCATGGCTGTACCTGGATAACAACAAAAGCCCTCAAATATCATGGAGACTCGTGAAGACTTGAAAGGCTAAAGCTGAAGTTTATCTTGCAAAGTTCTAGATGGGCCAAAATGCAAGTAACATACCCTAAGACTGTTGGAGTGAACTCCTGATACTAAAAGAAATAGTTGAAAAGTGGAAACATCAGTCAAACTCATTTTGAATATACAAAAAGGTAGCGATTTACTGTGATTTTAAATAAACTGTATGGAGGCAAACCAGATCTACACATGAATAGACTATGTTTACATTGGCAAAGTGAATTAAATCATTCAGACAGATCCTAGGCTACTCTTTTAAAGAAAAATAGCATATTTTGTTCTATTAAAATTAGCATGGATTTTGTTTAAATGAAAAATTGATCTATTTACTTTGCTTATGTAGAAATGAGAAATAAACATTATTGGAGACTTTAAGACAATTTCCCCACCCAACTGCTCTTTCCACATGAAAACCCTCTCCCTGCCTTATTATTTTTGCTCCCTCCACAGAGATTCCTGTTTGAAGGAATTTTCCCTCCATTTTTTTTTTCCTTTCTACTTTTCTTTTTGTCTCTTCTGATTATTTGCCTTTAGGGTTACTATGATGTATTAGAAAGAGTGAGTTTTACTTTGTCAGTAACTAGCTTAAACCCTTGACTCTACTACACACAATTTATTGATGAGATTCTCTGAAAACCCATCAACTGATCTGAGCTTTGGTTTCCTCACCTATAATGTGGGGGGTATGTAATACTTATGCCATACAGTGGTTTTGCATTTGCTAGGATGCAGAAATACTTGTTCTTGGAGTAAAGAAAGGAAAAAAGCTTGGAATTGGTTCATTAGCATATAGACTAAAAAATTTTGTACACTGTTAATATTAGACTGAATTAACTAAGACATAATCATTTGAGAGACAAACATAGCTCTGAGTGCTGATACTGAGTGTGTAACTGTGATAGTTGACACTTAGTCTGTTTTTCATATATATATTAGTTCCTTTTCCATCTTCTCAACACTATTCCCATCTCTGACCATGCACACATGCATATACATGTGTGCTCACTCACAGATGCACCCATATATTCTTTAGTCTAATCTGTGTCTTTAGGTGTGAATGGCTTTACTGAACTCCTGTCTACATTTATCTATCTCTAGTTTCCACGTGAAAGTGTAAATTTCCATATTATAACATCTGGCCCTGCTCCATTGTTTTCTTTTTTGTAACCTCATTTGCCAGGAGAATGACTGTTAGGTCTGTCCACTGGGTTTTCTTATTTGGAGCCATCATCTAATTTTGAGTTTACAATATAAAGAATCTAACTGTTAATTTCCACTGGTGGAAGATTAAACAGATTTTTAGAGAGAATGTTGTACAACACACTGAAGGGAGGAAGAAAAGGATTTACAGTGTTAAGCTGAAGCAAGATTTTCAAATAAGATTAGAAATAAAGTCAAGCTCATTGAAGTTTGTCATAAAGGTCAACCAAATCTTGTCCTTGAATAATCGGGCAAATGAAAACCAGAATAATTTGTGGATGAGATCAAGAGACGAGATCTAAAATTTGAATGTTAATCTATTATTCATCAATTGATTAGCGAGAAACACAATTATCTCCCTTTATATCTAAAGATATGACATGTAAGTTCCTCCAGATCTCACTCATGGCTGTAAGGAAAGTTCAGCAAAGAAAGCTGACTAGACTGGAAAAGTATTTGAAGGTTAAGATGCTCTCCAGGAGTTTCTGCTTCAGTCATTGCTATCACTGAACTTTTCTGCCTTTAAGGATTTGTAATGTCTAAATTCAAATGATTCCATCTCTAAAGCTACTCAGTGATTTTTTTTGACCACCAGCACAATGCAGTTTTCTTTTTCCTGTCACATCATATCATCACCTGTGACACGGCATCGGGCAAGGAGCACAAGCCTGGAGCTTTCATTCAAGGTCACCTCAAGCCCTCATGAGGAGACATTTTGAATAACTTGGAATTATTTTAACTAGATATGTTTGTAGCTGTCAGACTCCAATCTACATGGTTCATGGAAGCTCAGTTTCTTTTCTATATTAATAGTTCATTGAGCAAATGTAACTATGCCAGGCTACAAAGATATGTAGGTTTCTGGTTTTTTTTTTTTTTTAAAGAACTCTGGTCTTGAATAACCTGTGAGAAATGTTTCTATTATCTTTGCCTGTTTGCATTTCAAAAACTATAAGAATGTATTGATTTTTGAGACAATTATTGGGGCTTATAGAACTTAGCCTCCTGCTTGGATATGACTTTTAGAATTAAAGAGTCATTAGATATCCCAAGGGGAGTTTTCATATTCCTGGACAGAAAGGGGATACCATGGGTTATGCAAATAACTCATCAAATGTGATGTAAAATACTGGGTGAAAATTGACATTTATAGTCAAATAGCTAAAGGTGTAATCTCCATGAGATTTTCTATAAAACATTCAGGAATCACAATAAGCTGCATTTTCAAATTTTCTTTGTGTTTCAAGACTCATATTTGGTACTTGATTATACATCAATTAAGCTGTTGTACCAAGTACAACATGTATTCAACCCCTCCAAGACACAGGGGGTAAAACAAAGACATTTTAAGGCATTTAGCATGTAACTGAGAAAACAAGCCTTATGTAGATGAAACAATTAGAAAATGGTTGAACTATGCAGTGAGTGCCTAAACGGTATCGGAAGGGTTAGATGGATCAGTGTAAGCTGATAATAGCAGGCGATGACTTCATGAAGGGGAAAAAATTTAAAGTAAGAATTGGTATTTAAATAGAGAGAAAAAGGGGTTTGGGTACATTTCAGTATGAGAATATAGCATGAGAAGAGCCATAGAAATAAAAATGGACAGTGTGAGCCAGTTTAACTAAGTGGGAAGTAAGAACTGAGAAGTAGTAGGAATACTGTGGACAGGTAAGAAGAAACCATTTTCTGGAAGTTCTTGTAAGGCAGCCAAGGAAATTTAAGACTGACACAATGGTTATCAGGAGACCTGTCCATTTTTAGAAGTGATGTGTCTTATATGAAAGCGTTATTTCTGTGGTATTACTCAGATAGCATATGTAGTGCACCACGGTTCTCTGGTCTCTGGTTTTTAGTGAACTGTATGGCAACATAGAGAAAACATGCATAAAATGATTGTGGAACTCTCATGTATTTTGGAGGGTTTTGCAGAAAATGGGAATAGGAATGGTACAAGAAAATAGGAAATAGGCAAATGTTCTGAGAACCAAAAAATAGGAAATGTGCATTCCGGAAACTACATGTTAGTACTTTTCATATCCATTTGTTAGAAGTTTTGGAATTAATTTTTTCAATTTCCAGCTTGTGAACAATGATTTAAAAAAAAAAAGCTACGAGCTTTGAAGACTTCACTGGTTCACTAAAAGTAAGTGATGACAGATGAGAGATATTTTAATTTTTGATAGCATTACTATGCCAGTAAGTATTAATCTTGTGTTGTAGGAAAGGGTCTGACACATGGTAGGTGCTTAGTAAGCAAATGTTACATGGTTGCTTGAATACATAAACCAGAGGAGCAGATTTTTCTACGTCTAGATTTGTCAGAGTCACTGGCAATATTCTACGGGGTAAAGACAAAGAGGGTATGTAGAAAACGATTTTATAGTTCGTCAGCTCTTTCTTTGTTGAGTCATAGTGTTTTAGTTAATAATAAATTCCAGCTGGGGATGTCATGTTTGGTACTAACATACAGGCTGTGTTCTTGGTTCTGTCTCCCCAACATTTCTACTGAAAGTTTCCATATTGCTAAAAAGTGGAATCCAGATTACATTTGCATGGCTGATACCAAGTTGCAAGGTTTGGCTCTACATTTGTTGACAGATTCAGGATAAAAAACCTAAACAGGCTAGAGTGATGGCCCCAAGTAGAGCTGAGGGCATAAGCTCAATCAAGAGTATAGGGAGAGCTTTACTGTAGGGGAAAGGCACAGCAGGAACTTGTCCCCCATGTCAGGGACTAGACCAGGAAACATTTATAGACTCATTTAAAAAAGGAGGGAGGCCTCTGAAGAAACGAAGCCCCTATGAATTATGTAACAACTGTTCTCTACCTGGAGGTGGAGGCAGAGAACCCCAAGCTGTCCTCTATTAAACTGACACTATGACTTGTTGCCTTAAGGCCAATTTTAGTCCCTGTTCCTTTATTGAGTAGAGTTGCTCCCCATTCAGAGTTGATTACTATATAAATAACTGAAGCTCCTCCAAAGTGAAGATTAAGAGATGGAAGCTCTAGTGGTGCCCCTTCCCATTAGCCACAGAAAGACAGAAGACACAAATTGAATACAAACGAGAAACATTTGCACTGGTTCCAGCCACTTCTTCTATCCCTGTGCAGACAAGGGTTGGTGCAGGCCACTTCAACAAGGAATGTCTTGCCGGGGTGGGCCAAGGGTTTTTCCTGATGGGACAGAGCTGAGTCATCCTCAGATCCCGCTCTCCTGGTTGATCATCTGCAGTTACATCATGAGGCAGGTAGTTTATTCAAATGCCCTTGACTACCCTGTAGTGGGTGTTCTTGTATTCTTGGGATCTTTCCCCCAGAACATACTCTCCTAATGCCCTATAGATATTCTGAACACCTAGTATTATGGCCCATCTCTGCCTGTCCTTGAGAAACATCTCAGGCATCTGTTCAGAAACTCATTCCTGTATACCAAGTCGCTCCACTGAGTCTCTCTCAGGGTTTTATGGGATGGACAGATATCTATTCATTCCAAAATGATAACAGTATGTGCCAATTGTGGCACATGGGGTGTATTCAGCAAATGTTTGTCGAATAAACAAATGATGACAACTGTTCTATTCAGTCCCTCTACCTGTTTGAGCTGTGACTAATTTCCTCACTAGTTTTCCTAACACTCACTCACACTAAGATAAGCATTTATCTTTTCTCAAAAAGGCTTGTCTCATAAGAGTTAGCAGGACTTTGCCTATTTTAAAACAATAACCTAGAAATAATTTTTCTAAGAACTTCTGATTATTTTGGGGGCTGGTCTTAAACTTTAAGATCTATAGTACATTTAGGACTGATGGCCTCTCCTCTTTGCTGCTAATGGGAAAAAGATGCTAAGGAAATGGAAAAGGTGCTGAGGCTTCACCAGTCCAATAATAGAAATACTGGCAATGCTCTATCATGTGTCAGTTATTTCCCAAGGTGCTTTACATACATTATTGATTTAATCCTTAAAGTGACCCAGTTAGATAGCTATTATCCTCATTTTAAAGATGAGAAAACAAGTTTATAAATGCTGTGCCCAAGGTCACAAAACTAGGTAAGCAACAGAGCAGGGGTTACAGACAAGTGATCTGACATTTTGACCTTTCCGGGGGAGTGGTGAGTCAAAGGCAGTGTGCCTGGATTCAGTGCTCTGTCACTCACCATCTATGGATTCCACTGACGTATGTAACCCCATGCACCTCAATAATGAGTAAAATGTAGAGGGTAATATATTTATTCATAGAGTTATCCTAAGATTCAATTAACCCCATTCATGTAAAAGATTTAGAGTAATGCTTGGAACATAGTAAGCACTTAATGTATCTTAAAGATTATTATTCAAATTCGTGTAGAACTAACACTCAATATCTTGTAATTTCACAATTAATAGTTTAATAATTCTTTGTTTTATTCTCTCTAGTGTTATATCAGAAATTAGAAGACTTCATGAAGGTGTCACTTAATAACTGTAAACTCCTTAATGATTGGGTCCTTTGTGCACTTTCAAAAACTAGAGGATTATCCAGTGAATATTAGACACACAATTAACACGTATGAATAGGGATGAAAAAAATATGAGCAATCCAATCTACTGCCATCCCCAAACAATGCCTTTCTTGCATTTGTGTCAAATTTTATAACTTATAATGTGATTCACAGCCTTAAAAAGAAAAATCTTTGCAGTAACCTCAACCAAGTATTTACTTTTATCCCCCACATCACAGGCAAGAAAGCCAAGCTTCAGCACGGCCACCAGATTAAACAAATCAAAGTTTGTTGTTCTCAAATAACAAGAAATGCAGAGCCATGTGGTGACTGGCTTGACCACATTAATGTGTCTCTGCTGTCATTTTCTTGTCTTTTCCTTCATGGTCACAATTGAAGGCAGTACGAAGAGGAAAGTTTCACATGGGACTCATTGTTTATTGTCTTTTCATATGAAGGAAGAAAAGTTTCTCTAGGGGCTTCCTCACTCCCCAGGAAACTTTCTTCACATGCTGTGGACCAAATGTATGTTATATGGTAGCTCCTTGTTGTAAGGAAGCCTGTAGAAGGGAAATGCTTGCCTGTCTCACGTACAGTGTGAGCAGTAACAAGGGGCAGGAGGTTGGCCATAGCTTGCAGTAGCTTCTCATTAGTACCTGCCAATAATTACTTTTAATACTATTGCTACTGCTCCTCCTATCCCTTATTTCTACTAAAGATTTTGACCTAACAAACAGCATTTTTATTTGCTGTCCTATTCATCAAGAAATTATGAGACTTTTTTAGCATTGATAAAAATAAATTGGTATTTAAAGGTGAAAATAAGCATCTTCAATTCCACTGCCACCTTGGACAAAAGATACTAATAGCTAATATCTGGGGCCTATAGAGAAATTCGATTCCTAAGCTTGTATTCAGTCAGGAGCCCAGAATTGTGACAGTGTGTTTATGAGCTACTGGTTATATGATCATTGGAATTACCCACACTTTGAAATACCAAGCTCAGATGAAAGTTGTGAGGATTTTTTAAAGATTTGGTTTGGCTTAGATGGGCTTGAACAATACCTAAGGGAGAGAAGGATGGAATAAATATGAACCAAGCTGGGACATTACCAGTCACATATCTTTCACTCTGAAGTGGCTTCCTGGGAAATGAGCAGAACCTCTGGGGCCATTCTTACCAAATACAAACACCTTTCCAACTTCAACCCTGGAGGCAGGACCCCTACAAGTATAGAGGATGGAAACTAATTGAAATCTTCCTATGTTTCACAACTATAACAAGTGCCTAGATGAATTGGGTGAGATTACAATGGCGTTTGTGCAAAGGATGGACGCCGGGTCACTTTTGTCTGCTCCACTAGCCATTTGCCCTTACAAACCCTTTTTGCCTCTCCCCACATTTCCAGGGAGATGACAGTGTGGGGAAATAAAGAGAGTCTAGGACACAGACAAAGCCTGGAGGTTGGGGAGGAGGGGAGGGGAACTGAATCAACTCCGGCTTCATGTCCAAGCTGGTGTGACTTGCTGTCTGGGTCAATCTGGATCCAGTGTCTTCTAGGAATTCTGTAGCCACTCTGTTGGATGTGCCTCAATTTATTAGCAGTTTGGAAGCCAAGTCTGGATATTGGAAATGGGGAAGTAAAGAGAACTTTTCTATTTATTGAATGTTCGAGAAGGGAAGAAATGAAACACAAAAACACCCTATTATTTGGAAAGTTGGAAGGACTGGTAGTGTGTTTGTTTCATGGCTATGGCACTAGCAGGCCCAGCTGAGCTAGACCCACAGCGCTTTGTCTTTAGCATACATCTGAAAGTATTTGCAAATGTTTGGCACTTGGGAACATGATTTTGTGCCAAGTACATTTTCCCTGAACATCAAACAAGAGAAAGAGAGAAAGAGACAGAGAGAGGAGAGGGGTGCTTATCAGAGGAAGGTGAAGTTGAACTTAATCTGATCTGCCTGCTTCATTTATACTTAACTCATCAAAATGGGTTAGTGTTCAGCTCTTTACTGTCTAAAATGCAATGAGTGTCCATGGGCATTCCTTTTCCTAGAGAATAGGCCAGCTGTGACAGGATGATGTTTCAGGATATTGGTCCCAAAGCTAAGATTCACAAAGTTTGGCTGAAGGCAAAGCCTATTCTCCTCTGCTCATTATCAAACAGTTACACTGCATGCAGTTGGCCATTTAGCTGCCTCCTAACACTTGCATTGCCATCTTATAAATGCTGCTGCTTCGTTGAAACACCTGCAGAGTTTCCTGGCTTATTAGCACCATTTGATCACACAACAGGAGTAAGGGAGGCTCATTTGCCTCTTGGCAAAACAGGTGAGGATGTACTGAGCACTGGATTACCCCTTCCCCTAGTGGGGCAATCCTGTCAGTGAGGGTGCTTCCCGGCCCTTGGCATGAGGAAGTGGTGATCAGCAGTAGAAGCAAGAGGGGTTCCATTACCAGTAGACTAGTTACTACTTTAACTAGTAGTTAGGAATTATTCTCATTTCCCCTTGGTATCTTAGAATAATACACTGGAACAATTTAATTCTAAGTTAATTGTAGGTTTATGATTTTGAAATTGGTAAAGGGAAGAAAATGTAAAGTTGGAAATAAGCATGGTGTTTGTGTCCCAAAAAGATAGTGTCAGGACAGTGGTTGTTAAACTTTTTGGTTTCAGGATTCCTTTACCCTCTTAGAAACTATTGAGGATCTCATAGAACTTTTGTTTGTGGTGTGTGTGTGTGTGTGTGTGTGTATACACATATACACATATTTCTCTATTATATATATAATAGAGAAATTTAGATATATGTTATTGCAAGCAAGACTACAAGGTATACAAATTTGTTGTATTTCCAGAAAAAGACTCCCAAAGAAAATTCAATTTTGGATTTCAAAATATGGACATATTGGAAAATATTAGGACTCACAAATGCTATTGCTGGTATAAACAAAGATAGCTAATAAGAACCCAATAGAAATAATGAGGGGAAAAAAGTGAGTTAATATCTGAAAACTCACATTTTTTAGAGGCTGATTTTTAGAGTAGTGTAACTCTCGGGGGAAAGTCCCAGAGCAAAATACCTTTGAAACTGAAATCAATCAAAGGGAGAAATAAAGTGAGAGAAACTGTTTATTGTTTACAAGCAGTTGTCCACTTCTGCTCTCCCATGTCTCTCGCTAAAAAAAGGGTTCCACCCAACCTCTCTGGTCCAGATATGCCCTCGCTCCCCCTTTTAATTACCTATTGATATGGAGATGCACTGCTTCTCTCCACCCCTTGGAAACACCTACTGATATGGAGATTCACTTAGGCCAAGCAAGACATTCTGGAAATACTGCAATTTTACCCATAAGCAGTTTTAAGTTCACAGCAAAATTGAGAGTAAATTAGAGATTTCCCAAATACCTGCTACTCTCTCACATGTATTACTAAGGATCTCACAGAATTTTTGCTTGTGTGATTTAAACAGACACATGTAAAATTTCCAGAATGGTAGATTTGTTATAATTAATGAACATGTGTTGACATATTAGAATCACCAAAGTCCAAAGTTTACACTAGGGTTCAGTCTTCATGGTGTACATTCTATGGGTTTGGGCAAATGCATGATGAAAATCCACAAGCTCCACGTATTCATCCCTCCCTCCCCACTCCAACTCCTGGCAACCACTAATCTTTTTACTTTCTCCATAGTTGTGCCTTATCCAGAATGTCCAGAATGTTAGAATCATACATAATGTAGCCTTTCCAGAATGCTCCTTTCACTTAGTAATATGCATTTACATTTCTTCCATGCCTTTTCATGGCTTGATAGTTCAATTTTTTTAGCACTGACTAATAATCTACTGTCTGGAAACACCACAGTTTATTTACCCATTCACCTACTAAAGGGCATCTTGGTTGCTTCCATATTTTGCAAATATGAATAAAGCTGCTGTAAATATCCATATATCCTTTTAATTCAAATATCCACAAAACCTTTTTTTGTGGAGACATGTTTTCAATTTCTTTGGGTAAACACCAAAAATAATTGTTGGATCATATGGTAAGAGTATATTCAATCTTGTAAAAACCCTGCAGTACTTTCACTCTTCACGAACGGAGTGTAAGAATCTAGCCACCTCTAAGGCTTTCACCCATCATAATGGAATCCCAAGCTTAGGATTCCAAGCAGTCCATTTGACAGCCTCTCGCTGGAGAGCTTTCATTGCTCACCTCCAGCCAGAAATTTAGCCAAATCCTGTCAATCAACAGATCTCATCTACATCTACTAACTCTTTCAGGCAAAATCTTAAAGGAGCCCACAGTCCTTGAATTTATAACCTACACTGCATAACTGTTCTTATGCCTACTTGCTGATTGTGGGTAAAATTGCAATATTTCCAGAATCTCTCACCTGACTTTAGTGCGTCTCCATATCAATAGGGTTTCTAAGGGGTGGAGAGAAGTAGTCCATCTTCCTATCAACAGGTAATTACATGGGGCAGCGAGGGCATATCTAACCTAACACGCGATCTGTATTATACCACCCCGGGGGAGGACTCTATTATTTTTCTAGGGCTGCCATAGCAAAACGCCACAGACTGGGTGGTTTAAACAACAGAAATTAATTTTCTCACAGTTCTAGAAGCTCAAAGTCCAGGACTGAGGGATTGGTCTGGTTGTTTTCTTCTGAGGCCCCACTCCCTGGCCTGCAGACGACCACTTCTTGCTGTGTCTGCACATTGTCTTTCCTCTGTGTGTGTATGTCCTAGGTGTCTCTTCCTCTTCTTCCAAGGACACCAGTCACACTGGACTAGAGCCCCACCCTAAGGGGCTCATTTTAACTTAGTCCTTAATTTAAAGACCTCCTCTCCAAACATGGTCACATTTTGAGGCACTCCAATCTATGAATCTGAGAGGACTGGGAGACACAATTCAGCCCATAACAGAGACTTAGAACCCAGAGCTTCTTTTAACAGCTGCAGGCCCCACATATGCTTCGGAAGACTCTAATAACTGTGAATGAACGAATGGGCTTAGGTCAGCTCCAGCATCTCTACCCAAGGCCTGAGATAGTAGATCCTCCCGTCAGAGCCAAGCTAGGCCCCAGGAGGCACAGGACCCAGATGCTAACCAAAGCTCTCCTTGGTCATTTCCAAATACACTCTGAGAAACCACTTCCTAACATCTCACCCTTAGAGTTACATTCTGCAAATGGTCCTGCATACCTATAAATGCAGCGTGTGATACACATTCATGAAGCTTTTCTTGAAATATGTATATGGGAACTAGGGACTAGATTGGATCAAACTTTAAACTCCTAAGCTGGGACAATGTCATTACAAAACACTAACTTTATGGAATAGTGTGACGATTACCATGCCTGGCACACAGCTGATGAATTATTGACACTTCATAGATGCTAATACTACCTAGAAAGGTTATTTAACCCTCATTATATATGCCCGAAGCTCACCAGATCATCCTGTGGTCTCCCTAAAAGTGAATTACCATTTATAGAAATGATGGTAAAATTTAGCTCTCAAAATGAACATGCTGACCAGTTTCCTGCTTGTGTTTAAAGATGCATAATTCTTGAAGATTGCATGTCATGGGTGTAAGCAGCAAGTAACTCTAAGGGTGAGATGTTAGGAAGTGGTTTCTCAATCATGCCCAATAATATTTTTGATAGAAGATTTAAAAAATACTTTTTGTAGTTTAGTTATTAAGTAGGATCCAACTGGCATAATACCTACTGAGATGTATACAATATACAACACTCATGTCCAGACATGTATACATGTTTCCTGACATGAAACATTTAGTCGCTCATAAAATACACATCAAACACATGGGAGGCTCTTTTCCACAACTTTCAAAGGGAACAGGCTGAGTCCTTAACCTAACGTCATTCCCGTTCATCATTATTTGTGAATTTATGGCTGAGAGAGCATGACTTCCAATTTCAGGGGTGGACAAGTTCCATCCCAGCTTCAAATGCTTTAAATTCTTTTGTTCTGTTTTGCTTTTTAGCAAAAGTGACTCTAGTCAGATTTGGGCTGGGTTATGAATATGGTCTCCCATTCCCACCCCTTTCCTGCTGTTTTCTTCTGAGATACAGAAGAACAGTACATCACAGATTTTTTTTCTTCAAGTCCTCATCTTTGATGGTGCTGGTCTCTCTTGGGGATTAGTCAAAACACTTTTGTCTTACACACAGCCACCTTCAGTTCCCAGTTCTGTGGCACTCACTCTACAAGCTATGGGTGTTTAGGGTCAGTCAATGAGAACTCTGGTTGACCTAGAGCTGCGCTGCCCATGTGTGTCTTCACACTGACCCACTGTGGGGAGTACAGTGAGCAGACCACCTTCAGCTGTGGACTCCTTCAGGGTCTGCCCAGCTGACAAGACCACCCTGTTGGAGGGCCTACACCTTACACTGGTGACTGGGTGAGGCAAGGGCATCAAGGCCTGGCCATTTTGGCCCAAACTGGGGATGCCAACAGCCACATTTCCCTCCAGAGCTCCCTCCTACGGGGGACCACAGATTTGTTGGGCCCACATAGCTGTTAGAGTTCTTTCTCTGCCCAGTCCTGCTTCTGTCCCCTTCTTTTCAGAGGTCTTGATACCTAATAAACACATTATACCTAAATTTTTAAATTTTCTTTCAGGTTCTGCTCTGGAGAACCCCATCTGTGGCAGCCTCTTTCTATCTGGTCATCTTTTGTCTGTCTTGTCTTTCCTTCCCACATTTCCTGAACCGGTAGAGAGAGGATAGCCAGTAAGTTAACTTTTAATTGGCATTGAATTTTTTAAATGTACAAGACTTTTACACAGAACTTTCTCTTTCATATTTAGTCCGTCAATACAACACAAAGGGGTGAGATACACTTCCTGTTGGCAGAAAGCTTACACTCAGCAGTCAGGCCATGTGACTCAAAGACATGGGGACATTTTATAGATGCTGAAGGGTTTTAGTCAAGACGCTAAAAAGCAAGATCTAAGCTAGAGACCATTCTGTTTCTGAACTCCATGGTCAAGGAAGAACAAAATACTAAGGAGATTATAAAGGAAGATGGGAGGGAGGTTGAGGGAAATGTACAGATCATTTTTTCTCCACTTTCCCAGGAGAAAAGGAACAGTGAAATTCAAGCAACAAGAGACTTGTTTATGACACCAAATTGGCCTCTCAAGAAAAGCACTGAACTATGGACATAAGCAAAGGAAATATTTTCTTTGCATGGATATTCTTTCCTACATTGGTCACCCACAGCCAAACACCTGTCTGTGTTTTCAAGATATTGTCCCCATGCAGTATTACCACATATGTTAATCTCAATGCATGCAGGCTAAATTGTTGTTTTCAGAGGCCAAGATCATCTGACACATAGGAGGAAATGACATGCTTTTTACATAAGGCTTAAATTCCTATGAAGGAATGAATGGCTTTGTCCTTGATCTGCTCACCGAACTCTTTTTAATATTAATGTGCTATTTAAAAATGCATCATTTACCTCCAAAGTAGCTCAGTAGGTGGCCTTAGAGCCCACGGGCAGGCGACCACGAAGGCCGGTGTGAAGCAGCTGATGGCTGTTTACCACACACTACTGCTGGCGGCCAAGGATGGAGCTTTAAGCACAGCTTGGCAGGGAAGAGGGGTGTCCATCTATACCCCTGGTGTTGAAACTTTAAGATTACTATGACCTGAGCCCCTTAATTCTTGGAAAGACACTGATAGAATCAAACTTTTTTTAAAGGTCAAACCTTCGTATTTCTTTCATTAGCACCATCACATGTGTCTCCAAGTAGAACACACCTTTGTGGCTTCTTTTCAAACCAGCAAAACTGTGTTTTGTAGCAGGCTCAAAATACTCTTTTTGTTTCTACAGAAGCAACATACTGAAAGACACATTTCCCGCCAAATTTACGGACTAGTTCTATTCCCACCTTCATTCTGTGCTCCTAAAAAATATAGGATTAGGCGAGAGTCAGACAGATGCTATAACTACTGTTCAAAAGAAATATAGATTTTAGGTGGGAAGCTGTAGACATCGAGATAGAACCATGAAAATGTGAGCTGAGTAGCTGAGCTTTAACTCAGCAGAAATACTTGTTCTGTTTAGTGTTTATTATTCTCGAATGGTAAATCTTAGAGAAAACAGTGCTAGAGAAAGTGAAACCAGAGGTTTATTATGAAAATAAGCGCAGAACTGAAGACATGTTATGAGTCCCATATAATTGCCTGATGGGGGCATAGCTAATTCAGCACAGCATCAGGCTGAAGCTAGAAGCTAGATTCAACACAATTTGATCTGTTATCTTCCCCTGAATATTCTTGTACTGTTTCATCTGGGGTGTTTCCATCTTGCTCTAACATAAATAGTGCCCAGGAATCATGTTGTTTTACTAAGAGTAGGGACTTTTCTGAAAGAAAAAAAAAGTCTGTTTAGAACATGGTTATTCTTTCCTATGTTTACGGACTAAGATAAATAGACTTTTTGTCCAAGAAGTAGCAAAATTGTCCAGCCTACTTCCGAGCAGGGCTGTTCATTCATTCATTCATTCACTCATTTATGAATAAAGCATTTATTGAACTTGCATTCCAGACACTGAGATGACAAAATGAGTGAGACTGAGGCTGATCCTTAACATGCTCCATTGCTTGTATAAAACCACCAGGGACTGATTAATTGCCCCATAATTTACCCCTTCCCATACCCATGATTTTCTGTGTAACCTTAGAGTAGCCTCTCACTCTGACTGAGCCCAGCCATGGCTTGTTTGGCCAAAGGACTAATCACAAATATAGAGCAAACAGAGGCTTGAGAGCTTGTGCAACTGGATTTGCTCATTTTTTTACTTTTTTAATTTCATTGAGGAGTAATTACAAATATAATTGTATGTATATAAAGTGTACAACATGATGATTTGACATATATACACATTATGGAATGATTAGCAAGATAAAGATAATTAACACACCCATCACCTCACATAGTTAAATGTGCATGTGTATGTGTATGTGTGTGTGTGTGGTGTGAACACTTAAGATCTACTCTCAGCAACTTTCAAGTATATAATACTGTTGTATTAACTATCATCACCATGCTGTACATTAGATCCTCAGAACTTATTCTTCTCATAACTGAAAGTTTGTACCCTTGACCTACATCTCCCCATTTCCTTCTCCTCCCGACCTTTGGCAACCATCATTCTATTCTTTGTATGAATTTTATTTATTTATTTATTTATTTATTTTTAGATCTCACATTTAAGTTATACCATACAGTATTTGTCTTTCTCTGTATGGCTTACTTCACTTAACATCATGCCCTCCATATTCATCCATGTTGTCAGAAATGGCATAATTTTCTTCTTTTCTATGGCTTAATAATATTCCTGCATGTGTGTGTATGTGTGTAATCCTGCAGTAAACATGGGAGAGCAGATATCTCTTCAATGTCCTGTTTTCATCTCAACACCCAGAAGTGGGATTGCTGGATCGTAATTTTTTGAGGAACTGACATACTGTTTTCTAATGGCTACATCAATTTATATTTGCACCATCAGTGTATAAGGGTTCCCTTTTCTCCACATCTTCATCAACACTTGTTATTTCTTGTCTTTTTAGTAATAGCCATTTTAACAGATGTGAGGTACTATTTCATTTTGTTTGGTTTGCATTTCTCTAATGATTAGTGATGCTGAACATCTTTTCATGTATCTATTGGGCACATATAAGTCTTCTTTGAAAGAAAAATGTCTATTCAATTTCTTTGCCCATTTTTAAATGGGATTATTTGCTTTTTTTGCTGAGTTGCATGAGTTCTTTATATATTTTGGATTTAACTCCTTATCAGATATATGGCTTGCAAATATTTTCTCCATTCTGTAAACCTACCCATTTAAATTTTTTGGTTTCCTTTGCTATGCAAAAGCTCTCTATTTTGATATAGTCTCACTTGTTTATTTTAGCATTTGTTGCCAGTGCTTTTGATTTCTTATCCAAGAAACTAAAATTTAACCTAGGAGGTAAAAGACCTGTACACTGAAAACTATAATACATTGATGAAAAAAATTGAAGAAGATAAAAGTAAATGGAAAAATATCTCATGTTCTTGGATAGGAAGAATTCATGTTAAGAAAATGTCATACCACCCAAAATGATCTACAGAGTCAATGTAAGCCCTATCACAGTAGGTGGCTAAACAACCAAAATTTATTCTTTCACAGTCCTAGAGGTCGGAAGTCCTAAATCAGGGGGTCAGCAGGGCTTTGCTTCCTCCAAAGGCTCTGGGGGAAAATCTGTCTTTGCGTCTTCCTAGCTTCTAGTAGTTGCCGGAAATCCTTATTATTTCTTGTCTTGTAGCTGCATTACTCCAGGTCCCACCTCCGTGTTCATGTGGCTGTCTTCCCTTTGTGTGTGTGTCTGGATTGAGGTATGCTCTCTTTTTCTTTTAAGGATGCTAGTCATAGTAGATGTAGGGCCCACTTTAGTATGATTGATCTTAATTTAACTAATTATATCTGTATTCCCAAACAGGGTCACATGGTGAGGTTCTGGTCGACATGAGTTTTGGGGAACACTAGTCTACCCAGTACAGACTCCAAAATCACCCAAATTAAGATCACAAGTCTTCCTGTCTTGCCTAAAGACAGCAAGGAAGTTAGTCAATATTCCTGAAGGGCCGTGCATTGCTTGCAGCAGAATTTATTTGATGGAGAGCCAAGGGTGGTGGTGTTGGACGTGGAACTTGCCTCTGGTTTGTTACTCATCATCCCTTACATCAGCAAAAGATAAGATATTTACTGTTTATTGTCTCAAAATAGCAGCCCAAACAAGCTTTGATGGAGAAGACAAATGTAAAAGGTACTTTTCTCATTTTTACCATTCATTATGTTGTGGTATTTATTTTATTAACAAAGAATTTGCCAAATGATAGAGAGAAGAGAGAGGAAAGACTGAGCTAAACAGAGTTAATTAACTTAAGAAAGGGAAAAAAAAATCTTTAAACCCCACACCTATTATACATACACATAGTCTACCAGGTTGAATTATTTGATGGAAAGTAATATGTGCCAAATATGTCTGCATCCTTCCCACCTCTGGTTCAAACTTCAGGAGTTCTGAGTTCAGCTCTTATTTCTACCACTGTATGATCATGATTCATCAACCTTTCTGTATCTTTAAAATGAGGATAATTATACTTCTCCTATCTATCTCTCAAATGCATCATGAGTATTAAATATGATAATGGGAATGAAAGGACTTTGAATTCTAAAAGAAAATGTTCTCATGACTGCCACAATTATTATTCATTGCACTTGAAAACTGAATGGATATTCTTGGCAAAGCCAAAGATTTAGTGTCTCCTCCAGCTCTGTAATGGGAGTGGCCACCATGTATTGAGCAGCTGTTCCAAAAACACCCTATGAGTTCCTTTATATAAATTATTTCTAATGCTCACAATGACTCTGCAAAATAGACTTTATTATTCCTATTTTACAGAGGAGCAGTTGAGAAGGAACTCAGCGGTTCTACCTGGTCAGCTCAAACTTAAGCCTGAAAGTCACATGACTGACAAATGGCAGGGCCAGTGTTCTCTGCCAAAGTATAGTTTTCTTTTCTCTTCCCTCCGCTAATATCCTCCTGGGATATTTTACACACACACACACACACACACACACACACACACACATCTGCATTGCTCTCCCTCTTCCCTACACCAAGGGTGTTGAGCAAATTAATCATTTGGCTTAAAAAAAAATCAATCTCAACCATTATTAGACGGCACTTGGGCTTAATCAAAAAGAATTGTTTGAGAGAATTTTTCAGTTTTCATCTGCTTATTAGTAGGCTCTGAGTTCTGTGCTTCACTGCAGATGGAATGGAAATGAACCAACAGTGTTCTCTCTGCAATTTTGCAAATCTAAGTACCACCAACTTCCCACTTAATCTTCAGCTTAGTGCTGGTGCTCAATGATGGCAAACAAGGGTTTTCCACTTGCCCCTGTTGCAGTTCAGCCAAGGCCTAGACCACTCAGGAACACCTGGGGCCCTGGCAAGTTCATCCGGGTCTCCGCTGTTAAGAATGGAGTATGATGATCTGAGGATATGCAGAAGATGGAGTTCAGGAAGACAGCATTAATTTCTAATTACTTTTTATGCCCTCCTTTAAAATGTTCTGTTTTGCTAATGCTTTATAATGTATCTAATTTATTAGTGTACCTGTGGATACATTGGAAGGGTGTGTCCCAAAATACTTTACTCACGGGACATATGATAAAAAAAATGTTCAAAAGCCATTGAACCAGAGCAGTAGAGGCCTTGAGCCCCATCACTGGCCAGAACCTGAGTTTGTGGAACCCCTGGTACTGCCTGCTCTCGTCACATCTCTAAGAATGACAGTTCTTTGGGTGAGTAGGATGAGACTGACAATACTACTTCATTTTTTTCCCATACTGATCTTGTATCAGGTTTTATCTATGAAACGAATTAATATATTTGTACTACACACCCCATTCTACATGGCTCATGCTAGTATAACTGTGAAAGTGGACTATATTTAAATGTTAGGGAGAATTGGCCACAATCAAATAGGAGCTCAGCTTCAACTCTCCTTTCTCATGTAGCAACCAGAATCACAGAAGCTCAGAGGCAGATAATAACCAGATAACACTGACAAATTCACTGAAGCAATTATTTTTTATTAAGCCTATATGGTATCTAATAATGATTGAGATGAATTTATTTAAACCAAACGACTAATTTTTAATGCTCACTTTTCCAGTTAGTGACCGTGTGTGACTCCTCATGTGACCCTAAGTCACCTTGAATTCACCTTAATTTCCTAAACAGGCATGCATATTCTGTTCATTATGCACGCAGCTCTTTTTGCAGGGGTGAGCATTGTCTCACCTCCTCTTGACTTTTGTTAATCTGACAGCCACACAGTCCTGTCTTGGGGAATATTGCAGTGCATCTCCAATTCAATAGCATTTCTGTGGTCGAGGGGTTTTATGTAATTACAGAAGTTCTGTGGTTGATTTGAATGTTATATCCCTGTTGTGGAATTATGTTTGGACTTCATCCTAAAGGACTGGGAAGGGGTTGTGTTTGTTTTGTTTGAACATTTCTTATCACAGAACTATGTTAGAGACAACCCCAATGACACAAACATTCAAACACCACCTTCAGATGTGATATTGATTTATAAAACAACAGTGCACAGCTGCCAAGTTTCACTCTTGAATAGAGAAGGTCTTCAATTCCCAACAAATTACTGGCATTTCTACCCATTTACAAATTAGAGTTTCCTCAGACTGTCTCATGGTTCTTAATATTCCAGTCACCTTCCTCTTCACTATTCTCTCTTGAAATCTGTGTGTGGGGAGGAGGGGGGAGTGAGAAAGTAGAGCATTTATAAAATTGGAGTTAAAAAAATCTAGATCAACTTTTATCCTTAGGCAAATTATGCAGAGTTAAATTAAACCACTATATGTACTTGTAGATTGAAGAATCAGAGGTGGAGGAGGGGTCAGAGACACTGAGATCAAAGTTTCCATTCTTTGAGCAAAATCCCTTTGAAAAGCCCCCATGCCACCTATTCTGCTTGTTAATGTTTTGACTGGGAGTGTCTAGTGGTGTCATCAGTAGCAGAATATTTTTAATATCATTAAAAAAAAAATTCGGTGTGGAGCTAGCTCTACTTTGCAAAGCACCAGATCTTTTGCCAGCTCTGTTATATGTCTCTTAAGGGAATATTTTTGTTAAATGCAAATATTTGATTGACAAACATAGGATGCAATTAGCAGTCAGGCACAGTAGGAATGTGCAGTGAACTGGATCCCTGAACCAACAGATCTCAACTCTCTCAGCTTGATCTGAAATCGACTAGAGCATTTCAACCATATGTTTGCCTCAAACTTGCTCTTTCCTGTGAACACTGCTTATTTCCCCAAACTAGCTTCTTTTCACATTGGTTCACCGAGGGAGCTAATTCTTCTATGATCAAACCAAATAAAGAAAGCAAATTCTACACAAGTTTCAGTCTGGTGGAGCTTTTTGACCATGGAGGTAAAAATTAATGTGGACAAGATTATACATGCCAATTGTTCCTTTCCAAAGCCCTGAGTGAAGAAAGAATCTGTCCTCTTTTGGATTCAGACATTTTCTTTTTAAAATCTATTGAAAACAACATGATTATCAGTTAACACTTTGCTTCTTTATACCTATAGCAGATGAACCTTTTGTTTTGTCTTACTGCAGTATGTGAAATAAATTTCTGCTTTTGAAACATGTAAGTCATTATTAAAGGTATTCTTTCTGCCACAGATCAGTTAGAGGTATTGGGTCTGATACTATCTGATATTCTGCACCTCTCTCCCCTTCTGGGAATTAATTAAAACTCACAGAATTTGGGGGTAAAGAGAGAACCTCCTAGCCTTAAATATTGGATTTAAAAGTCTTAAGAAAATTTAAGCTGTTTTCCTACCTGTGTGATGTCAAAAACAAGTCAAAAAATGGGAAAAATAACCTAGCCAACTGGGTTTATGGCACTAAAACACCAGTTGTCAAATTTTTTCCCTGATTGATGCAATTCACATGTTATTTGGGGGAATGCGATATACAGTGTGAGCTGCTCTCTCTAAATGATAAGCAAATAGACATCAACATTGTGGATAAAGAGATAAGCAATCTCTCAAGGCTGGAGGACAGCATACTGCATGCTTAGGAACATCCTGCAAAGTGCACGGCAGATGATGTGGGGCCTTCACCAAAGATGGGGAACCTGAAACCCAGGGAGATTTTAAATTAGTTCAAGGACACACTGGAGGTGCTCGGCAGTATGGAAATACAGGGCAGGAATCCTGACATGTGGCCCGTGAAACCAGAATGCTTGTCAGGTCTGTCAATTATAATGTGCCATTTTCCAAATAAAGCTTTAAAAATGGACATCTAAAGGCTGCAAGGCACCACTGTGGTTCATCTTGACCATCCTCCTTCCTCTAGAAAAGCTGCAATTAATTTTTTAAAAGTAGTGCTCTGCCCCAAACATACAAATAAATGGTGTTCTTCATATTTAAAATATAAATAAAGCCATGGAAGAGCAAAATAGGAATCTAGGCAAATGAAAGTCAACCTCACGTTCTCTTGCTCTTCTCTTATTCCCCCTCTTGGAAAGATCATCCGAGACTCAGTGACCATAAAAATATATGGGATGAATCTGGCTTATGTTGAGAGCACTGACGTAGAGGTTCATTGGGTACCTATGTTCCCTGTGGCTTTTGCCATTAATCAAGGCAGTGTCTAAACTGATCACATCAGCCAGAGTCCCCTAATTCACATACACTTACCATTGGTCTGGGTGCCATAGATCCTTGGAATCAGACAAATTTAGAGGTGGAGGAACCAGGAAGGAAATTCACCCATTCAACAGATGACACACTAGAGGCTCAGAGAATTGCAAGTGATGGCCAGTCTGTTTCTGAATGGATTGATGGTTTTAGCCCCATAATTAAAGATGGATAGGGGGAAAAGGAGAAATCAATGCAAAGAAGAATAAATTAAAGCATTTACACAGGTAGACTTGGTTGATCAGGGGACAGCTTTCTGAGATGAACATTTTGTGAGTAGGGGAGGAGGGCCAGTAAGGGAAAGGGGGTGTGTGCTTTTCAGATTAACACAGGATTACACCTCAGGGAGAAACTTTCTGAGGGAGAATCAAATAATGCACTCAGTAGGAACACTACATTTTAAGGGCCATGTTTGCCTCTGTGCTGCAATCAGAGAAGACCACTTATCCTCAGGGAATCAGGTCTCCTCTCAGAATTTTCTCATTTCTATCAGTTTGCAATATGTTTGCTAATGCTCCGTTCTCTACAGGAGTTCATACCAAGGATTTTAAAGGCCTTGCATATAGAAATCCTTTTCTTTCTTTACAACCCCCCATCGTTTCTAGTAAGGGCTCTCTGCCAATCTACTAGAGCTTCTCAAACTTTAGCATTCATCAGAATCACCTTCCAGGTCTGTTAAAATGCAGATTGCTGGGCCTCCCCCCTAGATTTTCCAATTCAGCAAGTTTGGGGTGGGGCCCCAGAATCTCCATTTCCATCAAGTTCACAGATGCTGTGGATGCTGTTGGTCCAGGGACCACACTTTGAGAACCACTGCTCTGTATATAGAAGCAATGTTCTGTGTATGTTATTAAGTAAAAAATCCTTAACCTCTGCTGTATAGAAATAGATAATAAAAGAGTCAGAGAATGAAATAGTTCCTGGCATGTACTAGTGACTCAATAAATATTTTTGATTGATTGAATTGAGGCTTAACGTCACTCTCTATTTACTTACATCAGTTCAAAACACAATTTATGAAGTTGAACAGGTTCCAAAACATTTCTCTTCTGGCCATACCCCAGGCTGGGTTCAAATCCCATTTGTGGCACTTTCTAGCTTTGTGAAATGGGGGCAGCTTTTCCATTATCTAACATTTATAAATCTTAGTTTCAACAATTGTAAAACTGAGGGGAATGGGAATATTATGTGGATTAAATAAAATAACTACTATTACAGTTCTTGTTAGCAGTGTCTGAGTGCCAAAATATCCTTTTTCTTTTATAACAATTGATGAAATTATATTTTCTGTAATGGAAATTAATAGGAGACATTCTTTAAAATAAGAAGTGCCTTTTAAATTATGCCTCAATATCTTATACAGGAAATCTATGTGCAGCCTGTCTACCAGTGTGACTCCAATGTGGAAAAAAAGCATAGAAATCCATGACACTAAAAAAATATTTTTTTTAGAACATTTGATGCAATTAATCAGTTTGTTTTAATTTATGAGGAATCACTAAATGCTTTAATGGGTTGGCACATAATGAATAAATAATGGGAAACTTTAAAAACCAGTGCACTAAGTGGCCCAGATGTTCATCAGCTGTTTAGAAGCACACACACCTGTGGCTTGATATTAAAAAGCAAAGACTATTTCATGTGCCTTTGTTAGTTTTCTTGCAGAAATACATTTTTTAAATCTTAAAAAAATAAGTCTAAAGAAAAATGTCAACAGGTTCATGGTTAAGTTTTACATTTCTTGATATTCTTTGGGTCAGCTATGTATACTTTGGTTCTCTATATAAATAAGAAAAAAAGAACTCATTTTTTAGAGTTCCTATCATTAAATGAAGTTGGAAGTATTAGTAGATCACTCAATTCTATATAACAAATATTTATGCATTTATTTTAATTTAACTTGCATAAAAAACTTATATGATTCATACTATGTTCTGGGTGTTACACAAATATGAATTCATTTAATTCTCAAAATAATGCTATGGGATAGATACATCTAATATCACCTTCATTTAACAGTTAAGGGAAGTACAGCACAAGTAAACTAAGAAAATTGCCAAAAGTCACATAGCTAGTAAATGGCGTAGCATGGATTCTAACACAGGCAATCTGATTCTGAGTCCCTGCTCACTGCACACTACCTTCTAGCCACCTGCCACATGATCAATACTGGGCTAGATGATGCAATGGATAAGTGATCCTACCTTCATGGAATTTACAGCCTCCCTGGATGCTACAGGAATTCAATGTTAAGTGACAAGTGCCAATATTTATGGTGTATACAGAGGCCACAAACTGGAGAATCACAGATCCAATAGGGCTCGTGGATATGTTTTATTTGTCTTATATAATATTTGAAATTTTTGAGTTACTGGTTTAAAATGGAGAAATTTATATAATATTCCAGATTTTCAGCTGTGAAAAAACCTTAGCTTTAGAAACATTGTGGTCCAAATTTCCACATGAAACAACGAGCACTTAATCCTCTTCTGTTTGCTCCAGTGTCTGGCAGGCATTCACGCACATGCATGTCGCTCATTTATGTTACTTGCTTAGCCTCTGAGTTGACCCCCCCAATATAGAGAGTGTATATGTCATAGGAAAAGAGTTGTGGGAGCCCTGGGCAAGGTTGTTGCCTGGAGTATTTGTGGAGGCCCTAGGAAACAAAATGTTATTTGCAGTAAACTTTAAAAAGAGGAGGAGGTAGCAAGACTGGTGAGCCATCTGATTCCTTCTAATACCCGGGATTGTATCCATACAAGTGATCTCTTCTAGACTCCAACCAAATACCGAGTCAAAGTTACAGTTTCCTGACACTCATTTTCATGGTGACTACCATTTGACTAGAGTCAAAATATTCTTGCCTGAGTAGTGAATATTGTTCATTCACTGAAGTATTGTTAATAAGACTTCTCGGAGCTAGAAAGACAGCTTCCTATAAAATATACACAACACAAAGACAGAGTTCTGTTCTTTCCAATCAGTGCTATGTTTCTGGAACCTAACACCTTCTAGGCACACCTAGAAGACTGTGTAGGAAGAGCTCAATAATGTGTGTGTTGGGGGGCGGTGAGAGACAGGAAGGAAAAAAGGAAAGCAGGAAAGCAGGAGTGAGAAAGGGAAGGAAGGGAGGAAGGCAGGGAGGGGGGAAGGAAACAAGCAGGTAACCATGGCGTCTGGTGGATCACTTCCCTGCGAGACTTCTCCCTCACTGCTCAGTGTGATAATAGCTGCTGACCACATACAAGAATAGTATAGGAACTTACTGGGAATTGTAAGACTGTACAAGCTCTTTCCATGTTCAATAAAAGTCGAATTTGTAAATTGTTTGAAGAATTAGGCTGAGCCACAGTTTTTCAAGGTATGGTCCTTAGATGGCCTACATCCAAATGGAGTGCTTGCTGGAAATGTTGGCTCCCATGCCCCCACCCCCCACCCCAGATCTGAGGGCACACAGGTTTGTCGTTGATGCATGTCAGGTAATCCTTTACACACTAAACTTTGCACACTGGATGTTGGTAGCATCACCATTCAGTGAAGGCGAGGGCTTAGTAGCCTATGTTTTAAGCCTAGAATCACAAGATTCACATAATTAAATTCAATTCAGTTGGGGTAGAAATTATATAGTGGGTTTTGAATAGATGTTAGATCAGTCTTTCACTTCTGATTAAGCTGATTTTTTATCTGGCAGGTGAGTGCTTTAATACAGGTTTATGTGTTACCATGTATCTGCTACAGCATCATTAAAATTCTTCAGACCAAGGACTGGTGAATTGGTTGCTTTATTTACTCATTTTTTACTTAAACTGGATTTACTTAACTAAGAAACATGGTTTACTACAGAAGTTGAAAAATTTTGTTTTGTTTGGCCAATGCTGTGATTTAAAAATGAATTTGTTCTGCCCAGTTGGGCCATAGACTGTTACTCCCTGTATGTTTTATTAGGCTATTTTTATACTCTCAGGCGTAACTTTACTCTGTATGGCATCCCAAATCCAAGCATTTCTCACCACACCACACCACCCTAGCCCAAGCCATTATTATCTCTCACCTACTTATTGCTGTAATGTAATCATTGATCTTTCTGCTTCCCTCTTGCCCCCTTAACTCTATGTTCTCCACCCAAAAGCCAGAAGATCCTGTAAAAGCAACTCATAATGCTCTCATGGCTTCCCATTTCACTGGAATAAAATCCAGTATTTTTACCATAGGATTCATTAATACTGGTTACAAACTGTGTATTGGTCTCTGCTTACTGGACCCATGGTAAAATTGTACTCCTGCCCATGGCTGTCCCTTCTCCCCATCCCACCATCACTGAGTGTGGTGGTTTAAGTAGATCTGGCCAATGACTGGTTTGCTGAAGTGATGTGTCAGTTCCTTGCTGGGATATTACTTGCTGGTAGAAGACCCTTCTGAGGTTTCCTTTCCCCTGCCACTATAACTGACAACACTCCTGACAGTGGCTGTTGTGCCCCCGGCTCCCAGGTCAAGGCTGACACTGCAGGACCTCCCCACTAACTGTGGTAGACATGGTGTGAGTAAGAAATAAACCTCTGGTGTCTTCAGCCACTGAGATTGCAGGGCTGTGTGTTACTGCCACATGACCTTGCATATCCTGACTGACCTCTTCCCTCACCTCTCTTCTCCTTTCTCATTCTGTTTTATACCTGCAGTTCTAACACATACCAGCTTTATTCCCAGCTCACTGTTTAAAATGATTTATGGCTACATCTTTACATGCTTCTTCATTTCATAAACACCTTCTCTCGAATGTTTCCTGTTTAGGCAGGACATCCCTAACTATGTCTAAAGTACTTCCCTTTATTACTCTATGCTTATCTTTCTTATTCTTCTCCATACCTTAGCTTGTTTTTCTTTATCATTTTACTTTCTTTCTCTAAAGCTAAAATGTGAACTCCCTGAGGGCAGGGGCATTATTTTGTTCAAAGATGTTTTCCCAGCACCTTGAACAATGCCTGGGAGTAGGTAATTACTGAATATTAATATTTGCTGAATGAATGAATTTATATGGGTATATTATCTTAAGCATCAGTTTCTCCTCTGAAAGTATGAATTTACAGGGCCTTCAACCTACCCCATAAGGTTATGTTATATTTTTAGAAGTATACAGTATACTGTGTTTTATCTTCTCAGCACAATGACAGGTTAATTCACCTAACTGTCCCTGTCTAAGGTGTCAAGAAGAAACTTTCTAACAATAACTGATGCATCTGGGACCAGTGGGTTTGGCTTTTTGGTTCTTTGGGCACTTTATAGCCTCACTCTTGTGTCTATGTTGAAATAATTTCAGAAGGAATTATGAGTACCAACACATATTGGAAGGCTGTGTGGGAAATTCTTCATTCTTCTCAAAGCATGATGTGTATATTATATCTCATGAAGGCACCGGTAGAGTTTTGCTTTGTCATACAAAGTTTATTGATTCTTTTGTAGCAGACTTGTTTGAAAATTAATTTGGAATTTAAGCAATGACCTCTTTGAGAAATAGTGAACATTTAATTTTTTATGCTCTGCTTTTGGAATGTTTAGTAATGGAGTATGAGTCACACAGAAATAGAAGCTCCATTTTCCACTTTGAATTTTACACAATACAATTTTACCTAAAAAAGACAGCACATCTCAGTAAACTCTGGAAATACAAATTTATAATTTCCCCCTTCTTAGAGTTGGCCATACAATGCAATTACCATAAGAAGATTGCTTTAAACATGCAATTATAAATATGACATGATTCTATAAATTATCTGTAATTTATTTATAAATCTGCAAGGGCTAATGTTTAACACACGCACATATTATTTTATATTCCCTTTCCCTTCAGTTCTGTCATATCATTAGATAAATATACCTAATGAGGGTTTATTATGGAAATAAAATAATCTAAACAGTCTTGTATGGTCTACTGTATTATGAAAGAGTTATTTTAAAAGCCTGTTAAAGTGCCTACTTGGGCTTGTCCAAGTTTGTGTGAGTGAGGAATGATAATCTAGAAGAAAATTTCTATTTTGATTATTCAATCAAATACGTTCTCTTGTATTACTCAATCAAATCTGTTCTTTTCTCTTTCTGCTACTCTTTGCCTATAAATCATAGTCAGATAAAACTATAAGCCAAGACAACAATTTCTTCTTTGTGACACTGTTGGAGACATTCAAAAGGGCCATGTTGTGAGTCAACTTCTTCATGCCCTAAAAAAGCAGAAGGAAGCCGTATTTCTCCTACAAAGATTGCTCTAGGGTCTAAGCTCTAAGCATCAATTAGTTTTCTGAAAAAGAAATGTGTTAAGAATTGATAGCTGGGTTTTGCAAGTTGTGTACCTTACCTGCAAATTTGACATGGTATTGTAAAGAGGTATATTTTAACCTTACTGACAATGGAGTGCTTCAATTTTGATTCACAAAATGGGAATCCCCCAATAACTGAGGCATGGGGGCCATTTATGACATTTTTTTGTGCTACAGAAAGGACTTATATGCCCAGCCCCAATCTATCTGACATAATTCACCCATCCTACTATGCTTCCTAAATAAAACAAGTATGAATCAAACTAATTCTGGGGTCCTATTCTAATCACGTCTGAATCCTCAGCACCTAAGTACACCTACGAGCTGCTAAGATATACAAAATGATAAACAAGTAACCTATCACCAGAAAGGCATTAAAATAGACATGGAAGGATACTGAAAACAATTTTACTGGGGTACCACACTGCATATATGTACCTAAATATATAAATAGAGATGGTCAGAGACAAAAAAGGAACAGGTATTGTTGCAAATGTTTTAGCTTTATATCAGAGACAATACCAATGTGTGTCTCATCCACAAGGCATTAGGCATCCTGTAGTGATAGCATCTGGACAGGTGACTGTGTTTTTTCCATTACTTTTCACATAGTGTTTTAAGGACAACCTAGGGCAGTTTTTCTAAGAAAATCCTCTCTTTAAAAAAATCTTTTTTAAAAACAAAGACTTCATTGCTTTCTCTGAAATAAAATCTTACTCAAAATTTCAACAACCCCAACATGTAAAAAAGATAAAAATACCTATGGACGACCCACTCTTCTGGTTTTTCCTTGCTCACCATAGGCGGGAGCCCCATGGCAGTGTCCAAGGTCATTACAGAGAACTCCAGGGCTCCTAGTTAGAAAGGCAGTGACCCATATCCATAGAAATAGCTTGGCATTGTACCCAACAGATGTGTGTGTGTGTGTGTGTATCAATGTTTCATTCACTAAATAAAGATATGAACACTATATTACATATATATATTTGTCCAATTATTTGTCTAGATCTATACAAATACACTACTCAGACTGGTTGGTAAGGACAAGGAAAAATGATAGAAACCATAAATTGGTTCTATACTGTGATTGTGGAGAACCAGGGGTGATATATTTTTTCTCTATTGGACATATTTTCAGAATCATGCATGGGGATTTATATCAATACCCTGTGCCACTTATAACAGTGCTACAAACAACAAGGATTAAGCTCATTAGCAAACATTGCTACTTTTCTAAAGGGGATGCTAGGCAGACATGGCTGACATTAAAGTCATTTCTAGGCAGAAGAGACAAACCTGGAAATAGGAATCTATATCTTGGTCCTGTGACTATTTAGTATAGTGTTTCATGAGGGGAGAGAGAAATGATGCTTTGTATAATATCTTACAAGCACCACAAAGAAATCTGATGTTCATCTTAGCCAGACACAGCTATGATTTTGCCATCTAGTTCTCAGAAATATTCATTGTATATGAAGAACTTTCCACTCTAAAAAACTAGAGCCAAATGTGACAGTGGGGAGGAGAGAACCAAACAATTCCTTAAAAAAATATATTCTCTCTCTACCACTAAGTTTGGGCAAGTAATTGACATGAAAGAAAGATAGCCTTTTATAAAGGAATTAGAACTTAGTTGTCAAGTTGCCCTGTAATTCTCTGCGGTGCCTGTCTTACCACATTTTCTCATCTGCATAGCTTGTGTTGTGCTTGCCGTTGTTTTTCTTAAGGGTAATTTTTGCTTCTAAATACTGAGAAAGAATAATCAGGTGCTTGAGAAGTGGCGTCTCTGTTCATCTCCCCGCACGTGACTGCTTTCTGTCTGGTGCTTTGTCATGGTGCCTCCAGAGCGGACTTCCTCAGCTTCCTTTGTTATCCTCGCCTGATAAATAAACAGCACAAAATTACCGAACTTATTATGGTAGCTGAGAGAAGGAACCGCAGTGCTGAGCCTGCCCCCCATCTATAACACTGCCGTTGCGGAAGTTGGCTAAACCCGCACTAAACCTCAAACGCCAGCGTAACATCAGCCCCTCTCCTGTGCACCCCCCTTCATTCCCACAGCCCCCCACCCTCCGCAATGATTGTTTTCTGTCCATCTCGAGCTGGGTGTCAGTTCATTTAGATTTACATCAAGTAGTAAATTAAAATAATCACTCAGCAAACACTCTGAGCTCAGTTTTCCCTTTCAGTCAGGAGTTGCCCGAGCTGCTTGAAGCATTCAAGCAGAAAATATTGCTGTCTAGATATTTGTCCTCTGGGTGATAAAGGAGGCATTGTCTTGGGGCCCACTCAGGCCTCAGTGCCGATCGTCGCCGTGCATCACAGCTGTGAAGTGCGCTTTGTTATGTGTCTGAGGACTCGGGTTCAGGACCTTGTTTCTCTTGAAATACCAGACTGATCAGAGCTGCATATGTTCGGGGGAAAGCAGGGGTCGGTGGTTCTCTGTCCACATTTTTACTAGATTATTCTTGGACGGAACTCTGGGAAAATACCCTGCAGCCTAAACCATCCCTAGAGTTTTGCTTTGTTTTAATTCATTTTCTTTCCTTCTCTTTCTTTTTTTCCTCCTTCATATTCTGCATCGTTACAGTCCTAGAAAATGCTAGAGTTTATCTGCATGAGTCAGAAACAAAGGCGTACAGCACTGCTTTGAACCTGGTGCCATAATGTACCAAGTTATAAACCTGTTTCTTTGTGTTTTCATTACAGTACATCTATCTCCCATTTAGAAATCAAAATGCAGAGTTCGGTCACCTGATGAAATATAGGGCAGGCTAAAGAGGTTTTCACCATTTGTAAATGATCAGTGGAATCTTGAAACAAAACTGGGAATTGATGGGGGTAAAAGAATCAGAATTTTTGCTCTGAATGAAAAAAAAAATTAATATAAAAATGATCATTTGTAAATCTCTAAGCCATTAGATTTTTATTACAGCTTTTTTGTAGGTATGTTATTGCTAAGAGTATTTGAAGGAGTAAAATATTTGTTGCTCCTAGTAGTGAAAAATAAAAATCAAATGATAAAAAGCATGGTAGTAGGTATCTGAATGAAAATTGAAATTTTTAGTCAATTATCTGAATTTTTTAAATAGTACTACATGTATGGCTATTGCTATTGTTATTGAATTTTGGCCAGATATTTGTGTTTTGTTGTATTTGCATCTAAGCTAAGACATCTATAGCAAGCATGATATTTTATAAATTCCTTATATCTGTGTTATGTCTAAATATACACCTTCAGTTATAAAACCTCCTATTCATATATGGAAATGGAAATACTGTAATAAGCAAAAAATCAATATGCAAGAAACAGGATAGACACATATATTTGCACACATACATATGGTCACACACATGAATTCCTTATGAATGAATGATTTCATATTTTTGAATTAAAATGTATTCAAATTTGAGGTGTTCTCCCTCAGTGGTGACTGAAGCTGTGGCTCCATCCCTGTGACCCCACCACAACCAGCTGCAAATCTGCCCCTTTGGACTATGTGACTCTTTCCAGTAAGGCTGTATCTACAAGAACCGGAAGTGGCACTTCTGGCCATGCTAAGTTTTCAGATTCTGCCAAGACCTGTGAAAATAAATGGAAAGAATCACCAGACCAGAGAGCAAACCATAGATCAATTCTAGTCATATATATGTTATGGTTTGTGATGCTGTGTGTCTAGTAAGTACCAATTTAGTTCAGAAATATAGGTTGAAGTCACCAAACTAGAATATTTGGTTCTGATTTCCATGGGCTCTAAAGCGGCTTGTTTGATTTCCACTCTACCAATGATAGCCTAGTAACCTTGAGCAAGTTACCTAACCACTTTGGTCCTCAATTTCTCCATTTATATAGTTATTGATATGTACCTCACTTGGTTGTTAAAATTGTTTAATAAATAATGCACATAAAATGCTTAGAATATGTCTGGCACATAGCTAATATTCAACAAATATTTTTTTGATGATAGTAATGGTGATAATAATGACAATAATCCCCACAACAAAAAAGGGTAATCCTAAATCCAGGAACTACAGCTTGGCTTGGATAGAATTGTTCTAGGTTTACTAAGGTTTACATATATATACATCAGAATCAGGTTGTCCTGAATAGAATCTTGGTTCAGCCATTTACTAACTGTATGCATGGGCAAACTGCTTAATTTCTCTAGATTTCATTTTCTATGTAGTAAAATATTAACTGTCTCATAGAATTGTTCTGAACATGAAAATAGGTGGTGCACATAAATTGCTTAGCACAGTACATGACCAACAAGGCTGTCCCTAAGGTATGCAGGACCTTCTTTCTATATAACCATTTAAATAATATTACAAATTAAAGGGCCAATCACTGAAGATTTAGAAAAAGGGGTAGGAAAAAAAAGTAGGCATTTTTTTCTTGTGCAATCAATGTCTATGTAAATGTTTCAGTGCCCATGTACCATTTCTTTCTGATCAAATGCAGGAAACTTTCTCTCAAGTTTTTTCTTCTATTTTTCTTAATTTTAAGACTTACTGTTTCTGACTAAAAGCACAATTTCCACCATGAGAAAAAGATAGCAATGCTGTTATTACTTATAATGCCATGACTCTTTGGAACCTGTACATATCGGAACAGTATGGCTCTTGCTTCTGCAGGTTCCCAGTACTATTTTTAAATGTATAACTAGTTGCAATATTACTTATGCCACCTCAGCACTGACTGCACTGTCTGTGAGTACCTGGTTTCTGAGAGTTCTCTCAAAAGAGGTTTTTTTCATTGATGACAACCACAAATATAAGACTTGCCTAGAGTATGTAAAAAAATGTGAAGAATAACTTACTTCCTGATCATGTTGAATTTCCAGTTCAAAATTCTTTTGTGCACATGTGGAGCAGTACATCTTCCAGCATGTTTTTCTCTTAAACTAACTGGGCTATAGTCACTGTTCCCTGAATGTGATCTCTTCCAATGTTGTCTGCACCTCCACTTGCCACACTCCTCTACCAGCAAGGTGGAGCAAACAAGGGACGAGGTGCTGAGCAGGAAGAATGGTCCCATTTGTAGAACAAATGTCTGTCCTTGGATCAGCATGGCTTAAACCTACCTAGGATAGTATGATGTGAGCATATCAATTAAACAACTAATCATCAGAACATTCATGGGAAGGACCTTTTGGCATTGTGGAGCAATGATCTTTGAAGCCTTCAGAGGAGACAGTTGTGGCCACCTTCAGGACTGTCTGATATGCAGCGCAAAGCCTGAGGAAGGGATAGGGTGACTTCTCTGAATGCACTAATGATGGGTGCATGAGGTGTAGTTACCCTCACCACCTTCAGTTACTACAGACTGAAGGTGGCATCTGTGGTTGGTCAGAACATGGATGAGAGTTAACACATGGGTCACGTACATGGCTTAAGCCAAAGGTTGGCAGAGGATAGGTACTCCTTGTTGTGTCTGACTTTAGAGTCTTACCTTTATTACCTGGTACCCCAAAAGAAATACTGAACTGACCAGCAGGAGAAATCCATTCACCACTTACTCTCTTGGAACTGGCTGGCCATATGGGCCCCAGGATGACCATAAGCTCAAGCCCCAGACCTCCTGAGGCATCTGTTTAACCCCATGGTTGCAGGGAATGTCATAGCACCCCAAAAGAGAGACAGAGGTCAGGACTCAAAAAGACCCTGATCTGGCTCAGGTAGCCCTGCTAACATGGCTCAAGAGAGAGGCTTAGAAAAATTTGAGGTAGTTCCTCCATGGCTGGAATGAGATTACCTACTTGGGGAGAGAAAGAGGAGGGAAACGAATGGGTATGTGAGGCAGAAACCACAGCCTGAACAAGGAAAGCGAAAAGAATGCAAATGGAAGGGAAATGCAAGGAGCAGGGTGTGGGCTTGTGTGGGGGCTGCAGCGGCACTGAAGGAGATGCAAGTGGAGACAAGTGGTGGAACTGGAAAGTTAGCTTGAGACAGGTTTTGAAGAGCTTTGAGTGCAAATTACATCTCTAAATTTTAGGGTTTATTTTATGCCAGGTTCTGGGCATTGGAGACACTACTGCAGGTTTACAGGGAGAAGGGTGGATTGTTGAAAGATCTTCAAGCAATGTAATGATCTGCATTTTAAGAAGATTCCTTTGGTGGAACTTGAAGGGTTAGCTAACAGTGGAAGAGGCCATAAAGAAAAAGATTAATTAAGCAGCTGTGGATCTACTTCAGGGAGGAGATGGAAAGAACCTCAGTTAGGATAGCAGAATGAGAATCGGAAGGAGGGGATCATCCAAGATTCTCATAAAGGTAAGGTCAGCAGACTTTGAGGACTAACCGGGTGGATGCTGGAGAAATAGACTGGCCACTTGATATTACAGAAACTGTGAGATATATTCATTCATTCCATTGAAGTTTTATTGAGTGGTATGTCCCCAAGTGTTAGGCTCTGTGCAGGAAACACAGGAAGAGGAGCAGGTCTGGTGGCGATGGCTCAGTGGCGACAACCATCTATGTGTTAACTGTGCAGACTGCCAGCCTCTCTCAGCAGGCGTGGGTTCTAGAGCTCAGAGATCGGTGTTTTTAACAGTTGTCATCAGAAGAGTCTGGGAAACACTGTATGAGATAACACATTTGAATCTGGATGAGTTGAAATGATCCATATAGAGAGAAATTATATATGAATGTATACATATAGGGGATCCTACTACCTTTACATAGGCATCAGAGGCAGAGGTTAAAAGGAAATTTTCTAAGCTACTCTATGGAGAAAAACAATGAGAAGAAGCAAAAACAATAAGAAATAAATTCTCCAGAGAGTACTCTCCCTGAATCTGAGAAATGGAACTAAGAAACTTCTGCCAATAGAAATGTCTCATTCGTTGATTGAAAGATTGGCTCAGCTTCCCATCCAAATCCAGCCTTAGGCTTTAACATTGATTATGGTGACTAATACTATAATTCTTCAGTTTTGCAGTGGAGTGCCTGCCTTGAAGCCCACACAATGCTTATCTGCTGCTGCACCGGAGAGCCAATACAAGCGAAGGCAGAGGACCTTCTGGCTGGAGACTTGTCCAACCAGAGAGGAGGGTTTTATGTTTGCTGTGATGCCTTTTGTCCTTGTCAGAAATGTGAAGCACATGGAATTTGATTTTGGTGCATCCTTACCCAGGGTGCTTATGTTATCCACACAGTCCTCAACCACTCCGAACCGCAGCACACACACTAGCCAGCGCGGGCTAGCACCCCAAGTACCTGGATTGTTCCTGGTTTCTACATCTAAGATCTACCTTTCTCTCAGAGTTCCATTTTCCCTTTTTCTCTCAAAGGCAACACTATTCGAGTCTGACTACCTGATTTCTGTCAAAGTTTTACTGCCTTGCAATGACTTAGTGTTTATCTGACCCAGGCAAAGTGCACTTTAATAGAAGATTTTTATAGAGACAGTGTCTTAAACTAAGATGGTGACTTTAATGATGGAATTTTGGGTAAGAACAGGTATTTTGTTTAGATGGAGAGAAACTAATTAACTAGGACAAGCAGAGGATGAATATGGTTTAGGGAACAGTCCTTTTTATAATTACATTTAAAAATTTTTAATTATAAACTACAACTATCATTACAGGCAGTAACACCTTATTTATTGGACTGTTTAGGACATTTAAATGAGATGACATATTAAAGCCCCCACTGTAAGACTTGGAATTGAATAAATACTGTTTTTTTCCTTATACCCTCTTCTCCATCTGGGTGGATGTGGGTTGCTCTGTGATCCTTTGCTGTGTATTTTTTCCAGGTTATTCAGCTAATAATTCTATTTGATTCCAAAGAGCTAAGGATGTCAAGAAGGAACTGAGTGCCAAAACCCTAGAGCTGGGGATATATACATAAAATCTCACTTAATATTGCAAATAGTCTTATAAAGGTACAGTTGAAGCAGTTAGTTGCTATATGCTAGATTTAAGGGGGAATTCTGGACCAGTCATCTTTGGGAGGCCTTCACGCTGTGCCTATAATTAATTTAGTGCCTTAGAAACAACAAGCCTAGCTTGACTTAAATTTTGATATCTAGAGAACCTTTAAAATATGTGAAATTTTGCATCCCATTGGCACCAGGGTGCACCAGACTGGCACCCCTATTTTGCCAAGCACTCCTAATATCTCACACTCTGCATGAAATAACTGTATTACCAATAAAATGTTCAAGTTGTAAAGCATGGATTCTATGATATCACTGTGGTTGCACAGATGCCTTTCTCTCTCTTTAACTTTCTGTTTCTCAGGGGTGTTCTGAATAGTGGAAGTTGTCAAAGAAAACTGTGCTGGAGGAATAAAGTTAAGCTACCATGCTTTCCTCTTCAACACCAACTCAAAGCGAATGCATATGCTGTTGCGCTGGACATGCTGTCAACAGTGTTCAGGCCGCATGTAGTTACTCAAATTACTAACCTTGCCAAAGAATAAGTTTGTGAACCTCCTTTTCAGAGGCCCCGTCTCTGATATTTCAGAACCATTCAATTATAATTCTGATGCTTCCTTTTATGTGGCAGTCATGGGTTGTCAGCAAGGATAGAATTAAGAGAGGCATATGAAGTGTGCTACCGTGCCTCATGCCTAAGGATCTCAATTCTTTTGTTCATGGTGACAAATGACATCCTTAAAGATATTTGTCCTGATTCCTCACTGTCCCTACACAGGTAAAAAAACTTCCATTGAAGTCAAACAAGCTTCACTGAAGTTAATGGGAAGTAATGCCCTTGAAGGGAAGGAAGATCTAGGGTGATTAATTTTAATTAGCTAAACGTAAACAAGCATATGTCTACAAGTAGTGACAGAAAAGTGGTTGTTTGTATTCCTAACTTAGCTTCAGGGGTCTAGGTATGGCAATTCTGTACAGAATCAGACTGAACTATTTCAACCCCAAAACATAAGAATGTCCACAAAGAATAAATCTATTCTCCATAGGTGTGTCTCTGAGATATACCCTCAAAACATTAATTCTAAAAAGCTACTAAAATATTATCATGAGCCAAACGCTTTTCAGGCCTTGGGATAAAAAGTTGAGTACAACTAGCTGCCCTGTAAAGCTCATATTCGGGATGTGAAAATAGCTCAGGGAACAATTTTGTCACCAATCCTTCATTTGTGTCTCCATCATTCATTTATTCATGTACTCATTTGTTCAAGAAATATTTAGCAGACACCTAAGTTTTTCATGTTCTTATAACAAGAATGTACAAAGTAGTATTGGAATCCAGTGGAATAAGAATTTGATTCGGCATGGAAGGGTGAGTTCTAATCATGGAAGGCTTCTCAGAGATAGTGTCGCTTGAGCTCAGTTTCACAAGAATAATGTTTATTTAGTTAGGCAAAGTAAAAAGAGAAAGATGTAGAATATAGAAACCATATAAGGAGAGGTATGGAAACATAGGAACTTCTGGGGTATGTTCAGAATAAATATGAACTTCTCTGGGACCCTAATATAAGGTTCAGCAAAATACAGTCCACATGCCAAATCCAGATCATTATCTATTTTTGTACAAACTACAAGCTAAGAATGTTTTAAAAACTTTTACATGGTAGAAAAAAAATCAAAAGAAGACTAATTTTGTGACATGTGAAAATGATATGAAATTCAAATTTCAGTTTCCATAAATAAAGTTTTATTGGAACACAGCAACACCCATTCACTTACATATTCTGTATGGTTACCTTTGTGTTACACAGCAGAATTGATGGTAGTGACCCAATCTGTATGGCCCACATGGCCTAAAATATTTACTCTCTGAATGTTTACAGAAAAAGTTTACCAATACCTACTCTAGTATATAAAGTGCTGATAGATTGAGACCAAATTGTCAGGAAGTTTAAATACTATTTCAATGAATTTGGACTTCATCTTGTAGAAACCAATGAATACAAAATTTTAGAGTTGACCTTTATGTTATTAAAAATCACTTTTTGAAGGATCCAGCATTCATTAAGTTGATAAAATCTTCCATTCAAATATAAGTGCCACGTGACCACAGAACCATAACTGGGATACCTAACAACTCTCTACAGCTCCTAAAGATAATTAAGAGGTAGTTCAGATGTGTTTCAAGATCTATAGGTCAAAGAGAAAAAAATATATGAGTTTTTTGTTTAGGAAGTCCCTAAAATGACTATTTGGCAAACATAGTTTCCTGAAGAGGAAAGTCAGACATGTACCTACTTTATGGCATAATGACTGAAGACTGGAAAAAATAAATGACATTTGATTCAAGCCATTGTTTCCAATATTTTTACTCAAGAATATCTTCTTTAATTCAAAAAAGTCTCAGGCCATTTTACATGGTAGCAAATAACTACGTGTAAGTTATGCATGTAATCATGCATTTAAAATGAAATTAAGCTGTTCTGTTAGAAAAATAGTAGTATAAATGTATGTAAACCATATTCAGTCTTTTGCATAATATCTGGTATATGTGTTTTCAGGGGTTTCAAAAAACTGGGGAAATAAATGTTCATGGTAAAAAGCAAGGACTCAACTGATATATGTAATGCCGAAGGACAGTTTTGACTGACCTGCTTTTAATAAATTAACTGATTTGCATTGTGCTTGTATGATTTCTTATTGCCTTCAAAAAAAAAAGCTAAAGAAAACAAGTTTGCTTAAAAAAAATCATCAAAAACAAACAATTTGCTTAACTATGTAGTGTGTACCTTCTAGATTTGATTGATTCCTTAAACAGTTAACTGATTTATCCTCAGATAAGCAGAGAAAGGTCAGACTGAAAATTCACCCATACCACACTCTCTATTTGGGTTTTAATCCTAACCTCTTCACTTACCTTTTATCCAGATAAATTCTAAAACTAATTCAATAATACTAACCTTCTGCAATACAAGGAAAAATAGATAGCTTGTTCCTAACAGCTTAGGAGATACCTGGAAAATGAAGAATGAAAAAAATGTTGGCAGTAGACTGATAAATTAATCATATCATTAAAGCTAATCATGTCACAGGAGCCCTCAACCACAGAATTAAAAGACAACCACTGAAAATACAATACTCTGGCTTTCTTTTCGGAAAACTTGGCTGAATCTAACTTAAAACTGCGTTTAGTGAATCCTCTAATATTTTGGCTGAGGGGTGACATGGAGGTCAACTGTGAGGTCATAAGTAGGGCAATGTAATGAAACTTCCATTTCATTGTCAACCATGCATTTGAATGAAGTTCTTTTTTATAGGCAGAGTAAGAGTGAAAGGCCAGTAGGGATACCCTCGTTGTCAATTACTATATGTTTTATGTCTTGATTCATTGGCCCCAGAACCTGAAGAACTCTTTCTCTAGAAGAACCCAAGATCCTCACTCTGACCCCCAGAATATGCAGTATACCCCAGGGTTACTATTTTTGTTATGATTTCTACTCCCAATGTCCTTCTGTTTACCTGCTTTTAACATTTTCATTACTGTCACATCTAATCGCATTTGGTTTTTCACAGTAGTTTAGTATTACTGTTTTCGTTTGACACATGGAAAACATATCTGGTCATTTATTTCCGGACTGTAGTTAGATATTTTGTCTATTTCAATACAGGAAATTTTTA
The DNA here is from genome assembly GCF_030020395.1 of Manis pentadactyla. Lineage (NCBI taxonomy): Eukaryota > Metazoa > Chordata > Mammalia > Pholidota > Manidae > Manis > Manis pentadactyla. Next base: position 186,363,264 of record NC_080020.1, on the reverse strand, counting down.
AGACTTCAAGAAAACCCAACTATTCTTATTTTTATCTCCCCCTACTATACATCCTATAATAGCCAAATAAAGGAGATTTGGTGAAGTCATGCCCTTATCTTATCATTTTGCTTCTAGCTGAACATTAAGGCCAGGATGGACCAGTAACAGTTTGACTGGTTAATAGGCAAATTAGCCCAAAGAAATTAATATAGTTTATAGCTAGTCAGATGAATTATAGATAATATAGGATCAATAACTTGAATCAAACACATCAAATTAGAAATTCAACAAATTAGGGACTTTTTATGGATAAGGCATTATGCTAGGCACTGAAAGACTGATAATAAATAAGATAGTGCTTTTATCTTTAAGATGCTTTACAGATCCATTGAAAGAGATTTATTAATTTATTGAAGCTCATATAGAACTTTTTCACAAGCCTCCATTCTAATCTAAGCACTTTCAGGAAAGAAAAAAAGTAAAAAAGCTACTACTACATTCAAAGTGGAACTGAATTTATGTAACTATGATAAATATGTGCTTATAATATTCTCTGAATTAAACCTTAACTAGAAATTTTCCATGCCTACATAGGACCCAAAACTTGATCATAACAGACTTATGCAACCCCATGAAGAATTCTAAACATTATTTGCATGAAAAATTCAATTCAAGACTATGTGATTTAACAAGAACTAATTTTTCATTCAGAAAAGCTGGATCTAATCCTGGCTCTGCTGTGAACTATTTGAATTTTTGATCTTATCAAGTTACTTAACCTCATCTTTAAAATGGTTGTAAAGTTGGAAATGATATTAAACTAAGGCTTCTTTCACCTTAAAACCTCCATTGCTTTAAAATGCATTGGAAACAAAGGAAATACTAAAAAAAAAAAGTGTTTTGATTTGTTAACAGTAAGTATTATGAGTTCTATGTATAAGCTAGTCTCAGCCATGTTAAATAATGGTCCCACTACTCACTTTCCACTGTAGAAGGAAAACAATGTGATACCAGAGCTATGGTTTTCCTTAGACTTATTGAGAGCTCTCTCATACCCTGGTAATAGGTATGAGTGACTGGTTTTCATTATCACAGATTAGAATAGATGATACTAGAAATGGTGAAACCATAGCAGAGTGGAGGAGGGTAGACAAATGAAGAAGTGTATAGAAAGGTTTTATTTTTCAACTTGTAATGGAATAATTGTAGCCACTCTGCTGGGCCTTTTATGTTAAATTCCTCAGATCAGAGTAACACATGCATATGTACTACAGGAAAATTTCCTGTTAAGAGAAGGTCCACTACATCATTTCACTGAAATGGAAATGTGAAAGAGGTAACTGTTCAATAGATTAAAACAATCCTAATGAATGTTTCCTAAAGAATCAGACTGTCGCATTGGTTCCTCGGAAGACTAATAGGGATTTTCAACTTTGCTCAGTTTAGTTCTTTGTTGGAGGCAAAATGGTAGTGAGGTATCAGCAAGAACTCTAACCCTTGGAGCTGAAGGAGTCTTTATCTCAATTGCTTTTAAACGGCATTAGGCGTGCCCATCGAGAGGAACCAGGGTGAAGGATCTTGGGTGGATTGACTGCTGGAGCCCTGACTGATAATTCCTACTGTGATACACTTCAAAGCCAGCCCACAACAAGAAGCTGGGATTGGATTTAGAGCCTATGTAAACTCTAAATGGAGTTTTACTGTGAAACAAAACACCTGTCTTTCATCCCAAACTAAATTGACAAGCAATAATTTAGTTGTCTAAACTGAGAGCTTTCAGGATTCCAAACTGCATAATGTCAAAAGACAATGTATAAAGTTGCATTTGGAAGGTTCAAGGGTAGAATGCCATGTAGGCAAACATATTAAATGACTGGTCTTTTCCCTTCTCCCTCTGGTTCTTCTGTCCTCTCTCCCTTCTTTTCCTTCTTTTTCTTTGTTTGTGGGGCTGTGGCAGAGGGACAGGGTAGGGTGGATGAGGCTGTGACTAACTATAGAAATTGGATGGGTGTGTAACAAAAGAAATCCTAAATCTAAAACACCATTCTCCTCCCTTGTGCATTCCACTAGGTGAGCATTTCCTGATCAGCTAAACTAATCACAAATTAAATGGAAGAAAAGAAATAAAGAATTTTGGGCCTTTCAAAAACAAAAACAATATTTGGGAGAGATTACTGAATTCCTACATCATCTCCCCACATAAACACTTAACAATATAGCCTAGATTTGTAATAACTTTTTCTACACAAATTATTTTGATTCTTTCATGTTTCATTTCAGTTGTGTTTGTTAAAATCTGCATACCTGACATCAGAGTGTCCAAACTTAGACCCTGACACTTGACTAAATTTTATACTTCTCCCTCAGGAGTTTTGGGATAAATCATAAATAAAACCATGGCCTCTGTTTCCCACCAACTAAGACTATATATAGACACAGACTTAACATTTTATTTTGCTGGTTTACATGCTATCCTTTCTGCTCTCTTTTCTAGAAGAGCAAATGAAAGGAGCAGAGTTGTTAAGCAAAATAAAACAGATGCTACAAAAGAGGCCAGTCAGTTGTCTGCAGAGATATCTGATTGGACTCTGCCAGCTGTCAATTAGTGGTTCTGTGTTTTGTTGATGAAGTGATATTTACTTTTCTGGTCTGCCATTGGCTGAGATGTTTAATGTAATGAATGCTAAACTGAGCCTAGATCATTTTTTAAATCATAGCTTGGGGCTTAACAGCCCTTTAAATGAATTGTATAAACAAGATAGCTGTTAATTCTCTATCAATGTGTCATTAATCATCAAATAGTATTAAGAAAAAGCAACTGTCTTTAAAAATCTCAATAAACTCTATTAAAATTACCAAATTATCCATTCAGGGGCTATTTTCTCATTCAGAGAGTGTCAAGCTTTCAACAGAATTATATTTGAAGATATACATTTCTGTGATCTAATAACATGCATATATGTGTATATTTCATAAATTAATATGGCCTGAAGAAATTAGTAACTATTGTAACCTTAAATCTATGGTCACTAATAAGAAGGGAAAATATCCCACAGTGATCTCCATATGTCTTTAGATTGCTGACACCTACTAGCAGGCATTGCACCAATTTCTTGTTAGGAAATTAAGTATGATAAAAACTATAAATGTGTGTCTAAGCTAATCTTTCATGTAATATGTATGCAGTCATTTAAAATTCATCTGCAATTCCACAGACTCAACCCTTGGGGAGCAATCTGTCTACTGATTCCTGCTTACCCCCATCTCTTCCACAAACTGCAATCCTGCCTCCCTTCTTCACGGTGTCCTAGCACAGTGCCTGGCATATAGTAAGTAATAAATATTTGTTTCATGAATGAACAAGTAAAGGTGGGGGATGTAAAGGGATGTCAAGGTAAATGACATTTATTAACTTTTTTTCCTATATTAAGCTGTATGCTTTGTACCTATTTTTTCATGTAACCGTAATAACAACTTCATTAGGTAGGTGGTATTACTCTCACGTGGAATATTTAATTTGATATTTATATATACATTTAATACAAATAGATAATATTATTCTTACATTTAATTAAATTAATTTAATGTAACCAGTTATGCATAATCATATTTACTATATCATGACCATATTTTAAAAAATCAGATAATGACAAAAAGCTTACAATGGTAGCTGTTTTTCTCTCTGAGGGCAGTTCTGCCAGAGAGGCATACTTTAGTCTCTTTTCTGGGGATATTTTGATGCCTGGATGTTGTACAAAGGAGTGAGTGACAAATTCAGTATGTGGCTTCAGCATGGAGGTAGCAGTCGAAGTGTGTAGAAGGATAAATGAGATCGTAGCAGCTAGACGGGAATAGAGAGGACATTATTCTAGGTTCAAGGAGGAGTGAGTACAAGGCTTAGAATTGTGGAAGTTGCTGGTACATTTATTTGTGTAGCTGAGCGCATATGATGCCCGTGTGTGGTGGGTAGATGGAGAAATACAGGCATCAGGAAACAAAGCTGGAAAGATTAACTTGGACCACTGTGTAAAGGACTGACAGAGGAAGACCGAGGGATTTGCATTTTGTTAATATATGTAGAAAACCAAGCAAAAGCTTAAGGAGGCACTGAGTCTGTATTTTAAAAAGATTTGGCAACATTGTGGTGATGCTGGAGATTGAGATGTGGAGACTGAGGAGGGAAGGAAGCAAGAAGCAATGAAGACCTGAACTGCAACTATGTACTTACTGTGATCATTGCTGAGTCCCTGTCCAACAGACCCACTGTCACCCCTTCATCGGTAATGGCATTCCAACTGGGTTTGTGCATCTACTTCCCACTGAAGTGCCCACATCCCCAGTTCAGGAATAAATCCTGATTAGTCTAAGGTAATTGTGGAACCCACTTAATTTGCTAGTGATTGGTGAGGGGTGTGCCATGTGACACAGTCTGAACAATGAGACATGAAGGCATTTTCACTGGGAAGATCTAAAAAATGTTTCTTTCCTTTCATAAAGAGACACTGGGCTGGACAGCTCCTTCTACTGGATGTTTTCTTTCTCAGATGTGATACTGTGAACTGTGACAAAACAGCTGACCACGTAGGAGAGCAAAAAGAAAGAACCTGTGATTTTTATGACATTGTGGAACTGCTGAGTTAATTAATTCTTACTCTTCCTATTGTAAGAGAGAATAAATTTTCCTATATCCAAATGGGTCTACCACTTCCCCTCCTTCTCCTCATCCTCCTGCTACAACTGCTACAAATAACACCTTGTATTTGGGAATACTACTGCGTGGCAAGCACACAGCTTTCAAGGCTTAGGCCAGCCGGACATAGAATCCACATTCATATCCAGACTAGAAACTTTTGACCTCAGTGCTGCATTACCTCTCAAGGTATATAGGAGAGGAAGACAGGGTGGAATTTTGAAAAACGTATAAAAGTTCAAATGTTCCCAGCAAAAGTACCTTCATGTCTCATTGTTCAGCATAGGGATTTGATATGTTGGATAATGGACAAGGAATCAAAGATAATTTCAAGCATTTAAAAAAAATTGAGTGACACAGTGAACACTGCTAAGATTAACTGAGGCTGGGACTAAGAACAGAGGTTTGGGTTGGGAATTAGAAATCTTAGGCAACTGAGTTTGGGACCTGTTAAAAAAAGTGTCTGGAGTATGTTCAATAGGCAATTGGGAATGTGACCCTGGGACTTTCAGTTCTTGTGTTGCCTTGTCTGGGGTGGGTACTTAGAAAATGCTTGTGTTATAAAATCAATTAATAAGTAAACCACCTCTGGATATGTACACAAGCATGCTTGTTCCCCTGCTTCCAACCTCCGCCACCTCACTCAGATGGATATATAATCAAACATTAATGTAACAAGGAGAGAGAATATGAAATATCTCCACTTGAGCAAGCTTAGTCTTATGCACATGTAGTTAATAAATAGCAAAGATGAAATGCTTTATTTTCAAAGGATTCATTGCTTGTATTTTTCACCTGTACATTTTCAAATATGAATACAAAGTAAAATACACATCATAAATATTTTTATTCCTTTACTGGTGTTTTCAGTGCTCTAACTAAGCATTAGATCATCCCATAATGTAGTTTTTCAAGTGCTTTGTGTATTTTTTCCCTGAAAGCATTAACAGCAAGGGTCAACAGCCCTCTGTTGCTTTCGGAATGACAACCAAGTGACAACACACTGCACTGATGCTTCTGTTTTGCCGTCCATATATTTTAGGTGCCTGTGGCAGAGATGTCAATGAGACAACCAATCACTGTGTTCTTCGACAGGAAAGTGTTTTCTTTCAGTGAGTTAATTTTTTGCAGTAAGAGACAAATTGGGAGTGGGGTGGGGGGAGGATAGTTTCTTTTAGCAGGAAGACACATACCCAAGCCTCAAGGGGGACAACACAGTGAGAATCAACTACTGATAGTAAAATAACAGGCAGCTGCCTGCTTTGTCCATTTATTCATTGATTTCAGTTATTTGTTTATTCAGGAACCATTTAATGATCATCTCCAATGTGCCTGGCACTCTACCTAGGCACATGTTTGTTTCTACTCCTACACTGAAAAAAACTTGAAGACCATGAATGTCTCCTAGTCAACTTTATATCCCCAGGGCAGAGGCTAAATGACTCTTTAAGCGTAAGTGAATTACACTAGACCTAGGGAAGAAAGGGGTATCAAAAGGAAACATGGTCCAAGGGATTCCAGGGTTGCAAAGCTCTTAGTCTACATGGAAGCTGCACCTCAGTTGAACCACGAACTGGCTTTAATGGACTTGGTTTTCAAAGGTGTTCACAAGTAACTAAGGTAATCACAACTGAATGAAACATCCAATCACTGACAGTCATTTCATTCAGTTGATTGGTTTTAAAGACGGAATACTGGTATCTTTTAGAAAGTTTGCATTATGTCACTTGGTTTTTATGAAAGACCTACATCAGTACCTGTTTTAAAAGAAATCCTAAGAGGATTTCTCTTTTATGAAAAAAGGCAAAAAGAGAAGGGAATAGAGGGCAGGCAAAATAGGTAAAGGGGGTCAAGTGAATGGTAACTAGACTTTTGGTAGTGATCACATTGTAATGCATACAGATGTCGAATTATAATGTTGTCCACCTATAATATTGTCTACCTGTTATATACCAATTTTACCTCAGTTAAAAAAAGGAAAAAAAAAGCCAAAAGAGTGTTCACTATGATCGTTTTGCAGCGAGCCGTTAGCAGAGGCAGCGCACACCCTGAACAGCACCGCCAAACTCCTTCCTGGGAGCTTCTCAGCATCTCAGCCTCAAGCTGCTGTAGCTTTGAACTGTGTCTGTGAGCATCTGTGTTTACCTTGATTTATATTGTGCATCCGTTAGAAAGATGTGTTCTTAAGTATCAAAAAAGTCTGAGAGATTATTTTGGGGGTCTGGGATAGTTCAAGAATTTTTCCATATAAATTAATGTAACTGCATCTTAGCTTTATGCTTTTTTTGGCTTATAAAAGCTTTCACAAGAATGCTCTACTTTCAGACAACTAGGGAAACACCTTCGTGCTGACAGAGACCTGGATTCAAATCCTGACTGTACCACATTCCAGCTATAGGTCTGTGGTTGAACCAGCTATTATTTTTACGTAATTTCCTCACTTTTAAAATAGTACTGATGTAACTATCACCTAGAGTAATATTTATATTAAATAGTGAATGTAAAGTGCTAAGCATGGCATGGAGTACAAGGTGAGTGATTAAGGTAATGCATGTAATTCTTTTTGTCATAATGTTAATGCAATCTAATCTGACCAAGGATTCCTGGTGGCAACTTTTGTTTTTGTTCTGCCTTAGAATTCACTGGCAGTTTAGGTGTGACCACTGATAATGGCTTTTCAGCTAGGACTCCAAACAAGGAAGTACTCTAAGGGAATGCCTAGAAAATACTGATTAGTGTAATTAAATCCTAGCTGATGAGGTGCCTTTGGTGGGTACCCCCTTTGCTCTGTCCTATAGCTACTGGCACGACTGTGAGGTCAATGTCTCAGTTAGAAATGTATTCAGATGGAAAGAAACAAACAAAGCCAACCCTAATGGTAGATTTAGGTGTTGTGCCCAAAGTCGTGAATCCCAAGGAGACCACCAAGGAGCCAACACCGATGCAAAAGCAAAAGAGCCTTTATTCGAGCTAGCCCGAGCTCAGTCTCACACCTGTGCCAACACAGTGGCCAGGTGCCAGAGAACGAGTGTGCATTTTCCCCAGAACAAAGGTTTTGTGGGTTTCCAGGGCGGTTTTGGGGGGTGATGACCATGGCTCTGGCTGATTGGCTGGGCCTGGGGATAGTTGGGGGGGTGATGAGTCGTGGCTTTGGTCAGTTGGCAGGGTCTAGGGGTGGTGGGTGTACTTCTTGCTGACTGGAGAGAGACTAAGCTCTGATTGTCTGAAATAGGATCTGGGAGCTTGCCCTTTCATAGGAAGTCACAGTTTAGCACAGCAGATCAAAAATGTCATTATGAACACTGCCATTTATCTCTGTGCTCTGTCACCTTCTGTCTACTGGCTTTGGGGCTTGTGTACTATGGTCATTGCCTCATGAATATAAGATGGATGCTACAGCTCCAGGCTTTACTTCTGCTTTCCAGACACAAGAATGGCAAAGGTCTTATCCTTTTGAAGCTTTGTATTTTTATTCCAGGAGTTTTCATCCTTGGCAAGCTTCCAGTTGTATCTTGCAGGCCAGAAGTGAGTCAGTCATATGCCCATATCTAGTCTATTTACTGGCTAAAGTAATGAGATTTCGGTGATCAATTTAGATCAAGAGGTTAGGTAGAGGCCTATTTAGGGTTTTTACAGACTATCTGATGTGAAGATATCTTCTGGGGAAGAAAAGCAGCAAATATCTAGTGGGAAGGGGACAGGGCCCTGTATGCTTCAAACACCTTGGAAGAAATTGCATTTGGTTTAAAATTGACGATAATTAGAGCCCTTACATTACAAACAGGTTGACCTTGGGCAAATTACTGAGCCACTTAGAACATTAGTTCCTTTCTGTGTAAAATGGGGAAAATAAAATCAATCTGAGAGGTTTGAAAGCTTCTGATCCAGTCTGGCTGATAGTACCCTCTTAGTAGTGTTGTTTTCCTACTTCGAGATGTTGGCCAAATTTACTTCACAGTTCTAAAACTCAGTGTAGAGAAAATGGAAATGTTATGACCAGGATTCTCACCTGGCTTTAATATCACCCTTTGTATACATAAAGGATCTATTTGCATGCCTATGGGCAGCAGGATGTCTACCAGCCACAGAGCTACCAGGAGTGAACTGTCAGTCATGGAAGTACCAGCCCAGGGGAGAGTGGAGAGGAAATAGGCAAGCGCAGGGATGTAGTTGGTCCGGGGTCAGCCAGTCATCATAGAGACCCGCCCAGAGTTCCTCCCGGGTGCTAGGGGTGGGGAAGAAGAGAACCCAGAGAGCCGTGGAAGCCGAGAAGCAGAGACCCCAGGGAGTGGAGAGAGGAAGCAAGAGGGCGAAGCTGCACAGCTACTGTGCTAGGGAGGGAGGAGAGAGCCCCGAGGTGGGGAGCAGTTGGGAGAGCGCCAGAGCCGGGAGAGACTGAGATGGAGAATGTCTTTGCCGCTTGTACATAGCTGGGTGAACACCATGAGAATAAACTTGGTATGAACCCCTTTTAACCCCCAACCTTTCCGTTGTCTTTATTTGGTCTAACTGCATTCATAGTAAACTTGCCCGAAGCTGGGAACCCTCTCCTGCCATAGCAACACTCAGTTTCTACATCAGTAATATGGGCATGATAATAGGTAATTCCGCAAAGTATGCAACATAGCTTCAAAATGTACAGCACAATGATTATTGATCATGATAATGGAAGAGGTTAAAGATAGTGATGTGAGTTGATGAATCCTTTGAGAGTGAAAAGAAAAGTATTTTGGTTGAAAATGGCTCCACGACCTCAAAATCCTACTCTTTTAAGAGAAATTTAGGCTTTGAAGCACCTTTGCTAATTGAGAATTTCTTCATTAAATTCAAAAGCAGCGCTCAGGTAGGTAGTCCTTAATTTTATTAGCTGTTATCAGCTAACACTTAAAAAGGGATGAGTAAGAAGTATCTGAGACTTTTCTGTAACTATGTATTTACTGGGTTGATAAAGACAGACAGAAAATATTCTCTCCCCCTCCCGCTTTCCTCTGTGTATAGATCTAAGACACTTCTTTACAAGAACTCCAGTTCTTTTCAAATGGACTTTGTCAAACCCAATTTGCTTTCTTATGATTTTTTTCTTTCTTATGATTTTAAGAATTTGTGTTGGTGGATGCAGCAGGACTGGCTTCTGTCTCAGGCTAGACAAGCCTGCCTAGAATGGTCACAGGTCAAGCTTCAGACAGCATAGTCTACCCTGGGGGAATGCAGCCAAGACGGATGAATGTCTTGGCCTTCTTGGATGGACAGGAGGCTCTGAGAGTATTCTCTTCTCACATCTCAGGAAGCTCTGGAGAATGTTTTGTTTCCCTCCTTTTCCCTTGTACTCCCTTTCCTTACCTCCCAACAATGATGCCATTAAAAAAATATTCCAAACGAAAAGACCTTCTTCATTCCTCTGGGGGAACATGTTATCTTGCCCTCATGTTGGGGAGCCGTGGATATCTGGGTGTTTGGGGAAGGATTTCTCTAAATAAAATCTGTAGGGGCCAAGAGCTGACAACTAGAAAATGTGCTCCTTTCGTATGCAGATTATGTCAGAGCTGAACACAATTAAGGTCCAAAAGACTCAGAAAGAAACTTTGACCTTCTCACTAACTGCATCCAAAGAATTTAGATAAAGGACCTGCTCCAGGAAGAGAGCTATCACCATAGATAATTTTAATATAATAGGATATAGGTGTGGGAGACAGGCAGGAACTTAGCAAACCCTCTTCATTAAAATTCCTCTCTGCATCCCATTGTTTTTGTGTGGCCAAGCAAACATTTGTTTACCAAACATTTACTCTTTCATATTCCTGGGTTGCTTTCCTTTCCTTTGAAGTCCTAAACCCATATCTTCTTCTCCTTATTAGTTCAGGGTAACATCGATGCTTCATTTTCCCTGACTGCCTTTGGAATCTCATGTCTGTGTGGATTCCCCATAAGTAATTAAATTTGATTTTCTCCTGTTTATATGTCTCGTGTCAATTTGAATCTTAGACCGGCTAGAAGAACCTTGAGGAGTAGAGGAAAAATTTTTCTTCTCCAAAAAATCCAAGGAAAAATGTATCAAGAAAAATTATGATGGTTGGGTTTTTGTTTTGTTGCTAATGACCTCCTAATTTTTAGTTGATTCAGCTTCTGGATCTTGACATAATGCCTAATCATAGACATGTTATTACTTTTCTCTTTTTAAAAATGTTATCTTTTATCTTCCCAGTTTTGCATAAGTTGTTTAGGTTTTTCTTCTTACATAACTCATTAATGATGCAATTGGATAAGAAAGAGATCACATATGTTTGGAATGTGGATTTGTTTCATGTGTACAAGAGAGAAGGTATACATTTGAGAAATAAAGTAGTTACATTTCCAGTCTAATATTAAAATAAAATTGGAATGAATCAACAAAATGACTTTCTAATTAATGATCTCCTCCCCAACTCCCGATAGTAGCTCCTAAAAGTATCTTCAAATTATTTTGAATGGTCATATATTTATATAATGGCTTTTCTCTTATTCTTGAACTCTTTGTGCTGCCCTGGCAAGTTGCTTAAATAATAATTTTCTATAGGATCTGTTCTCACTGATATTTAGGATTTTTGCTCTTCAAAATGTAAGGCCAAATCTATTAGTATATATTGAGATATTTCAGAAGAAATATAGCACTCAGACAAGAGACATTAAAAAATCCTTATCTCTCTATACCTCATGTTTTCTTACTTTATTTTTTTATTCAATTTATTTAAACTGATAAAATAATAGCAAAAACAGTTCACCTACTTTCCATCAGCCTGCACCCATATCCTGCTTCTGGCAACCACCAATCTATTCTCTGTGTCTATGAGCTTAGTTCTTTTATTTTTTAATGTATTTTTTCTAGATTCCATATATAAGAGAGATAATAGGGTATTTTTCCTCCTTCATGTGATTTATTTCACTTAACATATTACCCTCAAGGTCTATCCATGTTGTCACAAATGGTAAATTTTAACTCATTTTTATGATTGAATATTCCATTGTGTGTGTGTATATATATATATTCCACAATTTCTTTATCCATTCATCCAGCAGCGGACACTTAGGTGGTTTCCATATCTTGGTTATTGTAATGTTATAATGAATATGGAGGTGCATAAAACTTTTTGAATTAGTGTTTTCATTATCCTTGGATAAATACCTAGAAGTAGAATTGCTGGATCATATGGTAGCTCAATTTTAATTTTTTTAAATAGTGGCTGTTTTCCATACTGACTGCACCAATTTACATTCCCACCAAAACTGCATGGGGTGCCCTTTTCTTTATATCCTGGCCAGTACTCATTATCTCTGGTTTTTGATAGGAGCCATTCTAGCAGGTATAGGGGATATCTCTGGTTTGGGCTTGCATTGCCCAGATGATTAATGATGTAGAACATGGCCAACTGTATGTCTTCTTTGGAAAAGCTTCTATTCAGATCTCCTGCCCATTTTTTAATCAGTTGCTTGGTTTTCTTGCTACTGAGTTGTATGAGTCTTTTTTTACATATTTTGGATATATGATTTGCAATTATTTTCTCTCATTCAGTAGGTTGCCTTTTCATTTTGTTGATGGCTTCCTTTTCTTTGCAGAAGCCATTTAGTTTGATGTAGTCCCATTTGCTTATTTTTTGCTTTTGGTGTCAAATTCAAAAAACTGTCACCAAGACCTATGTCAGTGAGCTTACTGTCTACATTTTCTTCTAGGAGTTTTATGGTTTCAGGCTTTACTTTCAGTTCTATAATCCATTCTGAGTTAATTCTTGTGTATGCTGTAGGACAGTAATCCAGTTTCATTCTTTTGCATGGCTGTCCAATTTTCCCATCACCATTTAGTGAAGAGACTGTCCTTTCCCCTTTGTATTTTCTTGTAAATTAATAGACCATAGATGTTTGGGTTTATTTCTGGACTCTCTATTCTGTTCCATTCATCTGTCTATTTTTATTCCAATACCACACTGTTTTAAAAATTAAGATGGCTGGGCTTTTTAATGTCCTAAGTGTGCTTCTTGTCTTGTGTTTCCTTTTTTTTCCCCCATAACTCCTCACCCCTCTCCAAGTCTAACCCAAATGGTTACCAAGGGTGTCAGCTCCATCCTGGTTGCCCCTACCTTAGTTCAGGTAAAAAGCGTACCACTGCAGCAGCCCCCTGGCCACTCTGCTGGCCCAGAGCCCAGTCTGTTGAAAAGCATTGTCCTACAAATGCAGTCAGGCTAACTCCAGCCCACAAATCCTTCTGCAACTCTCCACTGCCTGTGAGATTAAGCCCAAATTGCTAAACATGCACATAGGGTTTATGATATGGCTCTACTCTGCTTCTCCAGGCTCATTTCCTACTCTTTCCCCATCTGTGATACTGTGGTTTATTATAGGAAATACATATTTAGTATTTGTCCCTGTTTCCAGCATTGAGCTCCTAAAACCATTGGAATGATAAGGGTGTCCTCTGATATTCATAACAAACCCTTTCTGCCACACCCAAGTTTGTGTTAATGAGATGACTTTTGCAAAGTACCTAAGGAGATGGGGGCTGGTTGCCAGGGGACCAACCTTGAGATTAGAGGGCTAGAACTTTCAGCCCCACCCCTCTGATCTCTATATGTGTGGGGGTTGAGGGGGCCCAGAGCTTGAGTTCAGTTACCAATGGCCAATTATTTATTCACTCATGCTTATTAAATGAAGCCTCCATAAAAACCCAAAAGAGTAGGGTTTGGAGAGCTTCCAGGCTAGTAGAAACATGGAGGTGTTGGGAGAGGTGATGTGCTCAAAGACAGCATGGAAGCCCTGAGCTCCTTGCTGTATGCATTTGGCTATTCCTGAGTTATCTTCTTGTAATAAAATACTAATCACTTAAGTAAATTGTTTTCCTTAGTTCTATGAGCCACTCTAGCAAATTAATCAAACTCCAGGAGGTGTTTGTGGGAACCTTGGGCCTATAGCAGGTTGGCCAGAAGCACAGGGAACAACTTGGACTTTTGATTGGCATCTAAAGGGGTGAGGCAAGAGGGCAGTCTTGTAGGACTGAGCCCTTAACTCTTTGGATTTGATGCTATCTTCAGGTAGAAAGTGTCAGAATGGAGTCAAATTGTAGGACACCCAGCTGGTATTAGAGAATCGCATGATGTGTGAAAAGCCCAAACACGTATTATTAGAAATAAAGTGGTGCAGTATAGTCCTGTGAGGGTAAAGGAGAAAACACGTGTTTTTTTCCTTTACACCATCTTACTTCCAGCTAGTCATACTTGCTATTTTAACCCGTCCAGTCACTCCACGACTCCCCTCTGCCCTATGTCTAGGCACATGCCTGTTTATTCTGTCAGAGTGGTGTGGCTCTATTGGCCTCTTGCTTCTGGTGCTCACTGATTCAATTTTGGACTCATTCTGAGCTCCTCCCTTTGGTTAACACTCCACATCTGGTCATCAGGAAATAATGTGGGCTCTTCCTTCAAAATACATCCAGATCTGACCTCTCTCAGCACCTTCACTGCTGTATCCTGGTCTTAGCCACCATCAGTTATGATCTTGATTACTGCCATATTCTCATAACAAGTCACCCCACTTACAGGCTCATCTTCCATAGGCTGTTCTCATTAGAGCAGCCAGAGTGATCCTTTAAAAATGTCTGCCAGATCATATCTCTGCTCTGCTCCTCTCCTAAGGGTGCCCTAATGGCTCCTTAGCACACCTAGCCAAATCTAGAGTTTCCATAGTGGCTCCCACTCTTTCCTCCCTCACTCCACGCCAGCCATATTGGCCTCCTTGCTGATGCCTGAACAGGCCAGTCCACCCACCCTCCTTTGGGCTAACCCATCACGTGGTCCTCCCCACCCTTCACACCCCCATTTATCATACACACACCCTGGGCTGCTGGCTCTCTCCTGCTTCTCTTTCCACTGTCTGCTCCACTGTCTCCTCAATGAGCCCAGCCTGACTGACCATCTCATTTAAAATTGCAAACCAGTCCCCTACAAAGCTTTGTAGATTCACTGAAGAATTGTGAGGAAAGGGATGGCCTGATAAACTATTTACATAATTCACACTTCTGTGGTGCTTACCGTATATCAAGTATAAACACTTGCCAAAGTTAAATGATTTAATCCTAATAGCAAACCTGTAAAGAAATTTCTATTACTCTCCCCACTATTAGGGTGGGGAAGCAAGTCGTGGTGAGGTGGAATGGCTTGTCAGGACCCACAGCTGGCAGACGACACAGCCAGGATGCAAACACGTGCAGTCAGACTCCTAAGTTTTTGCCTTTTCCTCCCGTACTCTATGGTCATCATTGTGCTATGCTGAATAAGTGGATACTTTCAAACTCAGCTCCAATTCTAAGCCTTTAAAGCACTGTTCACTGCCCTTTTTCTTTTTGCGAAGAATCAGCTGCTCTACCTCAGTTCCATTTACAGGCAGTAAGCCCCTTAAAGTGAGGATCTAGCTCAGGAACTGGTCCCCCGGAGGATACCCATCAGCATTTGCAGGTCCAACTGAAGTTGAAAAAGAAAAGGGTCATGAATTGTTCTTAGGGTGAATGTTAAAGACTGTGGAATCCAAAATACTCCAAAATTGTGGGTCAGCCATTTGGAAAGGCAGAGTTTTGCTGGTATGAAAGAAATAATCTTTCTTTGACTGTCTGACCACTTTTTAGACAGACATCCTAAACACACTTTTATCATGTTTAATGTCCTAAACACAAGTTAGTTGAAACTTGTATACACCTAAATAATGGCATTATCACTGATTAAAGAGAT
This sequence comes from Manis pentadactyla, assembly GCF_030020395.1. NCBI lineage: Eukaryota > Metazoa > Chordata > Mammalia > Pholidota > Manidae > Manis > Manis pentadactyla. The sequence continues at coordinate 186,347,847 of NC_080020.1, read as the reverse complement.
CAAATTAAAAAAAATAATAAATCTCTCCAATGTATGAAACTTTACTCTTTTTTCTTTGCATGTCTTTATTAATTTATATTTGATATTATGAAGAAACAAATCACCAGTGCCTAAGCATGGGATGCCTTGTGCTTATTTACATTTTCACATTCTCGGCCACCCCATAGTAGGCACTGTGCTGAGCCCTTTGAAGGGTACAGAGAGGATTGTGAGACTATATTTAAGCAGTTGGCTCCCTAATGAGGAAAGTGGAAACAATAAGCATTAAAATAGATAGATGAAATTCAAGTAATAATACCAACAACATTATTATTAGCAGTTACAGTAATATGAGCTAACAGCTTAAAACTCTTCTGATTTATCAGGCATTGTGCCAAAAGCTTTATACATATTTTCCCATTTAATTTTCATAGTGATCCATAAAAATCCTAGTAATATCCCCATTTTATAGATGAAAGACTGACATTCTACAGAATTAAGTAATATACCTATTCACACAGTCAGTGCCAGAGCTGGAAATTGACCCAGAATCTATTGGACACCAGAGTCTATGCTCTAAGATTAAAATCTAATGATGAAAAATTCAGGACCTGAAAGATGGAGGGGATAGTTGCTAGGTCATCCAATATATCTCAAGCATAGGTACAGATGATGGTTATTAAAGGGGTTAAAGATAATAGTCTGTAACTATTATTATTTATTATTTTTTTCATGGTGATGATAATGTTGAAATAGTGAACCAGGATTACTTATATTTTTGCCTATGTGAAGGAAAGATATTTAGTGTCTTAGTTGTAGGTTATTCTTTGAGATCCTTTTTTACCCTTTTTCTCCAGCTTTCTTCTTTCCTTTCCTTTTGCTGTCTGATATTGATGCATCGGACTTCCATATCAGATCAAAAGCATATGGGATTTTGAACTTATTGACACTGTTCTGTTAAAAATTACATTTAGAAGCATGTAAAAAGGTCACCTCTCTGGTTACTTATTTCTTGACACTTTTCTAGCAAGAACTGTAGCCTTGGTTCATTAGTCAAGGATATTAACAGCCAGGGTTTGGCTTTCTGGGGTCACATGGTACAGTTTGGGCCCACACATATTTCTAAGGCTTGTTAGAGTCTTTATTCTTTAAGAATTTCCCATTAATCTCTGCCCAAGAAGTGCAATAATAGGTTAGTTAGTCATCAGATACAAATCAGAATCATTTCTACAAGTATCTTTAATAGCGTTCATTAGTTCTGTGCTTATGTTTTAAGGGAAATGGAGGTGAGGGAGTAAAATGCCCCCTCCCCAACACAGCACCTTTCTCTTCTTCAAGAGCAACTTGTTTTGAAGTCACTGAAATTAAGACACTGAGAATGGGTCAAATGAAATTCACAAAATGCGCTTTTCCTGTGGAAATGAGGGTTCCTATAATCCTGACTTTTTTTTCACATAAAGGCATCATCTTTGATCATTACCAGATTTTACAACTCATTGTTCCCTTCTAGTCCTCAGGGGGAGAGGATCATGTAAATGGACAGGCGAACAGTTGGATCATAGAAGGCATCCGATATTAATAATGGCAATGAAAAATATTTACCTAACTTGAGTAGCTTGTGTATATAGATAGGATTTATGTGCATGCCTGCATGTGTGTGTGTGTGTGCGTGTGTGTATGCTCCCCTCTCACTTGGAAAGGAAATATCAGAATATCAGGAAATGTATTATAGGGATTTTGTATGCAATATTAGTCCATTTCTTGGCAGTGACCCAAATCTATTGTGGTGAGAAAGTAATAGATGAACTAACTAGGGACTCAGACTTACTGGCTAGTGTCCAAGAAACATTAAAAAATTGAGTACTGAACATAACAAGTAGGATGGTGCATACAAATTTAGATGTCTTATTGAAAACAGCACATTTATTAATATATTAGACTTGTAGACGTGAGGGTGTTTTAATACCTACTCACAAATTACTCATGGGTCGGCATCACAGAAATATCACTTGCATAAGCGTGAGCTTATAGAAATGGTGCCAGGCATGAATGATCATGGCTGGACTGTGCTAAAGAAAACTGGGAAATAGACAAACTATGTATTGTCATGGCCAACTATCACTTTTTTTTTCTTAATTAACTCAACATTAATTTATTGAATGCCCACTATGCATTGGGCCCTCTTCTAAGATGCCAGAAATACCTAGATTAAAAAAAAATTTTAAACATTATCACAAAGAAACTATTTTTTTAAAACCAGGTTTATTGAAATAGAATTCACATAAAAAATTTGCCTTTTTTAAGGGTACATTTATGAGTTTTGACAAATTTGTACAGGCACATAACCACCACTATAATTAATATACAGAACATTTCTATCCTCCTAAGAAATTCCCTGTTGATTCTTTGTAGTCAATAGCCTCCTCTGATCCCCAGCCTTTGGCAACCACTATTCTAGTTTTTTCCCTCTAGTTCTGGTTTTCCAAATGCTGTATAAATGGAATCATGCAAATTATAACCCTTTGTCTCCAGCTCGTTTCACTTAGCTTTTCAGATTCATCCTTGTTTCACGTATCAGTGGTCAGTGCTTTTATACAGCTGAGTAGTATTCCATTTGTTTGTACATTAGCCACTTGTTGGACTTTTGAATTGTTTTCAGTTTTTTGTGATTATGGATAAAGCTACTACAGATATTTGTGTACAGGTCTTGTCAACTGTGTGGGCATGTTTTTATTTTTGGGGGGTAAATACCTAGGAGGGGGATTGCTGGATCATATGTAAGTATATACTGAACTTCAAAAGAAGCTGCTAGAAGTTTTCAAAATGAATGTACCATTTTGTTTTCCCACCATGATGTATGAGATTTTAGATGATCCACATTCTTACTGGCACTGAGCATTATCAGTCATTTTGCTTTAAGTCATTCTAATCTATGAGAACTAGTATCTCATTATGGTTTGCATTTCACTAATGACTAATAATGTTGAGAATCTCTGTATGTGCTCATTTCCCACCCATATCTCTCTGGTAAAGCATCTGTTCAAATGTTTTGTTCATCTTTAAAAACTGGGTTTTGCCTTCTTATGGAGTTGTTCTGAAAATTTAAATATTCAGTTTCCTCATCTGCTAACTAGCGAGAATGCCTATCTCACAATATTTTTGTGAAAGTGAGATATTGTAAATAAAACTGCTTAGCTTAATCCCTAACAAATTGCAGGTGTTACATAAATAACTATTATTCAATTACTATTATGGTAAAACATAATTCCTATCCTAAGGTGCTTACTATCTAAAGTCAGTGTCTTTCACTTTCTTCTAGGTAACATCCCACCCCATCCTATTCACAGCCTTACCTGGGCTTCAACTAACCCTTGATAGAGTTCTAAATGATAATTAAGATATGACATGGTAATAAATAAATATATAATACTCCAGGGAAGTTTTGATTGCTTAAAGATAGAAGTGTCATCTCAAATCTTGGGGCTATGTTGGTGGAATGACAGGTGGGTTTGTTGTGCAATGACTTTGACAGTTGACTCTAAATTGCTTGGCTTGCAACCCTAGAGAAGTGCTCTCTTAGAGGAACACATTTTGAGAAGGCAGGGCTCAGGGCTTTTCTAGGATTCTTGGGGAAGGCTTTGGGAGACTGAAACAAGGGAAGTTCATTTCTCTGAAAGTTGTAAGAATAGAATGAAAAGGGAAGTCCTGTTGGCCAATAAACAGAGGAAAAAAATGCTCCATTCCAGTAGTGATGAGGGAATGCAAATTAAAGCAATAACACAATACCAATTTACAACTCTTAGGCAGAAATTGAAGCATTATAACCAAGTTCCCTAACAAAGTAAGAAAAATGTTAAGACCATTTTGGAGAAGATATTGAAAATCATTGAAGATGTCCATTTCCTACCATCCAGCAATGTCGTTTCTATGAATTTACTTTAGAGACAAGTTCTTATACTGTAAGGAGATAAGTTCAAGGGTATTTGTTGCAGCATTATTAACATGTAAAAGAATTCATCTGTTATTTACTTCTAATTGATATTTATTTAAGCAATTTCTAATCTCTAACTAGACCCATAGCCTTTCCTTTTTCTAGAAGTTACTTTGTTCAGAAATCTACCATGACCCTTTTCTGAACTGGCATTCTTATCTATCATATATTAGGGGCATTGGTTCCACACAGATATGTTTCTACCACCTGAGTAAATTCAATGTTGTGCACAAGACAGTCTGCACTCTGCAGGCAAATGTGGGAAGAATCTGCAAGAAGTCTTTAAGGAGCAAATTGGGAAATTTAGATAATTTCTTGCTGAAGTGCTTAATATCTGGTAATATGAGTACTTGAAATGTCTTTGAAATGCCAGTTGGGAAAGGAAAAAATTACATTTTCTAGAGTAAAACCTTGATTCACTAGAGTCCTGAGATAAGAAGTTTGCACCCTCTGGTTTCCTCTCAGAAAGGGGAAAATAATCACACCATAAATTCATATTAAGTACCAGTCGAAAAATAACTCAATATGCCTTCAGAAACATTTTCTATACCTTCTACATTTCTATCTGAAGTCTTAGATGATTATTGGCATTTAGTAATTTAATAGTAAGCTTGAGGTCTTGAAAGCACCTCAATAATTAAAAAGAATTGGCTTTGCTCACAGTGCTATCTCATTAAGAAGAAGAATAAAACTTTTGAATAACATGATTTGAAACAATAAATTCTGGATTTAGGGGTGTCAACTCTAAGTTATCACAAAAATATATGTTTTTTACACAATATCCATGTAGCAAAACTTCAAAAATTTAGATTATATGCATCAAAGGTGAGGTTACCAAACCAATCTACTATACATTACAAAAAACATTTTGAAATATTCTTGCCAAGAAGGGGAAAAACATGTGCTGTTTCACCCAATAATTTTACTTTTTGGCAGAAAAAGGACAAATTATAGTCTTCAAAGATGCTTATTGTAATGTTATATTAAATAACAAAACATTATAAATAATATACCAAAATGGAATTGATTGGATTTAGCATATTCAATTATTTGAATATTATTCAGCTATTCAATATGCTAAATTGAAAACAATATATCAACAAAAATGAAGGGCATGATATATATTAAAATGCTGTGTCTATACTATGACTACATTTATGCCAAATTTATGAGTTCATGTGGACAGAAATTTGAGAGAAGATAACAAATAGTGATTCAGTTTGTGGGTGTTCTGAGGCCATGCATGAAATTTAAAAAAATATTTTATTTCTTTTACTTATTTCTGTTATTTTCAAAGACTTAAATACAGCACCCTTTCTTTGAGCATATTGATTTACTTAGAGCTATGCCTCATCTCTATACGCAGTGGCCAATATGACTGAGTTTTCTGAAGGTATTTAGAATAAAACAAATCTATACTCTAAAAATTAGCTACAGTTTTCTTAGATAAATATTATTAAAAGAGAAAAGAAGGAATCTTTTCCTTCTTTTCCTTTGGGCTCCACCAGGTGAGATCGCCTACGTAAGATATATCTGCCGTAACTTATTCCCCTACTGCTTCAGCTAAGCTTTCCCTGAGTTTGTGTAATTGGAACAACCTTAAAAAGTAAATAAATAAAAATCAGAAAAGATGGACTTCTGAGCTGGAAGAGTTTTCTTAGCTCTCCTGGTTCTAATTGTTACATGCAAATTGTTCAATAAATAACATTGACCATAAAAGAAAAGATATTAATTAAGAAAAGGATTTAGGCTGACTCAGTCTCATACATGAGACAAAAGGTTAAGTAAATGCCAAGGCCGCTTTGCCTCTTCAAACAATGAATATTAGTTTTAGAAAAATTAATGTCTGCTTAGAAAACAGAGTCATATTGGAGATTTGTATGCCAAAATAACGACAGCCAGAGCTGTTTCTCTTCAATCTGAAGCGAAATTATCCTCCAGCGGAGGGCTTAATGTATGCAATTAAGAGTGCTAGCTAGGTAAGACAACAGGGACCGGCACTTTTAACATGCAGCCAAATTGAGACCATGCTTTTCCTTCAATGTAGTAACTTACACCTTACCAGATATCAGAATGGTCTGGGTCAACTTTGTTGAGGGAAAGCAAGGCTGACGGGTGGTCAAGCCAGTCCAGTCTGCCAGGTGGCTGGAGTAGAATCCCAAGAGCAGGCCAGTAAGGAACTGGAGTGAAGACAGAGCTGGACAGTGTCTACCCACGGCCAGGCATGCTCCTTCTGAAGGCAAAAAGGCTCTCTTCCAAGCAAGATACTTTGCAGACTCACCTCAATATCCCCAACAGGGTGGGCCTCTGATATCCTCTATATCAATCTGGAAATTCTGCAAGCTGAATTTTCTTCTGCAGTGTATTTTTTCACCACAGTTATTCTTCAGTCACTTCCTACCTTTCTGCTAGGTAGGTACTCTGCTGGAATTGAGGTGAGCAGGAGGGGCGGCTTTTGGTGCCACATGCATTTTGGCAGTTTAAACATACAATTTATATTTCTTCTATTCTTACTGAGTTTTCCAAACACCCTCTGGGATTCCAATGCTTCTGTCAAGCCAAAATAAGTCTTTCTAACATTAATACTTCCAAACATAGGCATAAATGATTCCTACTGACATATCTGGGGAAGTGCAGTATGATAATTAATTTTTAAATTTAGGGGTGGTAAATTATTTTTATAATTATAGCTAGTGTTAATTTGTATGGAAAAAATATATTTAATATTTAATTTCAAAAGCCCTCTTAAATCTCTGCTCTCTATAACTGCGGTATTGAAAATAACTGGGGTTCAACCCATGCCTTTTGCCTCAACTCCTGCTTCACTGACTGTCTAAACGTGTATTCATTTAAAAGACAGTTTGATCCATTGCACCTAATGCATTCATTTTTATAATGTTGGCTTCTGAAGTCAGGTTTTTGTTTAGCTAACTGTAAAATAAAGGCCTGTAATTCCAGCTTGAACCCATTAGCGATTAAAGTGGATCCTGAAGGGTGCAGTTTTGAGTTTGTATGATTCCGAAACTGGAGCAAGAAATATGCATGAAAAGTGAAGCGAGAGAAGGTGAGGGAGGGGGATGGGCAGGTGTCAGCTCCTCAGCTACCTGGCAGAGCAAGTGCAGGAGGTGATTTCACCAGGTCCTGCCCTAGTTTCTCCACTTTGATAATTAGATAATACAGCCTGCCTCCACTCTGCCCTTCTAATACTTCTCTCACTTCACAGGACTATTTTATGAGATTAAAGAAAATATGTAAAGAGACGAAGCAACTATAAGAATCAGCTGGCAGAGATAGAATAATATGTGAGATAGCTAAAATATCTTTAAAGTATGAGAAAATTTCAGAGCATTGTTAGCTTTTATTCTCTAAATAGCTAATCATGAATATGATAGAGACTTAACTTTTCTCATTATAAAGCCCTTACTAAATGCTTAACTCAATTACCATAATTTCAAGTAGAAGAAATATATATATAAACATGTATGTGATGTATACATATATGTTATATGTATTGTATATATGAACTATAAGCATGCATTATGGATATACAGTGTGTGTGTATATATATATGTATATGTATATATATATACACACTTTTGATATGTGTGTTTATTTACATAGATTGTGTGTATGCACACATACACACATATGGATGGAGAGTGAAGTCCCATGCTGTGTGTGTGTGTATACATTCCAGACATTGTAGGACTTTAAGAATTTTTCCTCTGATGACTTCTCCAGAAGCAGCTGGCAAATCATGGAATTATATCATAGACAGGACAGTTTCACATTGAGGTCCTTCTGTTAAACTCTTCTGCTTTGAAATTCAAAACAAATTGTGCCTATACTGAATTATCTTGATGGAAAAGTACAGCAATAAAGAAGACCTGGCACAGAGAGGTGGTAGGTTCTGGGAATTTTGCATCTGACAGGTCCTGAGCCCTTGATAGACAGTAGTGGGGAAAGGGTGAAGTCTCCTATTGGCGGAAGGGGGTGAGAGGCTTTGAGTGGATATGGCTCTATAAGCAGAAAGGTGAGGCATCCAGGAGCGGTGAAGGGAGTGGTGCAGAATGGGAAACAGTAAGGGAAGTGCAGAGAGGAAAAAATAAAAATGCAGACAGTATGCATATATAGAGTGAAATAAACAACGGAGAAGCACAGAAGGTGACAGATGCAGAGGCAGAAACAAACAAACAAAACTAGGGACCCCAATTAAGGAGACAAATGGGATAAAGTATAAAAATATACAAGAGGTGGGAACTGAGCCAAAGCAGGAGACTGTGAATGAGGGAGGGGAAGGGAAATATGGCAAGTGGGGAGGGACTAGCTTAAGGTAAAGGCGGACACAAAGAAACGGCAGCAAGTGAGACAGTGAAAGGATAAAGGGAACTCTGAGGGGAGCCAGAGAGCCCTGAAGGCTCAGAGCAGGGGCAGAGGTGAGGTCACGAACAGAGGTGCAAACACACTGTAGGAGAAAGGAAAATCAATAAAACATTCTGTTTTGAATGCACAGGCACAATGACTGTAGCAGAAGTCCCCTTTGCCCAGGAAGCTCAGGTGCCTAGAACGGGGTGGAGGTGAGGGGAACTAAAGAATGGATATTATGTTTCCTTCCCTTCAGTAGAAGCCAGAAACACTGAACATCAATGGGAAGCACCCGTCTAATACAGCACAACCAACTATTGAGCAATATGAGGAAGTTATATTTAAGTACTAAGCATGTGGTGGGCATGGCCAATGTCACAGGATTTTGGAGCCAAGAAAAGACATCTTGGCAAAAGACACTGATAAAATTTTGATGAAAAAAAGCCTTAAGCTTGGCTCAAAGAAGAAACGTGATTTTCACAGTAGCAGAGCAATGGCCATTCTACTCTTAATCCCTCTAACCCTGTTGGGAGATTTGGCACTTGTGAGGGGAGGACCGGGCCCCCACCCACCATCACTTCAGTTGCTGTCCATCGCCTGGCATTAGAAGCTGCCACATCACCCACAACATGTCCTTTGTTTTCACTCCCTGGTACTTGGGGCAGTAATGCTGCCTGCTACCCCTGGTTTATCCTCTCTGTTCTACCCCAAAACGTCTTCATCCATAAATCATCCACCCATCCTTTGCTGCCTAAGTCAAACACCACCTACTTCACCTCTTATTAAATGATATTAATTTAATCAGTCAATCAACCAACTGATTGATTGAATGAATTAAAGTACTGCAGTTAAACTTTTCCAGACACTGTCTGAACCTGGAAGGCCACAAATAGTTGCTAGTTTCCATTCTCTGGAGGATACAGAGGATTGGCTCACCAGCCTATTTTATCTTTCTATTTGAAGAGGCTAGAAAATTAACACTGAATTCTCAGTTTTCCTTGTGGCCACAATGCTCACTGTGAATTAAGTTCAGCCAGATTTATACTTGTGAGACTTAAAAGAAGGAGATGAGGAGGATGCCTTGCCCTGTTGTCTGTTTCTGTAGAGACATAAGGCCCTGAATACATGAGGCTCTTCCATGGTGGCTCTGATTGTCAATTTTCCAGTTTCTTGAATATGCTGACAGGCACTTGGGGTGGTGACAGTGGCAGTCGCAGCCCCCTAATGTCAGGTGCTTTTCTGGCTCCAGTGGTGCAGGTTTGATGAAGGAGCGTTCTGGGGGCATTCCTGAAAGCTCAGTCTAGAAGCTGAGCTTCAATTCTTCTACCATTTTTTAAGAACCCCATTTCCTGTGTGTAGTTCTTTCTGCTTAAAATATTCTGAATATTTTCCATTTCCTATGCTGAAATGTTACTGATATAAATATGGATACGGCTACAGCAGTTTGGATACTCAGTTGTAAGGCAAGAATAATGTACCCTGTCTGCCAATCAGTTATACATGAGCTACATGTGTCTTCTTCTTGCCTTTTGTGCTGTAAGTCCATCAGGACAATAACACAGAGCATGGGGCCAAATACAGAGAAGGACAGCCACAAAATGGATTTCAGGACTGCCCTTGGTTCTCAGTAAAGGATCCCAGGCAACCTGGAATTACCTAAACTGTTTACTTCCTGTTCTTCTCCTGGATAATCCTTTCACTATTCTTCAACCAACAATTAGATAGAAGTAAAACTTCTGCAACATTGTATCACTTCCAATTTGCCACCATATTCCTTATTAACATGCTTTAACAACATGAGTGGGTGGAGGAAAGAGAAGCTGTTGCTTGGTGTCTGTTTATGGGTTTCAATTAACCTTGCAACCCCTTTTCCAATGACTAACATTACCTGAGAATAGGTTTTCATATACAGGTTTGCTGATGGAGAATTCTTTATGCTGATATTAAAGAGGTACACAAGAACCAGGCTTGAATTTTGATAATAATGCCAATGTAATGAAGTAATAAAATGATACCAAAGGATTTTATCATTGTTGGCTATTCTGCAAGTCTCATCACAATTTCTGTAATTAATATATTTGTATTTGTAGTTAAAACATAAACCAGAACTAATAAGAGATCATAAGCTTGAGTTTTATAAGCTGCTTCTATCCATAAGCCCTGGGAATTCTGAGATGTTTTAGCTATTTTATGATGCAGTTATTATCCTCTACAGGCTCCGAGTCACAAATACTGAGTTCACTTTTGTTTTTTACCCAATTTGCAAATTATCTTGTTCTTAATCATTATCAATTAGCAAAGAGAGCAGCAAAATATTTTTGTGATTATTAGTTTTCTTTCCCCGATATAACAAAATTCTTAGTCCATCCCAAGTACTTGCCTAAGAAAGTGGAAAAACAAGGTAATGCCAGTTGAGAAAGTTAACCATTAGTACACCAGTTCATTGTTGAAGACCAGTCTTTGTCTAAAATAAAAAGAAACATTACAGTTGATAAAAATGCCACTCCTTAGTCTTATAAAACTAAGATTTTTCAAAATGTATGACCAAGAAATGTCTTTTAGACCCCTCCATTTCTTTTCTTCCCACTCACTCCCACTCTGTACAATCCACATCATTATATTCCAACAAATTGAACCCCTGGACAAAGATGTGTTTGGTTTTTCCCCAAACACCCATATGTCCATGTCATGCAGATGCAAATGCTACTGGAAGAAGGTATGTAATGCATCAAATGCCTGCACATTCTAAGCATGTTGACTCGTGCTCTGAGGGCATCATGACTTAACTTGGAACTCCTCTAATTCAGGCTTAATTCCTTGATCTTGTTCTTTAGTGAGGGTATTACTGAAAGTCATATATGTACATCCTTTCATTTACTGAAAAGTTACCATATTTATAATTAAGAAACAGGAAAGTATCAAGAGGAGGCAACCATTTCCAGTTACTTCCTGTTTCTCAGAAAGGCGCTGAGTCCATCAAACAGAAGCTTAATTTTTAATGAGAGGGGTCCCCCTCCTACAGACAAACGAAACACACCTTCTCACTTGTTAATTCATTCTTTCACTTTCTGTGTACTAAACGTGAGGATTACTGAGACGCTGAAGCAGCGTCCCAGTGTCCAGGAGCTCACAGTGTCCTGGGGGACACAGGTGCGAACAAGCCGCCCTGCTCCACGGTACATCCCCGGGCAGGGGCACCCGCAGTGCCCTCTGGGAGCATCAGGCAGGGCCACTGCAAGAGGGGCTGACCACGTTCTCAGCAAGTATGAGAACTTCACTCAAAATGTGTTGCAGTGGCAGTGGAGGACAAGTTGATGTCATTATATTCCTTTTAGAGAGAGAGGAAAAAAAACCCTCAGATTCAGAAAAAAACTGAGAGTAAACTTTTCCACAGCCATCATGCAGAGCTGAGATTAGAACCATTTCTGAAGGCACAGTGACTCAGCCCAAAAAAATAGATGTGCTGTTCCAGCATTGCTTGGCAAAAAGCCCTCCTTGCCATGAGTAGAAAAGATGCTACATTTTGTTTAATATTCAAAATATGTTATATAACCCAGTTGGAATTCACAGAAACTATGTTCTCACTTCATTCAGACCTTTAAGGGACACCTGGAAGTGAACCCTGGGCAACTCACCACCTGTTTACCTAGTCAGCTGTTCTTCTCCAGTCAGCTCTCCCTCTGGACTTCCCTGTTTGTGTTAAGGTGGTTAGCATTTTCCTGTTATGCAAAAGCAAAAGTCAGAGTCAACCATAAGGCCTTTCTTTTCCCTTCCCACTCCTATCTACTATTAACCTCAGTTTATTCTATCTACTCATGACCTCAGTTTACTCAGTTTCTCCAAGTGTTACACACTCAGAAACACACTTATCTTCTTCCCTATCTCCAGTTTCACTATTTGAAAAACATCCTGATTTTTCCACCGATATCCCACGTGCCTGCCCAGCTGACGAATCTAGCGTCACAGCTAGGTAGCATTAGATCTGGACTGGAGTTCAAGGCCCTTCAGATGGCAGGACCATGCAGTCTCCATTGTGATAGTCTACTGTAAATCTCTGATGAAAAAAACTGTGCCTAGGACCTCTTCAGAGCACAGGAACAGTTAACCTAGTACAAATCCTTAATGGAGATGTATTCATTAAATGTTTCACTTAAAGGGTGCTCTGTGACCTCAGTTTTAAAAAAGAATGACAATGGAGTTTAAACCACCTTGCAGGCTCTAAATGTCCAGCTAGATTTAGAGTCTGCAAAAGTACACATGTGTTTTCATTTCAGAAAGACACACCTGCTTTCATTCCTAAGTACAAGAAAGCAGATTTGTCCATGGCTGGGACAAGGAAGATCTTAGAAACCACTCCTGTCAATGAGCAAACAGAGTCCTCGATTTGGTCTGTGAGCCCTTTCCTCTTCACCATCAGATTTGGGGTTAGGGTACAGGCACCTGTGTTCCAGTTCATGCTTTGAAATAGAGGATAGTGACACCACGTTGTGAATTCACACAGAATAGCTCTTTGGGCTTGGCTCTCCACAGAAACCTTCCAGCATTTTGCTCCAATAAAATTAGGTCATCCCAAGTGGCCCAAGGCAAAGTGAATTAAGTGACCTATTATGTGGCCATTGTACCACACATGAAAAGGAGTGGCAAATCCTACTTGAGACAAGGCTCCTTCAGATGTAGAAAAGACTTCATTGTACCAGATTAGAAATACAAGTGTCAAGTGTCTGAGGTTCCTCAAAACACTGAAGAGAAATATGACTTGCTTTAAGTTCAAAAAGTTCATGTCTGCACAGCCAGTGATTAAGGAAATTTTCCGTAAAATTCCGTAAAACTCAGAGTTTCTGTGAAGATTCTGGCTACTAGAAATGTCAGTCTCTGTGATGAAAGACAACCAGAGTGAGGTTACAAAATAATGTTTGTGTCTTCACAGTGTGGGTTCAAGAAGCTGTACCCCATAGAGTTAGCTAATATTATGCAAGCTTTGAAAAGAGATGTTTTTTGTGACTAGGATAACCTAGGGAGAATAAAAAGTCTGATTTGATGAAAAGCCTCTGGTAAAATTAGAACCTGTTTCTATGCTTATTCAAGGAAAAGAGAAAGTAATGAAAATTAAAAGAGTGGCAGAGGAATCTTGCAAAAATCCTGACAAGATGGCAATCTAGAATTCAATAGAGTTGATTTTGTCTTTCTGTATGGTTTCATCAGTTTTTTTTCTTTTTCCATTTCTTTTTCTTTCTGTCTCTTTCAAATAGAGACACATTTCTTAATAAATTCATTATATGCACAAAAGCAACAGTTTCAGGGACTGCATACAAGCTTTTAAAGAAGAGACTTTTGCATTGAACAACATGGAAACTATGCTCACCAGTAACCCATCAAAAACCAGTTACTACCTGGCAGACTTAATTCAAGAGGCAGTGTATCATTCTGGGGAAAGGATATGTGGCTGATTTTAGACAGGCTTCAAGGATCTAGCCTGGCAGATGGCATTTGTCTGTATATCATGATTTGGAAACTGTTTATTACATCAAGAGCCAGGAATAGAACCTGGACACTGACATGTTAACATGGGGCACTGAAGCCAGAGCACAGATAAGACTGAAGTGTGTTCCCCACAAAGGACAGTTAATATTGTTGTCAAGAGGCATGGAGTTAACCAATTTGGACTAGCACAACACTTATTAATTGGTTACATCTAGTGGGTGCCTTACTCCAGGCTCCATGGGCTTCAGAGTGTAAACAGAGGCCAGGCCAGACCCAGCAACCAAGCCAGACTCTAAAGTCAAAGCTGAGAGTATGAGAGAAAAAAATCAAGAGAAAAAAGTGAGCTGCAGAAGTTTTAAGGCCTCAGGAAAACACCCTCAGGTTGCCGTTGAACCTATGCACCGTGAAGCAGTCTGCTCATTTCAGAGGGGCAATGTCTAATCCGTGGGAAAGTTTGCAACAGGCTGGGCATTCAGTCTAATTCTTCCGGCCAGAAGCATCCCAGGTCACTGGGGCCCTTTCTCTCATTGCCCTGCCTAGCACACAGGGAAGAAAAGTACCATGGAAAGGCATGGACTACTGGGACTTCTCACAGTGGTGTTGTGAAGGGGCCAGTGATAAGTACAGAGAGGACGCATCTGGTACAGAGTCTAGGAAGTACTGAAGGATGGTCTGAAATCTCTATCCTGCAGGTACTAGGTGTATGATCATGGGTAAACCCCAGCACCTCTTAAACTCATATACACATTTGTAAAACGGGCATCATAACACCTGGGCTCATCCTTGGTCTGTGTTCTCAGGTGTATTTGCTGCCCTTTCTCTGCTCTGCCCTGTATTGCAGGGTGCTGGCCCTGCAGCTATATTTCTCTGTTTTCTGGCCAGAGGGAAGCACCAGAGGGGGAGCACAGAGCAGAGGAAAGAGGGCTGCCAGGGTGTTTCTCCCGCAGGCTCTCTGCCTCGGCTGGCATTCCCAGACGTAGCTGTGTCTCCCCTGTGGTTCTGGCTCCCTCTGGGCTGTGGTAATTCTGTCCTCTTCCTTTTCCCATCAATGTGAAGGGGCCTCACCACCTCCTGTCTGGCTTCTCCACTTTTTCATTACCTGTGTTATCAAGTCACTATCTTACATTCTCTGTGTTATCAATTCTCTGTCTTAAATCCTCTCTGTTATACTTAGAGGATTTCCTTTTTCCTGCTTGGATTCTGACTAATACACCTTTGTCAGTGTTCTTATAAGGGGTAGTGATATTACAGTAGTGAACCGTCTAGTACAGTGCCTGGTGAACACTGAAGTGCTCAGGTGTTTGTCAAATATATATGGATGTTGAAGGACCTGCTTTATGTCAGCCCCTTTGGCCCCTATTTTTGGCTCCATCCCCAGTTTTTTTTTATTGAGCACTTACTCTGCATGGCATTTGTTTCAAAACAACCTTTATATGACTTCACATGTGAGGTTAAACAATATTTTTAAATTAATGTTTTATTCATTTCAGGGCCATATATGTGCCAGGAATAGCAGGCCCTGATTAAGTGCATATTGCTGGAAGAAAGCCTTGACGTTCAAATTTACTTCTTCACTGTTACCATAGCTCTCGAGAGTACCCAGTTTCCCAGGTGGTCGGAGGCTGGTATACCCTCCTTGAGCCCATCTGACGCTTTCTCACACCACCTGAGGGTCTTGTGCAGGAGCCCATGGCAGCTGTAACAGATCCTGGAAATCGTTCAGAGACCAGGGTTTTCCTGGCCACAGTGGAAGCATCTGTGTGTTCACTTAGAGCAATGAAAGCACTACATTGTCATCGTTAATTCCAGTTCTTTTCCTCCTATGGGCTGCCATGCAACCCTTTACCTAGAAACACAGCTAGTATCTCTTTACTGCCTATTTCATTGCGGAAACTCAGATGTGTGGAGTAGGCCTCTCAACCATCACTTGTCCTCAAGATAAACACACTTTTTAAAAAATTGGGATACTGATTCAGAGACATATTTCTGAATCATCTTTGACATGATATTTAGCCTCTTTGACCTATTTAAATGCAAAGCATCCTGATCTGTAAATTTGGGAAAATAGTACCTTTCTAATAGGATTGTTTTTTTTTACAGAATCACAAGTATGTATAAGTTGTTTTTAAAAACAGGGGATCCAAGAATGCCAAAAATCACCTAATGGGGAAAGGACAGTCTTTTCAACCGGAGGTGCTGGGAAAACAGGGTATCTACATGAAAAAGAAAGAAATTGGACTCACCATCTACTATCACACATAAAAACTCAAAATGGATCAAAGACCAAAATGTTAGGCCCCAAACTATAAAACCCTTAGAGAAAAATATAAGACAAAGTTTCATGACATTCACCAAAGACACAAGCAGCTAAAGAAAATAAACAAATTGATTTCATGAAACTTAAAATTTTTGTGCATCAAAACACACTACCAACAAAGTAAAAAGGAAACCCACAGAAAGAGAAATTGTTGCAAACCATATATCTGATAAAGGTTAATATCCAGAATACATAGAGAACCCCTAAAAGTCAACAGTAAAAAACAACAACCCAATCAAAAAATGAACAAAGTACTTGAATTGACGAATCTTCTCTGAAGATATACACATGGCCAATAAGCACATGAAAAGATGTTCAATATGACTAATCACTGGGCAAATGCAAATCAAAACTATAGTGAGATACTGGTTCACTCACATTAGGATGGCAATTATCAAAAAAAAAAAAAGAAAGAAAAAGCAACAAGTGGTGGTGAGGATGTGGAGAAATTGGAACCCTGTGCACTGTTGTTAGGAAGTAAAATGGTATAAAAAAAGTATGGCAGTGCCTCAAAAAATTAAGATAGGATTGCTATATAATCCAGTAATTCAACTTCTGGGTGTACACCCCAAAGAATTAAAGCAGGGTCTCAAAGCGATATTTGTACATGCATGTTCATAATAGCATTATTTACAATAACTAAAATGTGAAAGCAACTCAAGTGTCCATCAATGGACAAATGGACAGGCAGAATGTGGTATAAATATACAGTAGAATACAAGTCAATCTTTAAAAAGAAGGAAATTCAGACATATGCTCTAACATGGATGCATGGACGAAGCTTGAGGACATGCTAGGTGAAATAAGCCAGACACACAAAGACAAGTCTGTATGTTTTCACTCATATATAATGTACCTAAAGTAGTCAAAAATCACAGAGACAGCAAGTAAAATGGTAGTTACCAGGGGTTGGGAGGAGGCAGTAATGGGAATTATTGTTTAATAGGTACAGAGAGCCAGTTTTACAAAATGGAAAGAGTTAGGAAGGTGAGTGGTGGTGATGGTTGCACAACATGAAATGTATTTAATATCCCTGAACTGTATACTTAAAAGTTATTAAGATGGTAAACTTTGTGTTACCACAAAAAAAAAATTGAAGGAAAAAAACATACCCCAAGAATCCATGAAGTATGAAGTCACCTCACTTGGGGTGATCTGAAGGCTGGTGGATTAGCCAAATGCGTGCAGTTGGGCTTCATAACTTCGTAGAACAGTCAGAGCCTCTTGGTTTCTAGTGGCCCCCAAGTAACCCTTATCCTGCTTCTTATGTTACCCAGGAAACCAGATACTTGCACCATTTTAGGCTCTGTAGAAGGTATTAAATTAGAACAAAACATGGCTCTTGTCCTCATGAAGGATGTAGTTGATTTGAGAAAAAAAAGGTTCTTTCCTCCTGGTTCATTGCAGCTCTTCTGTCTCACTTCATTGCCTTAAAGAAAGGCGCATGTCTTGCAAAGTTTACCCTATTTTTTTTTATAGAAAGTAGCTTGCAGATCACTGGTGGCTACTATTACTCTTGCTAAAATTTCTCAAATAATGGAGGAAAAATCTAGACTGGGCATTTAAAACAAATCCCAAACTAGGTTGGGAGATCCAAAGCCAGGCCATACAAAAGCTAATGATTTAGGACTAGGTTCTCAGCCTGTCTCTTGGACTGACTCATAAAAAGGGTCTCATCATAAAAGTAAAACCTTCCTCACCCCACCCCTGCCTTGCTTTTCCTACTAAAACTCTGATCCCCAAAGCCTTGTAGCAGTTCTGGAAAAACTAAGGTCAAGAATTTAGGAACCCAGAATTTAGTGTTTGTTTCTCTCCTCTGATTCTTCCCTACTCTAAATAGGAAGCAGGAAACTGACTTGTATGAAAATCAGAACTGAGATCATTACCATGCATGCTTCCCATCCTTTTAAATAAGGGACTTCAGAATATCATATGTCACACGTAATGGAAATCAAAGGCAAATGAACTGGGTTTAAAAATTATGGAGACTTTCATTGCTGGGTTCTCTGATTTGGAGAGCTCAAGCCTAGATTAATAAAAATTGGGAGCCTTCTCGGGATCATCAAGATGGCCTAGATGGGGAGGAGAATGGGTATGCGGGTGGGAGAATATCCTTTTCCACTGCCCAGCTCGCCATAATTTTATTTGCTGATCTGATGATGTTAATTTTCAGTGTCTTGGTTTTCCCACTACCCTGGCTGAGCCTTTTCCTTTTCCCTGCTCTTTCTGTCTTTGCAGGTCTCTTCCATCTCTAACGTCAGCAATCATCACTGTGGTATTATTGCTTAGGCAGTTTTGAAGAGTCAGAAGTGGGCTGTAATTGAAGAGTTCATTACCAAGATCAGCTGACTACCTGATTACAGTGGCAAGGTGAAATATTTATCCTCACCAAAAAGCTCGTGCACAACCATTTCCGAAGTCACCCACTTTTCACTCTTTTTTCATTTGAACCCCGATGAGCTTGTCAGCAAAATTAAAGGTATGTCATTCACATCGTGCCTGCATTGCAAAGGACTATAAACCTGCCAACCTCTTTGATGAAATAAAAGGGTTTTATTTATGATTCATGTAGGAATATGAGGTTATTTTTATTCCGTCAGTACACTAATAATCAGACGAGGGCTTGAGAAATGAGGAGCCCAACTGACAGGGAAGGTTCTGATAAAGGGGACCCCTCTAGGGTGTTCGCCCCTCTTTGTAATCTCCTTTCTAGTGTGAGGTTATGAGCGTGGCAGAGTGTGAGCCAGCCATAAGGCTTGGCTGCAGGAACAAAGGCAGTTGCAATCCAGCAGGACTTGGGATGCCATTCGATGAAGGGGAGAAAAAAAAAGCAGTCCCTTCGACAAAAAAAAGTTTTCACTCCGGCCTCAGGTTAGCAATTTGGAGCCTCCCAGTTTCCTGTGATGTCTCCAGTTCAAAAGAGAGCCGATCTTCCAGGCTGCTCTCCTACTGGGCATGCTAGCCAAAGTAAGAAAAAAAAAAAATAAGATAAGTAAAAGAACTGGAAGGGAAGAAAAGCCAATTGGCCAGGTTCCTTCCACAGCCATTAACCATTTGTTCCTTCTACCCAATGTCCTTGGTTAAGGTGATCTGACTTAAAGGCAAACAAATGTGGCTGAGTGTATTTCAAAGGACACCCTTGCCTTGTTATTTCAAACACTCCCATAATTTGGGGTCCCTTTCATCTTTGTTCCTGCTTTAGGAAGTGCTTGGAAGTTATTTTAATTCAAGTTGGGGGTAAATTCTCATTCCTCCCCATCCGTCCCATTGAGATGACCTCAAGCGATTCTGGATAAAAAGGTGTCACTGCGTGAACCCGGCAGCACTGAGACCTGTGATTTGTTCAACAGTGACATCTTGGCAGAGAAACACAAAGACATGCAATCTACTAAGAATGAAGTGCAAGAAAGTTCACTGGAGGAAGGAAAATAATACTAGTCCTTTATTCAATAAGCAGTGAGTAAAATGAGGTGCTTTTTTTTTTTCAGGTTAAGTGAAGAGTAAATTTTAAATGGCATCATTGGTTCAGATGAGGCAGGGCTGGTTATCTGAGGGGTCCACTGAAAGTGGGGATTTTAATGACAAAGTTCCAATTAGTGTCATCTGTGGTATTTATGTATATGGGTCTGTATGTCTTTCCAGAGAAATCAAACTGGCAGGGAGACTGGTTTGAAAAGCAGGGTCCTGGCTATGCCTCCAGGACTGAGTTCGGTTCTCCAGTGTTTATCTTCCTCACTCCACACCAAAGGGCAGCTTTCGTAAGCATGTTTTTGCACCGTTGACTGAAACATGCTTTGAATGACACCAGAACATTCTTCTGGGATGGGTGATTACATGGAGGTGGCCTCCCCAGAAGTAAAAGCCCTGGCTGCGCACCAAACCAATCAGGGCCCAAGCCTTACATCCTGTGAGAAGGCGTAAAAGATGCCTCAGCCCAGGAGCTGTCTCCTTGGGCATTTGAAACAAACAAGTTTGCGTTTCACGGGTCACCCTGTCCTATTATAAAACTCAGAGAAAAATGTCTTGCTTGGGAACTGTCTGGTCAAAATCATTAATCTCTTCAGAGAGCCATTTTTTTTTTCTGAGTTTTCACCACATAATCTGATAAGGGAACCCCATTAGAAATGGTATGCTTGAAAGTGGCCTTTGCTGGAAGCCTGGAAATCCTGTATTTTTGTCTTTGTGCCACAGCTGAACTTCCAAGTGGCCTTAGCGAGTGGCCTAACGTCCACGTGCCTTGGTTTAGTCACCTCTAGACAAGATTCTCTCAGCATCTTGCTTGACGATTCAGCAAATGAGATGTGGGGTGTGTTTGGGAAAGGATGAAGCTTGGTACAGAGTCAAGCTGTTCTAAGTGTGAAATTCTACATTCAAAAATGGGCTTTGTAATAATGTATGCTAACTAACCATTCTTAGACTGGGTTCTGGAAGGGGTTTCTCATCTCAGATAGGAGCTGTCATCTCTCTCGTCGACCTCAGGTGGGGAAGGACTATGAACGGTGGGGCCCACAGAGGCCGTTGGGCTGGGCTCAGGGCCCCTCAGATATCTATTAAAGAGGCTGGTGGCCGATGGTCCCTGTTGCAACAAAGTGGGAGGAGTCCTAAGCCTGCAAATACTCTAGAGTGACCTACTTCGTGGGATCCAGAGCTTCCGAAGCTTTATTGATTTTTATTGAAATTGCACAAAAATGAGGGGTCCTTCATCCTGTTAGCAGTTCAGAACCGATATAACAATTATTACGGAACTATTTAAGAAATTATGGTACCTCTCCAGTTCCAAATTTTGATCTTTAAATCCACCCTCTTTCACCACGGCAGACAGAGTCTGGGATGTAAGAGGAAGTGGCCTTGGCCCTTTGTCTCCCACAGGCGTGACGCGCTCCTCAGTCATGCCTGCCTGGGCGCCAGGACGCAGAGCAGGGACCTAGTCTGCCCGCCCTAGATTTCATTCTCGTGAAGCAGGGGGGTTCATTATACTCCCTTTAGAAGCAGTGAGGTTTACAGCTGAATCCATAAGAGAGCTCCGTGTGAAACATGAGCTGGGAGAGAGGCACTGCGTCTCACCATTAATAAGCCCTCTTCTGGGATCCGGCATTAGCAAGATTCAGCGGATCACGGAGCACAGGGGTATCATTTTTACATGATTACTCTAAATTCTTAAACCAGAGGCTTAAGAGAGAGGCTTCTCACAAAAGCAGCCGTGGGAATTGTTGAATGATTGGTACAACACTTGCAGTGGGTTAAACACTTCAGGTAGCTACACCAGAGGGGCTTACAGACAGGTCCTTAGCACCCTGCTTTCCAAGGGAAGGGGTGAGGGGCACACTCCCTCTGTCAGCCCTGCTAGGGTGCACTCCCATCACAGCACCCTCAGCCCCCTCCCGCTACATTTGCCTGGCTCTCACCACTTTGGTTTGGGACTATCTATCTGCTTTTAGAAGGCTAAGGCCACTACTTGTCTTTGAAGAGGCTGACCCTTTTGTGCCCATAAACTCACCTTCTTCCTTCTCTGCAGAAGTGAGAGGCCTGTTTAGAATGACTGCCTGGTTCAGACAGCTGGGAACCTGCCCTCTCAGTCCCCACAGGCTTCCATTTAATAAATGAGGTTGCTTTTTAGAAATGATAATGCTGATGCCTTTGGTCCAAAATTCCAGTGACTCTCATACTCTACCTAGGTCTCCCTGAAGGTAATGTGCTTGAATACACCTGGTGACACTCCACTGGGCCTCTCTATCCATGCAACTAAAGTCTGACTCCACCAGTTCAGAACAAGGGCTACCTGCTGCCATTCAGAACAAGCCAACACTCAAACAAGAGAGTTTTCTCAGGAGAAACTGTGATGTACCCTTCTCCTTTGCTTCTGAATATGGGAAGTCTCAGGGGACAGATCACAGGCTCACCCTACCTTCAGTATCTGAGCTCTCAAGAGGCATCTCCTAGCTGACTGCCTTCTACAGAGGTGTATTATTTGAAGCCTCATCTTGCCCTTAGTCATGTTGGGTTTTGTGTTGTGCTCTCATTGTTTCAAAGGCTAGTGTCACATCCCCACACGGAGAGACTATGCCACTGAAGGGTAGGAACTATGATGGATGCTTCTTTTGAACACCCAGAGGCTTCTAGCACAGCCCTGAGCATATTTGACATGCTAAAAACATATTGGCTGGTGTCAATGGAAATGCAATTTGTATTTTTAGGCTCCTTCTCCCAAAGCCACTGACACTTATTTGAAAAGTGCTTTTAAAATGTTTGCATCTGTATGAGAGCTAGCTGTCCATACTGTTAGGAACAGAACTGTGTTCCTGTAAGATTCATAGTTGAAGTCCTAACCCTAATGTGACTGTATTTAGAGACAGGGCCTTTAGGAGGTAAATAAAGTTGAACGAGGTGATAAAGTTGGGATTCACTCCAATAAGACTGGTGTCCTTATAAGAAGAGGAAGAGACACCACAAATCTCTCTCTAAGTGCATGCACTGAAGAAATGAGGTGTGAGGACACAGCAAGAAGTGGCTGTCTGTAGGCCAGGATGAGAGGCCTCACCAGAAAATAACTCTGCTGGTACGCTGATCTTGGACTTCAGCCCCAGAACTGTAAGAAGAAACATTGCTGTTGTTGAAGTCATCCAGTCTGTGGTATCTTGTTATGGCAGCTGGAGTAGATGGCTACATGCACCTACCCATTTTACAAAAGATTGAGAGACATGAGTGGTCACACAGTGGCAAAGCCAGGGGCAGAACGCATGTCTGCTCTGACATTGTGCTCTCTTACTCTCTCGTGCTGCAGCTGGGGCACATGGGACGTGCTGGGAGAGAAAGAAAGGCAACTGGAGTGTACAGAGGAAATACTGATACTGAAACATACTGAGTTTCTTACATTATCTTCTCCTTTACCTGTTGATTTATCTAAGATGCAGCAGCCTTTGGAAACCTACCAACATGCACATAGTGAGAAGGGGAAGTTTGGTTGCTTCCTCTGGAAGACATATAGCTTAGCAAGTCTCAAAATCAACTGCAGGAGGACATTTTCCATGGAGCTAGTTTAAGGGAGAAATTTCCTAAAGAGACAATTTGTTTTGTCTCTCCTAGATGATACATGTGTATATAACCTAATAGCTGTTCTGAACTTTTCTCTCATAAAAAGTAGTGGGACTGAGACCTACTTTTTATGAGAGCCAGGGGCAGAACACAACAACTTATAAATAAAGTAAATTTTCCATATCAAGAACATTTTCAAATGGATCAAAGATCTAAATGTAAAACTAAGCAATAAAACTACTGGAAGAAAATTTGAGTGAATATATAATACAATTTGAAGAAGGAGAGGTCTTTTCCAATATGAAACTGAAGATAGAAATTCTAAAAACAATTGTATGCATTTTACCTCATAAAAACCAATATCTTTATACACCAGCTAAAAAAAATGAACAAAATGATTTAAGAAACACATGAGAACATACTTGCAAATATGTAGCCAACAAAGAGTTAATATATACTTAATTTGTGAATGGTTCTTCCTACTAAGAAAAAGACATATGTGGCAAGAATATGGTGGGCAAAGAATGTGAACAAGCACTTCATAAAAATAAGAACCTTAAACGGCAAACACAGAGTTAAAAAACAAGGTTTATTTTCTCTATGAGTCAAATAATTACACAGTAAAAGAATAAAAATAATTTTTTATATCAGAGCATATTGGTAATACTTTTTTTAAATGTCATATATCCAGATTGACAAGGGTGTGTTTCCTCACTTTTATTAAGTGCTGCTGGGAGGGTAAATCAAGAAACATTTCTTGGGGGGCACTTAGCAATATATGCAGTATATAGTAAATTTATCAAAAGCCTTAAAATCTCTTACCTTTAACTTAACAATTCCATCACTAGAAATTTTTCCTAAAGAAAAAATCAAGTAGGTATATGCTCAGAAATGTTCATCACAGACTTGTTTGTAAAGGTAGAAACTATTGGAGATATATAAACATTCAACACTTTCAACACTAGGTCACTGACTAAATAATGATACATCTGTTTAATGGAGTAGCCATTAAAAATATGATGATTTGTCAACATGCAAAGACGTTCATGATGTATTGATAAGGAACACAACAATTTATAAAGTATATATATTTGTATATGAAGGAATTCTGGAAGAATACACACCAAAATTTAATAGTTTAACATGGGTTATCTCTCTGGGTATGAGCTTAGATTTAGTAGATTATGCTACTTAATTTTTATTTTTATGCATCTGTATTTTCTAACAGTAATCCTGCTTTTCTTATAAAACAGCCACAATGAAAAAGACAGGATAAAAACACAGAGGATATAACTGAAGAAACAATTTCTGGAAATGGAAACAGTGAGAGACCTTTTACTCTGTTGGTCATTCTCAAAGTGTGGTCTGAGCATCAGAACCTCTTAGGGGTTCTTGTGAGAAGTACAGACCCTAGAGCCCTACTTGGACCTGTTAAATCTGGATTTCTGGGACAAGGCCCAGGAATCTACAAATCTAATAAGCTCCACAGGTGATTTTTATACAGTATAAGGGCTCAGAACCATGGCTGCAGAAGTCACTTAGATCCTTTTAATCTCAGTTACTGAATAGTAGTCATACTGAGCAACAACTACATGCTAAGTAGCTTCTAGAAGCTTCCCTGTCAGTGCAATGACTGCTGGGTGTTCACTAAGGCAGCTGAGAGATGCAGATCAGGGCATTCAGGACGCAAGGAGAAAAACCCTTGTTCTAGCTTGCACTCTTTTCTTTCTCTCCTAAGTGCTTCCCTTCCACGATTTGTCAGCCATAGAAATCACCCTGATCTTAAATTTCTGTGTATAGTGAATGTCTCAGGGCACTTGCAACTAACAACAAAGTAGACATTCTTTGGGAATAAGCTCCAAGAGCTGGAGAGAAAGAGCTCACTTAGGAATGGGCCTCTGAAGAGGCAGTGTTGGAATCCAGAGCAAAGAGTCCAGAGAACTGAAGCTCTCCTAAGGCTGATGTATGGCTGGTGGATTGAGGGGAAAGGAGAAAGGGTTCTTTTTAAAATCAGCCAGTTTTCCAGCAATGTAAGATGCCAAAACTAAGTTTTCCATAAGTTTAAGCACAGGCGCTGCATCTGCCAGCCCTCCAGACTCTCATGATAAAATGATACTAAGGAGTGTGGTTGCTCCCAAATGCCACAGGGAGTGCGTCAGTCCATGTCTGGCTTAATTGCTTTCCTAAATTACCAGCAGGTGGTGCAAGAGTTTCCAAGTCCATGAACTTCCCCTTCACATGACTTCTGCCCTGGAGAGTCTCCGTCAATAGCCTACCCCTCCTTCCTGTGAGTTCCTCTTATAATCCTTACATGATGGATACATACTCCTTCCTGTGAGTTCCTCCGTACTTGAATAATCACAAGGGAACAAGAAGCATTTCTAAAACGCATTTTGTACCTTTTAAAATGTGTTAAATATAAATGTAGAATCAAAGAAACATGCATTAATTATAGAACTGTGTTAAGGAAAAGGAAGAAAAAAAATCCCATTACTAGCAAACCCAGCTGAAACACATAGCTTCTTCCTGTTGGCAAAAGGAATTTTAGTAGAAACCTTTAGGATTGAATGTCCTTTCCCTCCCACTAAAGAATATGGATTTGGGAGGCGGGGGTTGGTGTGGGAGAAGGGATTAATTAGCACAGATGGAAAAATCTAAAGGAATGAGAGGAGATAAAATTGGCCAGGGTCTGAATTGAATTGGTAATTTCACTGGTTATATAAGAAGTGAGGAAGAATGTCTGATTGGGAATTCCCAGAAGTGTTGTTTTGGAATATCTCAGGCCAAGGAGGAGTGGGGAAAGACTATGTTAAGAAAGTACACAGCAGTTAGAAGAGATTTCAGCAGGACATAGGGTGCTATGCTGAGGGAGAGCTAGAAGCAAAAGGGACTAAAGTTTGGGTTTGCTCGTAGTGGGATGGAAACTACATTCTGCAATTGAAAGTGAAACTTTGACAAGATCTCAAGTCAGGGATGCTGTGGTCTTAGGCATCTATAGTAGACGGCAGAAAGACAGTGATCGTGAAGCTGAGACTTTCAGTGTTCACACATCACATGCAAGAATTCAGATGTGGAGACAGTGTGCATCATCTTACTATTCTAGTTCATGGATTCAAATGGGGAATCAACTAAATATGGGATTTGTATATTTGTATTTGTATATTTCTGATAGAAGTTTGAAAATGATACTATAGTCTTGGACAAACAGAATTCCAAATGAAAAAGAAGGAAAATGGTAGAGTTTGGCTCAGGAGGGAGAATATAGTCCTGGCTGAAAGAATCTGCTTTTTCCTAGAAATCTTCCTCCTTTCAGGGACTTTTTCACATACCCTTTTCAGGGTTGCTCTATTGTTTCTGAAATTGCTAACTACTCCAGAGAACCAACCTATAAAGACCACAAGCAAGACCTTAATGTGTCAGGTGAATTTGGACAAGCTATTCAAACTCTATGAGCCATTATGTTTGAGGTCACAAATGTACAATCCTCTCTCCAGAGTGAAGAATTGGATGTTACTCTGCAAACAATGGTTAAAGGAATACACCATATACAAATGTGGAAGGCAGGTGGTGGACATGAATTCAATCCAGTTGTACTCAGTTACATTTGTTGAAACCCTATCATATACATTAACTTGTCCTAAAAATGCAACTGAAACATGGTTTGCTGTTTAAAATTAGGGCATATTGTGACAATTCCGGGTATGCTGATTGTCACTAAAGATGACTTTGGGCACATAATGAAGTAAACTGTGCTAGTTGATAGGTAGGTGCAGGTGACATATGACAGCTAATGAGACAATAGAATGTGTAATTGGAAAACGTACTACCTTGGTTACTATGCATTATATCACCAGCCATAACGAAGGGATCAAGACTGTACATCAATAGTCTTTCAACATGTATTAATTCTGCATAAATATAGTGAGGGAAGTAGGAGCCCAGCAAAGTGTTGACAAACATGTGCCAAGAGAAGTATTAAGCAAAAGCAGATAAAAGGCCACTTTCCAGTACAAAATAACTCAACTGTCCTAAACCTTCTCCATTTAAGAGAGTCCCTTGAGCTTCACCTGACATTTTTACTTTTTTCCTTGGAGAGGAAGGTATTTATTTCTCCTCCTTGAAAGGCAGGATATTACTTGAAGATATTTCTCCTCCATCACACACATCAACAGCTATTACTTATTTCATTTACTTTATTTCTTGTCTTTTCTCATTAGAATGTAAATCATGAGAGGCAAAGATCTTCTTCATGTTGTGTCTCTAGTGCTGAAAACAATGTCAGACTATAGGAGGTACTCAATAAATAATTTTTACCTCTCCCTACTAAAACTTTGAATCTTTAGATCTCCCTTTTTCCTAATGATAAGCTTAGGAATTTTTATCATAAAAATAAGAATTCTCTTTCAAAGCTACTGTTCTAAGTCCGTCTTCCTCCTTCCAAATACATAGTCTGGTCTTAACCACCCTCCCTATTCTCACCACACAAAGCTGTGCTTTACCCATTGTACTTCCATCCTCAGAGCTTTCTCAAATCTGACTTATAAATTCAGGAATATTTTTATAACCAACACTATGCAAACTGCCACATGTAGCTGATTGATTACATGTTTTGCTGATTTCGCTCTTCCTCTGAAGTTTCCTTTCTCTTTTGTTTTCTGTGGCTCTGCATTACCTTGTTTGTTTTCCTATTTCTTCAAAGGATCTATACCTGTGTCGCCCCCCCCACCATAAGCCAGCCTGTGTGTGTTTAACAATGGTTTGTGGTGGGGGAGGGGATGGTGTTTACCTCTATCTTAGGTCCCCCATTCATCCTTCTTTTAAGTGCTGCCTCCTCAAATGTTGGGCACAATAAAGAGGCATAGTGTTTTTTTAAAAATCCTCCACCATATTTGTTATCTGGGAGGGAAGCCGCTGATAATTGTTTTCATACGGCAGCATACTGTTAATTGATTGTAGCCCTTGTAGTATTTGTACTGTTTGACTGATACTTTGTACCTCACTTTTTTTTATTTCTTGCCAACTCAAAAATAGGAATCCACCCTCTCAACATTATTAAAATGATCTGCTCAAACTCTCACTCTTATTAGGTAGTGGAATAGGAATTTGCTTGAGTGTACAGTACTATACTGCTATTAAACATTCAAATCAATACACTTTTCTAAAAAGTGGGTGGGTCATTCAAGCCAGTAGAAATATTCTGACTTTTTACAACAGGAACAGTTCTCATTGAAAACTGATAATTCTGGTTCCTTTAACAAATTCTGTGAGGTTAAATAAAGCAACCCTGGCCCCAAGAGATGGATCCATTCTTTAAGTGAGAGGACTGCAAGGATGCACACCAGATTTCAGAACTGTGATGACTCCCCAGAGTAAGAGGAAACTGGAGATGTCAATTCACAAAGAGCAAAACAGTCAAGTATTGTCGTCTCAAGATTTTCACAACTCAATCAATAATTGTGCAGATTTACCAGGATATGATTGACAATTGAAATGAAAATAGCCTTTAATTCTAGTAAAATGTATATGCATAACATACATGTGTCTGAGAAGATCAAAGTCTATTTTAAGGTTTTTAGATTAATTTATTGCTTGATGGAATGTTTTCTGTTACATAACTTTTTATTAATGGAATGTTTTCTGTTACATAACTTTTTATTAATATATTTGTAAATTATGTTTTTAAATGATTGATAGTTATTTGTGATAAAAAATACATTCATTGAAGCCTTCTGAGATAGCAATTCATCTCTAAGGGCTTTCATTAGGACAGTTATTGAATGTCTGGATACACAGGTACCACGTTGGAGACAGAATTTCTTGATATCTGTTACATGCATATTTTCAAGCAAACATGTTGCCAAAAAATGATTCTCAGACTGTTACAAACTACCTGAGTCACAGGCGTACCTTGGACACATTGCAGGCTTGGTTCCAGACCCCCACATAAAGGGAATATCACAATGAAGTGGGTCAAATCCATTTTTTGGCTTCCCAATGCATATAAAAGTTATGCTTACACTATATTGTAGTTTACTAAGTGTGCAGTAGCATTATTTCTAAAGAAAAGTATATGCTTTAATGAAAAAGTAGTTTAATGCTAAAAAATGCTAACCATAATCTGAATTTTCAGTGTCATAATCGCTGACCACAGATAACCACAACACATATAATAACAATGAAAAAGTTTGAAATATTGTGAGAACTACCAAAATGTGACACAGAGACGTGAAGTGAGAAAATAGTGTTGGAAAAACAGCCCCTGCAGGTTTACTTGATGCAGGGTTGCCGCAAATCTTCAATTTGTAAAAAAAAAAAAGAAGCAATATCTGAGAAGCACAATAAAATGAGGTATGTCTGTATCTATACATTATTATAATTTATTAAAACCAGGTTAGCTCTTCTGGTGTTGGCCAAAATGGAGGAAGCCCATAATACCTATCACTCCCACTGATGACAGCTAAAAACTCTAGAGAACATTTAAAGATCAGTTAGCTGAAGACTCTGAAAAGTTAACAATAGCAGACAAATTAGAGAGGAAGCCAAACTTGAAGAATGACCATAACAGGGGTAAATTTTCAAGTTTTTTTCCCCCAACTCTGACCTGATCATGAGATAGTAAAACCTCTGAGGGTGCAAGCCTTCCTGAAAGCTACAGTGTGTAGGGAAAATTTCAGAGAAGACAGAGCTGGAGAAGATAATCCCCTTCTTGTGTATATGAACAGACGCAAGTCCAGGGCTCCCCGCTAAGCTGTGCTTGAGTGTAATAGATAGAAACCAGCACAAGGCTTTGAGAATTGAACTTTACTATCAACTACCACCTAAGGCCCAGACTAACTGTTGAGAGGTACATGTATAGGACACACTTAAAGCAACATAACAAGGGCTTTGAAATCTTAACTGACATTGGAACCAACACCCACAGAAGACAAGAGAGTGTTTACAGTTTGAGCCTGATTGGGTTAATTGCCTGCTAAAATAATTAAATAAACCTTTGCCACAGATTTGAATGACACCCAGAGGGTTACAACATAATTTACAAAATGTCCAAGATAAAACCTTAAATAATTAAAAAAACTAAGAACCAGGAAAATATGATGAATTCTCAGGGGAAGGGACAATAATAGGACTGAAAGGAGGAGAAACAAGTCAAGTCCTGCAATTACAGTTGGAGACTTGGTACTCCTCTTCCAATTATCAATAAAACATGTAGACAGAAAATTAGCAAGGAAACAGAAGACCTGAACAATGTCATCAACAGATTTGCTATAATTGATATTTACTGAACACTACACCTAACAGCTGAACACATATTCTTGTCAAATGCACATAAAAATCACCTAGATCAACTGTATTATGGACCATCTAACAAACTGTAACAAATGTAAAATAAATAAAAATCACACAAAATATCTTCTTTGACTGTAATAGAAATCAAAAAGATATCTGAAAAGTGCTAAAATACTTGGAAATGAACCAACACACTTCAAAGTAGTCATTGGTTAAAGACAAAGTAGGAAGGGAAAAGATAAAATATTTTGAACTAAATGACAATCATGGGGATGAAGCTAAATTTTTAGGATTAAGCTAAAATAATACCTAGAGGACAATTTATAGCATTAAATACCTATGTTAGTACAAAAAGAAAGGCCTCAAGTCAATGCTCTAACCTTCACCTTATGAAACCAGAAACAGAAGAACAAATTACAGAGCAAGCAGAATGAAAGAAATAATAAAAAGGACAGAAAACAGAAAAATAGAAAAAAAATCAGTGAAACAAAAGCAAGTTCACTGAAAAGATCAGTAGAATTGACAAATTTTTAGACAGACTAAGAAAAGAAAGAGAAGATGCCTTGAAAGAAGAGTACAGAAATTCAGTCAGGAAGAAATATGTAGCTTGATTATCCTTATTATCAATTAAAGAAAATTCTTCATAATTAAAAACCTCCCAGCAAAGAAAAGTCCAGGACCAAATGGCTGTATTGATTAACATATAACAAATATTAAAAATGGAAACACTATCAGTTTTCCACAGTATTACATTAGTTTACACAAAAATAGAAGAGGAGAAACATTTTCCAACTCACTTTGTGAGGGAGTACCCTCATAAAAAAAGTTAGACAAAAATAATAGAAGAAATGAAAAACTGTCAACCAACATCCCTCACACACAACACACAAATATTCACCAAAATACTAGCAAAAAAAAATATCCAGCAAAATATAAAAGAATAATAATATGTGTCATGACCTAGCGAGGTTTATTTTATGAATACAAGGCTGGTTCAACATTCAAGAGGCAATCAATGTAATTAGCTACAACGGACTAAAGAAGAAAACATGATTATTTTAACAGATTAAGAAAAACCATTTGACAAAATTCGGAATCCAATTCCCTGATGACAAGTTATGAAGAGCATCTTTTCATGTGATTATCTGCAACCAGTATTTCTTTTGCCTATTTCTTAATTGGGTTGTTTTCTTATTGCTGCACTTTAAAGATTCTGTGGATACAACTCCTTTATCAGATAGTGTTTTGCAAACATTTTCTCCAAGCCTATGACACTTGTTTTTTTCATTCTCTTCATGTTGTCCTTGGCAGAGCAGATGATTTTAATTCAAATAAAGTAAAATCTATCATACTTTTTGTGTTGTATCTAAAAATTCATCACCAAACCTAAGGTCACATAAATTATCACATTTATTTTCCCTAGGAATTTTATAGTATTGTGTTTTAATATTTAGTCCTGCAAATGAATGATCAGTTAATTTTTGTGAAAGTGTAAGATCTCTGTCTAGATTCATCTAGAATTTCAATAATCCATATATTCAATTCAATTTTTTGCATATGGGCATCAAATTTTAGATTCCACATATAAGTGAGATCATGCAGGTATTTTAGTTTCTGTGTCTGGCTTATTTCACTTAGCATAATGTGTTCTAGGCTCATCCATGTTGTTGCAAATGGAAGCATCTTCTATTTTAAGGCTGAATAATTTCCATTTTATATATATATATATATACACACACATATATAGACACATACACGCACTCCCGCCTATTTATCTGTCAACAACACAGGTTTATTTCCATACCCTGGTTATTGTGAATAATGCTGTAATGAACATACACGTGCAGATAGCTCTTCAGATCCTGATTTTAATTCTTTTGGATATATACCCAAACATGGAATTGCTGAATCATATGGTAGTTATATTTTTAGATTTTGAGGAACCTCCATACTGTTTTCCATTACATCTGTACTAATTTACATGCCCACCAAAAGTGTTGAGGTTCCCCTTTTTTTCAAATCCTAATACTTATCTCTTATCTTTCTAACAAAAGTCATCCTGACAGGTGTAAGGTGGTACCGCATGGTTTTGATTTGCCTTTTTATGATGATTAGTGATGTTGAGCACCTTTTATATACCTATTAGTCAATTGCATGTCTTCTTTGGAAAAATGTCTATTCAAATCCTTTGCCCATTTTTTAATTGGGTTGGGTTTTTTTTTGTTGTTATTGAGTTGTAAGAGTTCCTTATGTATTTTGGACATTAATTCCTTATTGGATATATGGTTTGTGAATATTTTCTCCCAATCCATGGGTTGCCTTTTCATTTTCTTGATCATTTCTCTTGCTTTGCAGAAATTTATTAGTCTGATATAGTCTTAGTTATTTTTGCTTTCATTGCCTGAGCTTTCATTGTCATATCTAATAAATCACTGCAAGCTCTCTGTCAAGGACCCTTTTACCTTAAATTTCCTTTTAGGGGTTTTGCAGTTTCAGGTCATGCATTTGCCTTTAATAAATTTGAGTGGATTTTTGTGTGTGGTGTAAGATACAGGTCCAGTTTCATTCTTTTGTATGCAAAAATCCAGTCTTCCCATCACTGTTTATTTGAAAGATAATCCTTTCTCCATTGTGTATTCCTGGTGCCCTTACTGAAAATTAGCTGACCATATATGCTTTGGCTTATTTCAGGGCTTTCTGTTCTGTTCCATTCATCTATATATCTATGCCACTACTATATTGTTTTGAATATTATAACTTGTAAAATAGTTTGAAATCAGTTAGTGGATACTTCCAACTCTATTCTTTCTTAAGATTGCTTTGGTAATTTGGGGTCTTTTGTGGCTCCATACTAACTTTAGAATTTTTTTCTATTTCTGAGAAAATGTCATTAGCATTTTGATGGAGATGCACTGAATGTACATATTGGTTTGCTAATATTTTATTGAGTATTTTTGCATTTATGTTTATCAGAGATATTGGCCTTTAGTTTTCTTTTCTTGTGATGCTTTCTCTGGCATTGGTATCAGGGTGATACTAACCTCATAAAGTTAGTTTGAAGTGTTCCTTCTACTTCTATTCTCTGGAAGAGTTTAAGAGGATTGGAATTTCCTCTTTGAATGTTTGGTAGAATCCATGAAGCTATCTGTTTCTGTGCATTTCTTTGTTGGGAGGTTCTTGCTTATTATTTTAGTCTCCTTATTTATGATTGGTCTGTTCATGCTTTTTATTTCTTATCAATTTAGTCTGAGTAGGTTGCATATTTCTAGGAATTTATCCATTTCTTCTAGGTTATCCAATTTGTTTGCAAATTCATAATAGTCTCTTAAGATCTTTTTTATCTTGAGTCATCTGTTATCTCCTTTTTCATTTCTGGTTTTATTTATTTGAGTCTTCTCTCTTTTTCCTTAGCTAGTCTACCTAAGGGTTTGTTGATTTTATTATTCTTTTAAAAAACGAACTCCAAGTTTTGTTGATTTTTTCTATTGTTTTTTCCTATTCTCTATTTATTTCAGCTTTGATATTTTTTATTTCCTTCCTTCCACTAACTTTGGGTTTACTTTGTTCTCTTTTTTCTAGTTTCTGAGGTGTAAAGTTAGGTTGGTTGTTTGAGATCTTTATTTCTTTTTATGTAGGCTTTATCAAAAGGTAGCACATAACATATTGTTATATTTCAGCATAACAATAATTTTCTATTGTTCCTTCCCATTGCAAAGATCATATATTAAGAAAGAATGTATAAAACATGATTTGGCAATCCTCTCTTTAGAAGAACACACTAACTCTAAATATCAAAACTGGGAAATAGGGGCTTAGTGCCTATGGAGGTCTTTGGAAACTAGACAGTTTATAAGGACAGACATTCAAAATGGGGGCCAGGGAAAAAGAGAACTTGGACATAAATCCTTACTAGCAAAGCAGGGAGTACCTGAGGTTTGTTGTTTAATGGCCACAAATTCCTCAAGTTACAGTGCGCACAACTCTTTATGCTATATGCATTGTGAAGAATCTACTTTTTTACACCTTTGACTCTGAGTTGGCCTTATGACTTGCTTTGTCCAACAAAATGTGGCAGAAATGACTTGATGCAACATCTGGAGCTTTGTTTTTAAGAGGGCATGCAGTTTCCATGTTCACCCAGTTGGAACACTGCTTTGAGACTGTTACAGAAGGAAACCAGTCTTGCCTACTAGAGAACCTAGACCACTTGGAGGAGAATAAAGATGCTCCCTGCAATAGTACCAACATGTGAGTGTATCCTCAGAATTTTCAACCCAGCCAACCCTTCAGCTAAATGGAATCACATGAGTGAATCTAGGCTAGACCAGAAGGGGAGCCATCCAGCTAACCGTCTGCCAGTGAGAAACAATTAATTGCTGCTTCAAAATACTGTTTTAAGGTTGTTATGCAGCAACTGATAAAGCAGAGTAAAACAGAATATTTATGTTTTGAGGTTCAACAGTGCAAAAGCCCACTTGTGAGCTCTGAAACCCTGTTTCCTAAGCACTCCTGAGGGCTTAGAAATTGAATGATAGAATAGAATTTGGATAACTGAATAGTAGAAAGAAAGATGTTCCAGGCAGGTAAAACAGTGAGTCATAGGACAATAAAAACAAAAAGGCTCCTTCTTTCATACATTTTTTCTTTTCAGACGTTGTTCTGTGTTCCCTTCTAAATCTTCCAAGATTTTCTTCTGTAGGGGATCTATGTAGTGAGTCCCACTCAAAGAGTAGAATTAGATTCTAAGTTCTTAGGGGTGGGAAAATTAAAATGTAAACCAACAGCTGAGTGTTTACTCTGTAACAGGAACTTGATATTGATTAATTTCATTAAATGATCAAAACATTCCTGTGGCATAGGTATTTTCCCCTCTTTTATCGAAGAGGAAACTAAAGCTCAAGGAGATTAAGTAACTTACCCAAATTCAATGAACTAGTAAATGGTATTGTTCTGTTTGTTTCTTTTCCAAAATCCATACCATTTCCAAACGACTGCCTCCCGGACTCTATCATATTAATCTATCAGCAGTGCTTAGTTTATTTCCTAGAACAATCTAGGTCCTCAAAAATGTCTCTTCAATGAAATTTCGAGTAAGAAATCTTACATGACAGGAATTTTTCTTCTACCCTGATGATATTAACAGATATTTTTGTGTGTGTAGCCCATGTCCATCAATTCACAACTCAGCCTTCATTAATTTATTTAACATATAGCTATTGATCACCTAAAAACTACCAGCTTTCTGGGCACTAGGAATATATAAGTGAGGGGACACACGCATTAATGCACATGCACTCATACTCACACTCACAAAGTTTCTGACTTCTGAATGTTGAATTTTAGTCATTTCTTTGGTGTCTTCCCCAGAGATATTATCATGGGTGGTGGTGTAAGCCCCTTATTTCACCTACTAAGTTGGCTTCTCACTCATTTGCTTCTATCTCTGCTTGGCCTCCTGACAAAACAGTAGGGGTAATAAATATATATTCAAGTCTCTTTGTTTCTTCTTGATGAATAATAATGGAGTGCTCCTTCCCAGAACAGGGAGCAGAATTTACTATTCCTTGTTTACCTTTAGAGTTATAATGGTTAGAACATATTTGCTACCTGTAAAGAATTTACATATGAGTTGAGTTAGAATGGTTTAAAATCGTCTTTAAAATTCAATTATTCTATAACACATATCAAAACCCCTGGAGCGTCAAACTGAAATGTACATCTAAGTCAGACCACAGTCTCCGGAAGTTTCTATGGCAAGTTTGTCAAAAGTTGGAGAGTGTCATTTATTCCCAGCTGTTTCTAAGGTTCACAACTTCCACCCCCCATACGTCGTCTGAGATTCTTGGCTGAGAGAGCTGTTTGTTTCTTTATTTAGCAAAAACTAGCACAGCTCTGCTTAGCAGAGGGACAAGCTGGAATTAGCTATTCTCTGCGATATCACCCAGGCAATTGCCAACTTGTCACAGGTGTAACGACAAGAGCAGTGGGAAGGAGAAAACCATGAACTGGTGTGGGCCTGGATGCTGGGGCTCCATCCAAAAGGTTCCACACTTATTCCTGCATCTGTTAGAGAAAATCTGCTTTTAGTGATGGGCAGAGGTGAGGGTGCAGGTCCTACTTGCTGTTTACAAGACATTTGAGTCAGCAATTATAAGCAGTTGTAAGCTGTTGGCAGAATGCTGCTTGATTATTAAACCACAAAAGAAAGAATGGCAAGAATAACTTGAAAAAGAAATAAACGCCAAACGATGAGTTTTCTGAAATGCAGAGAATAAAACTGAGAGATCAGTTTTATATTTAAAAGCTGCTGAGTTGGCCTCACTTGTTTGCTAAGTCTCTCAATTTTTTTCCCCCCAGAAGACTTGAATACCTGACCTGAACTGAAAGGGGAAATGCAGAAGCTCAGCTTACCGACAGGTGGACAGGTGGTTGAACAGGTATGGCATTTCTGGTTCAGGTCAGCTTTTTACAGGACTTAATTGAATAATATCACCTCTCACTTTTTTTCTTCCTCCTCATTGATCAAGCTGCTTTTGAGAAAAGTGATACTTTGCATATCTGGCTAAGTGCTGTTAACAGCCTCTGCCTGCGGTTTGTTAAAATTAAAAAAAAAAAAAGTGTGATCTTGCTGGAGAAGTAATTTGCTTCTCTCCAACCAATGATGGCTTGTACTTTATGCAAATTGGTATCTAGGGACAACAAATCCCATTTAATACATATGCATAGTTCATAAAAAAAACGACGTGAGAGAAAGAGGAAAAAAGATAAAGCAACGAGTCAGCAAAAGAACAGGTTCCGAGGAAATTTATTGTCCCAAATTGGACATTTGTAACAGATGATGTGAACAAGTGTTAACTTTGTTTTCAGCAGCTCTTCACGTACATTCACTAGACATCACACAGATTATGTTTTAAGGATCTGAACTGTAATAAAAAAAAGTGTCTATGGGCTTTAGAGTGTTGTGTTCCATATGGTTAGGGAAGTACGGAGTTATTGCGACAAGCATCTTGTGAAGCTCATTACGCGCGGTGGTGTTAGATGCGAATTGCCGTGCATAGCTATAGGGTACGTACATGACATCCCACAGTCAGCAGATAGCAACTGGAAATGAAAGATATGAAGGCACAGAGTACAGCTTCAGGGAACATGTTAGACAAAACATCTGCTGGTATTAGAACACTGCATTATCAGATCATTGTGGCCATGAATTTTTTATAAAGACACTTTTTTTTTCCCCCAAACCGTAACTTTGAAAGTGACATTTTGTGCAAAAAGTTTTTGATTGAAGTGTGATGTCAGGAGGCAGTCCAGTGTGGTGATTCACTGTGGAGAGAGCCCACAAGGGCAGCCTAAGAAAACATCTTCTTGCAGAGCGGGGCAATGTCCACTAGCAAAATCTCTGCTGTACCACCTGCACACAGGAATGCATACCCAAGAAAGTTTTCTAAGCAGAAACAAGACTGAGGGGCACTGGCCTTTTGTAGTGCTCAGTCTGTGAGGCAGTCAGTATTCTAGACATCCACTTAATATTCTCTTTTCTCATGGGGACAGAGGAAAGGGCTCCCATTAAGCAAGGAGGCCATATTCTGTCAACTCACCTCTTGTGCTCTGCTTGTTAACAGCAGCCACTAACAAACCATTTCTTGTCCTAAGAAATTTTGACATTTCTGCCCAAGAGAGTGCTCTTATAAGATGTTCCTTCACTGTAGAAAATATGCATGAATAAAAAACTAGTTGAGCTCTCAGCCTTGGGAGTGTGTGGCGTGTACATTAGTGCCCCACAGTCCTCACAGATGCTTAGGATGGCCTTACGAGAGGGAAGAGTGAGGAGATGGTGTTCACCTTGAGGAAAGTCATAGGTCTTGAATATTTAGGTCCCATTACAGAACGTCACATATTTCATCATGGGAGATAATAAAGTGCTTCTAAAAGAGTTATGACTTATGGAAGGACCAGACTATCTGCAGCCACTTTTCTGTTAATGTGGTTCTGAGAAATGGAATAATTTCACTGATTCAGGCCAACCAGGCCATCAGGTGGAAGGATGAACATATTTCTCTTGAAAGATCTCATGCAAAAGAGTTCAAAGACAAATGGCAGGTCCCTGAAATGGATTCTGGACAATTTAGAGGAAGTATTTTCCCCTACTGTGCAGACAATTTTCCATTTAACATTCTTTTCAGTAAACCACTAAATTTTTCTTTTAGCCCATTAGAAAGAGTAGTGACATGCTGGATGAGATCAGAATGTGAGGTTTGGAAACCCTCAAGAGTCAAAATATATTCATTTATGGCTGTTGATATAAAGGAACATTGTAGAGTAATTGACAGTAGTTCCATATATGAAAGAGAAATGTAAAAGGTACTCATGAATGAGTAAATACCAACTAGAGAGCCCCATACTTCACAGTTCCACATCCAAGATGATCCTTTAGCATTTTAGA
Organism: Manis pentadactyla; assembly: GCF_030020395.1. Taxonomy (NCBI): domain Eukaryota; kingdom Metazoa; phylum Chordata; class Mammalia; order Pholidota; family Manidae; genus Manis; species Manis pentadactyla. The sequence goes on along the minus strand of NC_080020.1, from coordinate 186,308,952 downwards.
CATTTTCTTTTCCGTTTTCTCTTCCTCTTGTTTCCTTCTGTCGTCCTTCCTTTTTAGCAAAGCCAAGGTGGGACGAGAGTGTCTTTTTTCTTCAGGACTCCTGTGCTGCTTTATAAAAGAGGTATTGATGTCAATATCAATACAGGAATTGATATCTTCTGGGAAGATTATCTGTTCTACCATTCTCTATGAGAGTTTGGATCAGCCATCAATAGTACAAGAGGACCAGAAAAATCATTCATTCATTCAACAAATGATTCTTGAGAACCAGTTACCATTAGTGACCCTTCTGCTGAAAACAACTAGATTGTTTTATATCTATATTAATTTTGAAAAACATTTATAAGTAACATCTTAGTAAGTAATATTCAGAATAAAGGAGGAACAAAGATAATTAAATAATCCTGAATCTGTTTTTTTCTTGAGAACATCTGCCATCCAAGTAAGTTTGGCTTTGGTTCTCTTGATCTATGAAGATATAGGGAAGACAAAATCTAGGGGTTCCCCAGATCACATATGAGACATTAATCCTTTCAAGAACCACATACTCAGTGTAATATAAAACACAAGTAAACACATTCCAGTTACCAGCCCATCACCAGTCCACATCCTTGCCAAAAGAAGGCACATAAAATTGCATAGATGGAAACTTCATGGGATGGGGAGGGTGTGGGAGAGGGAGGGACATCTTTCATTAAAATTCATAACCACAAGGCAGTTATGACATGGTTTTGTCAGTCAAAATTCATTCTATTTGGGGTATTAAGCCCACACTCATATACTCACAGACATGCACCAAGAATGGTAAAAATCCCAGGTTGGTGGCAAAAACAAGAGTTTTTTCTAATGGAACCCATCTTTAACATAGGACTTCAGGAATCCCTACAAATAAAGTTTCAAGAAACATGTACAAAATGCATAATAAAGCAAGATACCATGAGTGAGAATCTTTAAAATCTGTAGACAACAATCAGATAGAGACATCAAAAAATAAATCAGATATTGAAAATAAATATTTATAATTCTAAGAATGTAAAAAAGAGACTTAAATTATCAGAAAGTAAAAATTATAAAAATGTAAAAGCATATTTGAACAAGAAACAAACAATTTCTAGAAAAAATATATAACTTATGGATAGGTCTAAAATTTGATTAGATATAAAGAAAGAAATTTTATGAGCTGGAATATATGCATCTGAAGAGAAGAAAAGAGATGCAAAATATTTAAAAAGTTAAATCAACACAGGGGAGCAAAAAGTTCTAATATATGCCTAATTAAGGAGGGAGAAATGGACACAGGCAATATTTGAAAGCATAGTGCTTGAGAATTTTCTAGAACTCATTTTTTTAAAATGTCAATTCTCAGATTCATGAAGCTAAATAAATCCTAACCAGGTAAATAAATACCTAAATACATGAAACTGAAGAATACAAAACACATAAACATATTAAAGTACTAAGACAAAAATGAGACCCTTCAATGATTTGATGAACTGACAGTTAATTTCCCAACAGCAACAATGATAGCCACATCAGTGTGGTATCTTCTATGTGCTCAGGGAAAATAACTGCAACCAAGATTCATGTTAATCCAAGTAATTTTCTTTTCTTCCCAGCTTTATTGAGATATAATTGACAGATGTGTAAGTTTAAGGTGTACATGTGATGATCTGAGATATGTATATATTGCTAAGTGATCATTACAATAAGGTTAGTTAACACATTCATCACCTCACATATTTACAATTTTGCTTATGTCTTGAGAATATTTAAGATGTAATCTCTTAGCATCTTTCATACATACAAACCAGTATTGTTAACTCTAGTGACTATGCTATATTACATCTCCAGAAATTGTTCATCTTATAACTGGATGTTTATACCTTTTGACTTATTCCTCCACCCACACACCTACTGCCCTTGCCTGTTCTTGGTAACCACCAATCTTCTCTCTTTCTATGAGTTCAGATTTTTAGATGCAATATGTAAGTGAGGTCATACAGTATTTGTCTTTATTTGACTTATTTCATTTAGCATAATACCCTCAAGGTCAGTCCATGTTGTCACAAAGAGCAGAATTCCCTCTTTTTTATAGCTGAATAATATTCCATTATACATATATCCCACATTTTCTTTTTCCATTCATCCCCTGATGGGCACTTAGATTGTTTCCTTGTCTTGACTTTGTAAATAATGCTGCAAGTGAACATAAGGTTGCAGATATCTCTTTATGATAATTTCCTTCAGATATATAACTAGAAGTGAAGTTCCTGGATTATATGGCATTTCTATTTTTTTTATTTTGTTATCATTAATCTACAATTACATAAAGAACATTATGTTTACTAGGCTCCCCCCTACCCCAAGTCCCCCCAACAAACCCCATTATAGTCAGTGTCCATCAGCATAGCAAGATGTTGTAGAATCACTACTTGTCTTCTCTGTGTTGCACAGCCCTGCCCTTTCCCCCACCCACCACATTATACATGCTAATCATAATACCCCCTTTCTTCTTCCCCACACTTATCCCTCCCTTCCCACCCATCCTCCCCAGTCCCTTTCCCTTTGGTAACTGTTAGTCCATTCTTGGGTTCTGTGATTCTGCTGCTGTTTTGTTCCTTCAGTTTCTCTTTGTTCTTATACTCCACAGATGAGTGAAATCATTTGGTATTTGTCTTTCTCTGCTTGGCTTATTTCACTGAGCATAATACCCTCTAGCTCCATCTATGTTGTTGCAAATTGTAGGATTTGTTTTCTTCTTATGGCTGAATAATATTCCATTGTGTATATGTACCACATCTTCTTTATCCATTCATCTACTGATGGACACTTAGGTTGCTTCCATTTCTTGGCTATTGTAAATAGTGCTGCAATAAACATAGGGGTGCATCTGTCTTTTTCAAACTGGAGTGCTGCATCCTTAGGGTAAATTCCTAGAAGTGGAATTCCTGGGTCAAATGGAAAGTCTATTTTGAGCATTTTGAGTAACCTCCATATTGCTTTCCACAATGGTTGAACTAATTTACATTCCCACCAGCAGTGTAGGAGGGTTCCCCTTTTCCACAACCTCGCCAACATTTGTTGTTGTTTGTCTTTTGGATGGTGGCCATCCTTACTGGTGTGAGATGATATCTCATTGTGGTTTTAATTTGCATTTCTCTGATAACTAGTGATGTGGAGCATCTTTTCATGTGTCTTTTGGCCATCTGAATTTCTTCTTTGGAGAGCTGTCTGTTCAGCTCCTCTGACCATTTTTTAATTGGATTATTTGCTTTTTGTTTGTTGAGGTGTGTGAGCTCTTTATATATTTTGGATGTCAAGCCTTTATCAGATCTGTCATTTACAAATATGTTCTCCCATACTGTAGGATACCTTTTTGTTCTATTGATGGTGTCCTTTGCTGTACAGAAGCTTTTCAGCTTGAAATAGTCCCACTTGTTCATTTTTGCTTTTGATTTCCTTGCCCAGGGAGATATGTTCATGAAGATGTCACTAATGTTTACATCCAAGAGATTTTTGCCTATGTTTTTTTCTAAGAGTTTTAAGGTTTCATGACTTACATACAGGTCGTTGATCCACTTTGAATTTACTTTTGTGTATGGGGTTAGACAGTGATCCAGTTTCATTCTCTGACATGTAGCTGTCCAGTTTTGCCAGAACCATCTGTTGAAGAGACTGGCATTTCCCCATTGTATGTCTATGGCTCCTTTATTGAATCTTAATTGACCATTTCTGTTTGGGTTAATGTCTGGAGTCACTATTCTGTTCCACTGGTCTGTGGCTCTGTTCTTGTGCCAGAACCAAATTGTCTTGATTACTATGGCTTCGTAGTAGAGCTTGAAGTTGGGGAGTGAGATCCCCTCCACTTTATTCTTCTTTCTCAGGATTGCTTTGGCTATTCAGGGTCTTTGGTGTTTCCATATGAATTTTTGAACTATTTGTTCCAGTTCGTTGAAGAATGTTGTTGATAATTTGATAGGGATTGCATCAAATCTGTAGATTGCTTTGGGCAGGATGGCCATTTTGACTATATTAATTCTTCCTAGCCAAGAGCATGGGATGAGTTTCCATCTGTTAGTGTCCCCTTTAATTTCTCTTAAGAGTGTCTTATAGTTTTCAGGGTATAGGTCTTTCACTTCTTTGGTTAGGTTTATTCCTGGGTATTTTATTCTTTTTGGTGCAATTGTGAATGGAGTTGTTTTCCTGATTTCTCTTTCTATTGGTTCATTGTTAGTGTATAGGAAAGCCACAGATTTCTGTGTGTTCATTTTGTATCCTTCAACTTTGCTGTATTCAGATATCAATTCTAGTAGTTTTGGAGTGGAGTCTTTAGGGTTTTTTATGTACAGTATCATGTTGTCTGCAAATAGTAACAGTTTAATTTCTTCTTTACCAATGTGGATTCCTTGTATTTCTTTGTTTTGTCTGATTGCCGTGGCTAGGACCTCCAGTACTATGTTAAATAACAGTGGGGAGAGTGGGCATCCCTGTCTTGTTCCCGATCTCAGAGGAACAGCTTTCAGCTTCTCACTGTTCAGTATGATGTTGGCTGTGGGTTTATCATATATGGCCTTTATTATGTTGAGGTACTTGCCCTCTATACCCATTTTGCTGAGAGTTTTTATCATGAATGGATGTTCAATTTTGTGGAATGCTTTTTCAGCATCTATGGAGATGACCATGTGGTTTTTGTCTTTCCTTTTGTTGATGTGGTGGATGATGTTGATGGATTTTCAAATGTACCATTCTTGCATCCCTGGGATGAATCCCACTTGGTCATGGTGTATGATCCTTTTGATATATTTTTGAATTCGGTTTTCTAATATTTTATTGAGTATTTTTGCATCTACATTCATCAGGGATATTGGTCTGTAATTTTCTTTTTTGGTGGGGTCTTTGCCTGGTTTTGGCATTAGGGTGATGTTGGCTTCATAGAATAAGGTTGGAGTATTCCCTCCTCTTCTATTTTTTGGAAAACTTTAAGGAGAATAGGTATTATATCTTCTCTGTATGTCTGATAAAATTCCGAGGTAAATCCATCTGGCCCAGGGGTTTTGTTCTTGGTTAGTTTTTTGATTACCGCTTCAATTTCTTTGCTGGTAATTGGTTTGTTCAGATTTTCTGTTTCTTTCTGGGTCAGTCCTGGAAGGTTGTATTTTTCTAGGAAGTTGTCCATTTCTTCTAGGTTTTCCAGCTTCTTAGCATATAGGTTTTCATAGTAGTCTCATATTATTCTTTGTATTTCTGCTGGGTCTGTTGTGATGTTTCCTTTCTCATTTCTGATTCTGTTGATGTGTGTTGATTCTCTTTATCTCTTAATAAGTCTGGTTAGAGGCTTATCAATTTTGCTTATTTTCTCAAAGAAACAGCTTTGGTTTCATTGATTTTTTCTATTGTTTTATTCCCCTCAATTTTGTTTATTTCTTCTCTGATCTTTATTATGTCCCTCCTTCTGCTGACTTTAGGCCTCATTTGTTCTTCTTTTTCCAATTTTGATAATTGTGATGTTAGACTATTCATTTGGGTTTGTTCTTCCTTCTTTAAATATGCCTGGTTTGCTATATACTTTCCTCTTAAGACTGCTTTCGCTGCATCCCACAGAAGTTGGGGCTTTGTGTTGTTGTTGTCATTTATTTCCATATATTTCTGGGTCTCCATTTTAATTTCGTCATTGATCCATTAACTATTTAGAAGCGTGTTGTTAAGCCTCCAGGTGTTTGTGAGCCTTTTTGCTTTCTTTGTACAATTTATTTCTAGTTTTATACCTTTGTGGTCTGAATAGTTGGTTGGTAGAATTTCAATCTTTGTGAATTTACTAAGGCTCTTTTTGTGGCCTAGTATGTGGTCTTTTCTGGAGAATGTTCCATGTGCACTTGAGAAGAATGTGTATCCTGTTGCTTTTGGGTGTAGAGTTCTATAGATGTCTATTAGGTCCATCTGTTCTAGTGTGTTGTTCAGTGCCTCTGTGTCCTTACTTATTTTCTGTCTGGAGGATCTGTCCTTTGGAGTGAATGGTGTGTTGAAGTCTCCTAAAATGAATGCATTGCATTCTATTTCCTCCTTTAGTTCTGTTAGTATTTGTTTTACATATGCTGGTGCTCCTGTGTTGGGTGCATATATATTTAGAATGGTTATATCCTCTTTTTGGACTGAGCCCTTTATCATTATGTAATGTCCTTCTTTATCTCTTGTTACTTTATTTGTTTGAAGTCTATTTTTTTCTGATACTAGTACTGCAACACCTGCTTTTTTCTCCCTATTGTTTGCATGAAATATCTTTTTCCATGCTTTGACTTTTACTCTGTGCATGTCTTTTGGTTTGAGGTGAGTCTCTTGTAAGCAGCATATAGATGGATCTTGTTTTTTATCCATTCAGTGACTCTATGTCTTTTGATTGGTGCATTCAGTCCATTTACATTTAGGGTGATTATCGATCAGTGTGTACTTATTGGCATTTCAGGCTTTAGATTCATGGTTACCAAAGGTTCCAGGTTACTTTCCTTACTATCTAAGAGTCTAACTTAACTCACTTGTATGCTGTTACAAACACAATCTAAAGGTTCTTTTCTATTTCTACTCCTTTTTCTTCCTCCTTCATTCTTTATATATTAGGTATCAAATTCTGTACTTTTTGTCTATCCCTTAATTGACTTTGGAGATAGTTAATTTAATTTTGCATTTGCTTTCAATCAGCTGCTCGACCCTCCCTACCATGGTTTTACTACCTCTGGTGACAGCTATCCAACCCTAGGAACACGTCCATCTATAGCAGTCCCTCCAAAATAGACTGCAGAGATGGTTTGTGGGAGGTAAATTCTCTCAGTTTTTGCTTATCTGGAAATTGTTTAATCCCTCCTTCAAATTTAAATGATAATATCGCCAGATAAAGTAATCTTGGTTCCAGGCCCTTCTGCTTCATGGCATTAAATTCATCATGTCACTCCCTTCTGGCCTGTAAGGTTTCTGCTGAGAAGTCTGATGTTAGCCTGATGGGCTTTCCTTTGTATGTGATCTTATTTCTGCCTCTGGCTGCTTTTAACAGTCTGTCCTTATCCTTCATCTTTTGCATTTTAATTACTATGTGTCTTTGTGTTGTCTTCTTTGGTTCCCTTGTTTTGGGAGATCTGTGGATCTCCATGGCCTGAGAGATTATCTCCTTCCCCAGATTGGGGAAGTTTTCAGCAACTACCTCCTCAAAGACACTTTCTATTCCTTTCTCTCTCTCTTCTTCTTCTGGTATCCCTATAATGCAAATATTGTTCCGCTTGGATTTGTCACAGAGTTCTCTCAATATTCTCTCATTTTTAGAGATCCTTTTTTCTCTCTGTGCCTCAGCTACTTTGTATTCCTCTTCTCTAGTTTCTATTTCATTTATTGTCTCCTCCACCGTATCCAACCTGCTTTTAATACCCTCCATCATGTTCTTCAACGATTGTATCTCTGACCTGAATTCATTCCTGAGTTCTTGGATGTCTTTCTGTACCTCCATTAGAATGTTGATTTTTATATTGAACTCCATTTCAGGAAGAGTCACTAGGTCCATATCACTTAAATCTTTCTCAGGAGTTGTATTAACAATTTTACTCTGGACCAGGTTCCTCTGGCTTTTCATGTTTCTATATGTCGCCCTCTAGTGTCCAGAAGCTCTATTCTGGAGCTGCTCAGTCCCTGAAGCAATGTCGGGAGTCACAGGGTAGCGGTACTGGTGCCTGGGGGTAAGAAAGAGCTGTTCCCCAACTCCTGGCTGCTGTGCCTCTCTCCACTGCCTGAGCCAGTGGGCCGGTCACACAGGTATGTTTTCGTCCCCGAGCAGCCAGATATGGATCCCTGCTTTCCACAAGCAGCCGGAATCCCAGTCTCCCCAGGAACTCTGCCTGTATTAACTTTCCAACCCGGTAGTCATGCGAGTCTCATGAAAGCACCATGAAATGTAGGATTGTGCTCCCAGAGCAGATCTCCGGAGTTAGGTATTCAGCAGTCCCAGGCCTTCCACTCCCTTCCTGCTCTGTTTCTCTTCCTCCCACTGGTGAGCTGGGGTGGGGGAGGGGCTCGGGTCCCACAGAGCCACAGCTCTGGTATGTTACCCCGTTCGCTGAGGTCTGCTCTTTTCTCCAGGTGTGTGCAGTCTGACGCTGTCCTCTTTCCTGTTGCTCTCTCAGGATTCGTTGTGCCAATTAAATTTTCTAATTGTATCCAGTTTTAGGAGGAAGCCTCTGTCTCTCCTCTCACGCCGCCATCTTTAATCCTCTCTAAACTGGCATTTCTATTTTTAATTTTTTGAGGAACCTCCATACTGTTTTCCCCAGTGGCTCTAACAATTTACATTCCCGCCAATAGTACACAAGAAATCCTTTTTATCCATATCCTCATTTCCCCTTGTTGTCTCTTGTCCTTTTGCTAATACTCATTCTAACAGTTAAGGTGACATCTCATTGCGGTTTTGATTTGCATTTCCCTAATGATTAGTTATGCTGAGCACCTTTTCATGGACTTGTCGGACACTTGTATTTATTCCTTGGAAAAATGTCTATTCAAGTTCTTTGCCCATTTTTTAAATTTGTATTATACAAATTTTTTTTATTATTATTATTTTTTATTATTTTGTGTGTGTGTGTTTTGCTGTTGAGTTGTATGACTTCCATAAATATTCTGAATATTAACTCCCTATTAGATATACAGTTTGCAAATATTTTTTCCCATCTGTAGATTGCCTTTTCACTTTGTTCATAATTTCTTTTCCTGTGCAGAGACTTTTTAATTTGATGTAGTCCCACTTATTTTTGTTTCTGTTGCTTGTGTTTTGGGTGTAATATCCATATAATAATTTCCAAAACCAATGTCAAGATTTTTCCTTATGTTTTCTTTTGGAGTTTTATGATTTCAGGGCTTATATCAAAGTCTTTAATCCATTTAGCATTAATTTTTGTGAATGGTGTAAGATAGAGATCTAGTTTCATTCTTTATCATATGAATATCAAGTTTTCCCAGCACCATTTAATGAGGAGACTATCTTTCTACACTGAGTATTCTTGGCTCCCTTGTCAATATGGGTCAATATATTGACCATGTATGCATGGGTTTATTTTGATTACTATAGCTTTGAAATATAGTTTGAAGTCAGAAAGTGTGACGTATCCAGCTTTGTTCTTTCTCAGGATTGCATTGGCCATTTGAGGCCTTTGAAGTTCCACAGGAATTTTAGAACTATAAAAATGATTTTATATTTCCTGTAAAAAATGCCTTGATGGGGATTGCATTGGATCTACAGATAGCTTTGAATGGCCTGGACATTTTAACAGTGTTAATGCTTCCCATCCCATGAATACAAGATATCTTTCTAATTATTCATGTTCAATTTCTTTCATCAATGCTTTACAGTTTTCACTGTACACATCTTTTAACTCTGTGGTTAAATCTGTTCCTAAATATTTTATTCCTTTTGATGCTATTGTAAATGGGGTTGTTTTCTTAGTTTCTCTTTCTAATAGTTCATTGTTCATGTCTAGAAATGTAACTGATTTCTGTAACATTCTTACAGAAATTCTGTAATGTGATTTCTGTAAACAACCCACATGTTCATCAGCTGATGCATGGATATGCCAATTTCATTTATTCATTCATCAGCTGATGGACATTTGTTTCTAATTTTGACTGTCACAACTAATGCTACTGTGGATATTTGTGTACAAGTTTTCTTGTGGACATGTTTTCATTTTTCTTGGGTATATACGTAGGCAGGTGTAGAGAATTTGTAAGGCTTAGTAAAAGTTCAATGGGAATTTTAAAAGCTGAGATCCTTTGGGGAAGGGCAAAAGAATTGGAAGCTATTTAATATCAAAAAATATTGAGGGTACACAGGAAGATATTGGCTGATTACCTGAGTTATATTTTAACTCTAACATTTTTGAGGAACTCCTGAACTCTTCTCCAAAGCAGCTGTACCATTTTGTATTCCCACCATAGTGTAGGAGGGTTCCATATTCCCCACATCCTCATCAGTACTTGTTACTGTCCATCATTTTTATTACAACCATTCTTGTGGATATGAAGTGTTATTTCATTGTGGGTTTTGATTTGCCTAATGATTAATGATTTTGAGCATCTCTTCATGTGTTTATCTGCTATTCCCATATCTTTGGATAACTGTATATTCAAATCCTTTGCCCATTTTTAATTGGATTATCTTTTTATTATTTACTTGTAGTGTCCTTTATACATTCTACATACAAGTCTCTTATCAGATACATTGCTTACAAATATTTTCTCTCAGTATATAGGTTTTTCTCACTTTATTGATCATGTCCTTTTAAGCAAAAAGTTTTTAATTTTGAAGACATTACACTTGTCAGTCTTTTTTATCATTTGTGTTTTGTGCTTTGGAGTTTTATCTAAGAAACCATTGTTTAGCCAAACATCAAACAATTTACTCCTATATTTTCTTCTAAGAGTTTTATAGTTTTAGTTCTTATATATTTAGGTCTATAATCCACTTTGAGTTAACTTGTGTGTATGATGTAATATAGGGGTCCACATTTATTCTTTTGTGTTTTGTTAACCATTTATTCCAGAGACAAATTTTTCTTTTTTGTATGTTTGAACCATGTGAATGAATTCATAAAAATATTTGAATATGTGAAAAGAAAAGAGATCCTTTCCACAAAACAAAATACAGAGAATAAAATCCTTATTCTCTCACTGCCATAGGAGAATTGATACATTCTGGTGTTCCAGAAGTGGATGTCATTTTATTCTCTTCAAATTCTTCAGACTACACATTAGCAGAAGGGTTATCAGATAATGTAATTTTTTAACACAGTTCACAGTATGTCTATTTAATGGAATAGTCAATGGTCATTAAAAAAAAGGAGATGGTCCTATATGCACAACTATGGGAAGGCTCCAAAATAAATTGTGATAAAAGTAATTGAAGAAGGGGACTCTCTTGTTCCCTCCTGGCATGAGCTAGGGGCTCTGTCCTCTCACTTCTTCTCTAAACAAAAATTTCTGCCCTGCTCTCCTAAAAAAAAACAAAAAACAGTAAGTTGCAGAAAAGCATTTATATCATGCAAACATTTTTGTGAAAAAATGTATATATCATGCATGCTAATGCACAGAACACTTCTGTAAAGATCTTTTCAGAATGATAGTTAAGAAATTGACCAAATGTATGCCCTGGATAGAGTAGTAGGTGGCTGGAGAGAAAAGACAGAGATGAAAACTTACTTTTTTCTCAACGCCACTTTGTACCTTGTGAATTTTGAACAGTTCATATGCCTTACATACTTAAAACTTAACAAAAGTTAATAAAATTGGATTATTAACTTTATTTAATTTTAATAGAGAACATCTTTCCCAAGTTTTCTCTGAGATATTGACTGTAGAAATATTTCCTATTAAATGATATGACTACACAAATGATACAGAAAAAGTTATCAATTTAAATTCCCTGAACATTCTGACAATGCGGCCATAACCCACTCAGTACTGAGCAACATTAAAAAATTGCCCAAAGAGAACATATACTCATCTTAAAAGGAACTTGGTGCATTAGCACATACTTGTTCACACAAATCTCAGAACATTCAAATAACAATACTTGCATTTTGAGAGAGGAATAATTTCACATGGCAGGTAGCAAAATCATAGAGGCCATGGAATCATAAATCATTTTTTTCATCAAGAAGACATTAGATAAAGTTTGTGGGATTCAGTGAACGGAACATATAGATGTTTGGGAGAGCATTTTCTAACATTGTTTTGAGGCTAATACTAGAGGGCAAAACCATTTATTTTCTCAATACTTTGTTTCTTACTGTGGGGTATATGGCAGAATTTTCAGAATCTTCTGCCTAACCTTAGTTCATTTACATATCAATAGGTGTTTACTACTGCAGAGCTTCCTGTCAATCTGGGACAAGGGGTGGAAAGAAAATGGCCATTCTTTCCTCCCCTCCATTCCTGGTATGTAATTGGTCTGGTCTTTGCCAGTCATTAAGGACCCATCCATGGAGTTCCTGCCAGAATGGGCAGGTAGGGGAAGCAGAGGAGAACTGCAGCTGGAAGAGTTGGACAGAACCGGGCCTGGCTGGCAACTGTAAGGAATAAAAACCTATTGCACAGCCTGTCCTTTCCCTTGACTTATTTTGGTTTCAGTGATTTCATAGGGGACTTGCCCCAGGCTTGGAACACCCTTCCCCACAGAACTACACCTACCACTATCTCTTTTAGGCAGCTGGTCTAATGGACCCACCGATCTAGCCTGGCATCAAAAAGTTCAGAGATGGTGTCTAAATGTTCTCTTAAACATGGCCATTTCACATGATGTCTCTGTTACTTTTCCAAAGGAAAAAAAAATATCTGTACATGTTCATTACAATGCCTTGACTTCCCCAGGAATTTCAATGTCTGACCCATTATGCATTGAGAACCCTTATTTGTTAATCTGGATTTTATCTTAAAGTTGATTAAAATAAAGATAAAAGCTTGATGTGAATGAAGCATTCATGTCTCTAAAGGCCCAATTGCTCCTGTTTTGGACGTTCTCATGTCTTGTTATCAATTTGCTTCGAAGTCCAGAAATGTTCATTTATCAAAGTGGACACTTAACAACAAATGGCTAATTCTTTTCATTCAGAAGCCTGAGTTCCTCAACTACAGAGTGTGGGAACTTAGGTACCTTAATTTTTTAAAGAATCAAAAGAATTTACAAATGAAGTTACCTGTTGGTAAGTTCCATGATTGGGAACAAAGAGAGGGCCACTTTACATATTCACCCCACTGCTGAGTCTGTCCATCTACAGACTGTGATTGATGATGTCACCAAAACAAAGGAGTGCATTTAGTCTAATAAGCCAACTTGAAGAGACATTGAAAGGCTGGAATTATGTATGGCAGAAGACAATTACGCAAGCTCAATGACTCTTTAATTAATAATGAGATCTATCACCAGCTAAAGAGAAAGACTCACAGGATGTAAAGCTGTGTGATTTACTCTGTGTGTGTCCATATGTGCCTGCAGTGTATATATTTGGGATATAAATGATATATGCAGAGTGTGAATACTATGGCTTCTAAACCTATATGCTTCTTGTCTGAGCTCATGACTCATTTATACACTGGGTGGATGAATAGCTAGAATGTAAGGATTATTTCTTAAGAGATAGAATGCACTGCTTCGTTACTTGAGCCATATGGTTTTATTATTAGAAAAAATGGAATTTTATTGATTTATAATTTATGTTCCTTTATTTACAAAATAAAAGTAGTTGCTTTATACTGGCCAGATAGAAATCTCTTAAACATTAATAAAACATGGAAGTGCATGCATTTCTTCATGTATGTAAGGTCATATTATATGTCAATATCCTTGTAAATGCATAAACAACAAAATACTACTTATTCCATTTTTAAATGTTTCTCAGTCTCTAGATGAACAACTGCTTTTAATTAGTCACATTGTTTCCACATTTTAGGTGTTTTAGACAACACTGATTTTCAAACTATGTTGCATGGAACCCATGTGTTCAATATGACTGCTTCTAGAAGAAGCAAAGAGGAAGAAGAAGGAGTGTGAGAGGTAAGGGAAACTAGGAGACAGAGCTCCAACACAAAGAATTAAAGTTTTAATTGGGAGATGGGGATGTCTTTGTTTAGCCAAATGTTCCATGGCTATAAGTGGTTTTTAAACCACCATTTACAATAATCCAAAACAAAACTAAAGTTACTTATCTCATACCATATACCAAAAAAACAAACAAATAAACAAAAACCTTATATAAAACACATACTGTAAAAGTACAAGGAGGAAACCTCTGGATAATGTAAAAAATAATCTTGAATTATTGAAATAAAGTCTATGTAAGAAAAAACTAACAGATTAAAAAATACATGAAACTTCTATATAGTGTAAAACAACTTTAAAAAAGTTTAAAAGTTAAGAGAAATAAACCCACAGTAGGATGAAATATTTTCCACATTCATAAGAGACAACATATTACTATCCATAGTAAATAAATATTTCTTAAACATGTTTACAAGAGTAGTAACTACATTTAAAACAGTAAAAGATATTAAGAAGAAATTCACCAAAGAATGTGGATGGTCAATAAGCAAGACATTAAGCTCACTGATATCCAAGTGAAATACAAATTAAAAATATATATACATATACATTGTTTTTAGCCTATCAAATAGAAAAACTATGAAACAAAGCTACTAACGTCAGGTATTCATGAGCCTGTGGGAAAACAAGCATTAAGGCCTTTTTGCAGATATGAGTGCTAACAGCCTTTTTGAGGACAATATGGTATTATCTACTTCTGAAATATGCATATACATTTATTCAGAAACTCACTTCTAGTAATATGTCCTAGAAAGATATCTACATGTCATTTATTTGTTTGTTTACTTACTTGTTTATTACTTTTGTGGTGGTTTTAAAACACTTCTGCATATTCTTTGACACTTTCTCCTTCAAAGAATGAAGTCTAGCTTCCCTTCCCTTGAATGTTGTCAGACTTTGTGACTTGCTTCTAGGGAGAGTGATTTCAGGAATAGTGTGGAATAGGAATTCTCAGCACTTGGACATCCACCAAAACACTCAATTTAACAACCATATTTGGGCCATATTACCTTTATGAGATTTCTAGAATCTAGTTTCATAGAAATCTATGAGATTTCTAGAATCTAAGAAATTGCAACACCTGGAAGACCACAAAACTGAGAACAATTGTATTAAAATGGGTAAGAAGAGCAATTTCACTTTACCAGCATCACCTCCTCCTCATAGCCATGTTAAGGCCACAGCTAATATCATTCTCAATGGTGAAAAGCTGACAGCTTTTCCTCTAAGATAAGGAATAGGACAAGGATACCTACTCTCACCACTTCTGTTGAACAAAGGAATAAAGTGCTAGTTAGAGTGATTAGGTAAGTAAAAGAAATAGAAAGTCAAAAACAAGGAAGTAAAATTTTATCTGTTTCCAGATGACATGGTCAATATGAAAACCCTAAAAACTTCACTAAAAAGGTCTTATATCTAAAATACAAAAGCAGTAATCCTGCAGGATACAAAATAAACTTATAAAAATCAGTTGCATTTATACACTAACAGCAAAGTATCCAGCAGGGAAATTGAGAAAACAATCCCTTCTATAGTAGCATCAAAAAGGATAAAATGCTTAGGAATGAACTTAACCAAGGAGGTGAAAGACTTGTAAACTAAAAGTAAAAAAACAATGATGAAAGCAATTAAATAAGACATAAATAAATGGAAAGACATCCCATGTTCATGAACTGGAAGACAGACTTAGTATTGTTACAAATTTTCATACTACCCAAAGCAACCTACAAAATCAAAGTTATCCCAATCAAAATTCCAATGATAATTTTTATAGATATTTGAACACAATCCTATAATTCAAAAATAATCCTCTGGAACCACAAAGATCCAGAGTAGCCAAAGTGACCTTGAGTAAGAACAAAGCTGGAGGAATCACACTTCCTGATTTCAAAATGTATTACAAAGCCACAACAATTAAAATAATATGGTATTGGCATAAAGACAGACATACAAACCAACAGAACAGAATAAAAGCTCAGAAATAAACCCACAATGTATGGTCAAATTATCTTCATCAAGGGTGCCAAAAACACACAATGGGGAAAGAACAATCTCTTTAACAAATGGTGTTCAGAAGACTGGATATCCACATGAAAAAGAATGACATTGTACTCCTATTTTATATCATAAAAAAACATCCATTCAAAATGAATAAAAGACTTAGACATAAGATCTGAATCTATAAAACTCCTAAAAGAAAACACAAAAAAAAGCTCCTTGACATTGGACTTGGCAATGATTTTTTGTGTATGATACAAAAAAACACAAGCAATAAAAGCCAAAACAGATAGGTGGAACATCAAATTAAAAAGCTTCTGCACAGCAAAATAAACAAACAAAAGAGTGAAAAAACAACCTACAGAATGGGAGAAAATATATACAAACCACATATCTGAGGAGTTAAATATCCAAAATATGTAAGAAACTCCAAA
Organism: Manis pentadactyla; assembly: GCF_030020395.1. Taxonomy (NCBI): domain Eukaryota; kingdom Metazoa; phylum Chordata; class Mammalia; order Pholidota; family Manidae; genus Manis; species Manis pentadactyla. The sequence goes on along the minus strand of NC_080020.1, from coordinate 186,292,899 downwards.
AATTCAATAGCAAACAAAAACAACAACAAATAACCTGATTAAAAAATGAACAAAGGACTTGAATAGATATTTCTTCAACAAAGACATACAAATGGACTCAGTGTATGAAAAGATGCTCAACATCACTAATCATCAGGGAAATGCAAGTTAAAACCACAATGAATTATCACCTTATACCTGCTAATATGGCTATTATTATTTTAAAAAAAGGTAACAAGTGTTCATAAGGATGTAGAGAAAAGGAAACCCTTGTGCACTGTGTTGGGAATATAAAGATAACAGCAGCTATGGAAAATAGTATGGAGGTTACCCCTTCCCCCAAATTACAAATAGAACCACCATATGATTCAACAATTCCACTTTTGTGTGTATATTCAAAAGAATTGAAACTAGGATCTTGCAGAGCTATCTGTATTCCCATATTCACTGCAGCATTATTCACTACAGCCAATATATGAAAATTATCCAAATGTCCAACAATGGGTGAATGGATAAAGAAAATGTGGTATATACCTACAGTGGAATATTAGCCTTATGAAAGAAGTAAATCCTACCATTTCCAACAACACTGATGAATCTGGAAGACATTAATATTAAGTGAAGTAAACCAGTATCAGAAAGACAAATACTGCATGATTCCACTTATATGAGATACTGAAAATAGCCAAGTTCTTGGAAGCAGAGAATAAAATGGTTGCCATGGGCTGGGGTGACGGGGAAACAGAGAGGTGTTCAATGGGTATAAAGTTTCAGTTATGCAAGATGAATAAGCCTAGCTAACAACACAGTATCAATTAAAATTTTTTTAACAGAGTAGATCTCATGTGAAACATTCTTACCATAAAAAGTAGAGAGGGACACAAGGAAACTTTTAGAGATGATGTATATTTTTATTACCTTGATTGTGGTAATAGTATCATGGGTGTATGCATATGTCTAAACTCATCAAATTGTATACACGAAATGTGCAGTTTTCTTATATATCAATCATCCCTCAATAACATCATAAAAAATGTGGTAGTATTAATGCTAGGTAACTTCCCAGGCTAAGTCACAGAAAGGATAGCTTCTATCTGGCTCTTGCTTTCTTGGACTGCTCAGCTTGGGGAAGCCAGCCACCATGGGGACACTCAAGTAACCTGTGGAGAGTCAGGCTGGGAAAAACTGATGTCTCCCATAGCAACGAGCAACAAACTACCAACCACATGAGTAAACTACTTTAGATTCTCCATTCCCAGTCCAGATGTCAGATGACTGTCAACATCTTGACTATACTCTAATAAGGGACACTTCAGAACCAGCCAGCTAAGATGCTCCTAGATTTCTAGGAGGAAAACCAGAAACTATAAGGTAATAAAGGTTTGTCGTTGTTTGAGATTACTAACTTTTAGTGTCATTTGTTACGTGGAAGTAAATAACTAATACACAGTATTTTATGGCAGCATTCTTAATCATAGTGAAAAATCAGAAACAATTTAAATTTCTTTCAATAAAAGTATGGTTAAATAAAGTATGATTAATTCATATTATGAAACTTTATGAAACTATTAAAATAACCAGGTAGGTCTATATATTCTGAAGTGAAAAATATTTAGGAAATACCAAATAAAATCTTCAAACAATATGCACTGTATTATTTGTATAATAAAACATATTTGGATATATATAATTTACATATACACCTACATACATATGTCTGCATTTGTATATGCTTTTGGAAACCTCTGGAATAGAGGGCTGGACTAAAGGAAATAGTGGATTTCACTTTATATATTTCTGTATATTTGGAATATTTTAATGAGAAACATGTTTTATGCATCCACATCCAGGTTTACTTTTATAATTTGATTTTTAAAATTAAACTAATGAAAAATAAATGAAGTTTTATTCTCTCCTTTTAAGAGGTTTCCTTGTTCGTATTAGCTAATTTGCAAGAAGTACAAGATAATAGGATAAAGTCAAAATGTGTAATTTACTTTAATAGCTTGTGGCTATGAAAAAGCAAGTGAAAGGACTGTTAGTTTTGATGCCAAGCCAGATAGTTTGATATAATTCCATGGCCATAACTTACCTGCCTGTCAAATGGGAGAGTAGATCTCAAGAGGTGACCTTGGGAAGGAATAAGGATGACTTGGTCCAGCTACAATACTGATAGAGGTCAAAGTCCAGAGCCCACACCAAATGCCAGACTGACTGTGGGTCGATAGTGACATCTTCAAGTTCAAAGGACATCACATTAAAGAAGGGGATGAAATACATGTCCACCTGTGGGAGCTATTGATTGGGTTTAATGCTAGGGCTTTTATCCTGTTATGCTGCATGTAATATGCTGAGGATTTCAGAAAAATAATGCATGAGCTGTCCCAAGAATTAGAGGTCAGAAGAGAGTGGATAATAGAATTTGAATAAAAAGGAAAAAATTGATTAGATGACAGTGATTATTAGGCAAGGTTACAGGAGGAAATATAACTAGAAAGCATCACGTAAAGGATACACATATCTTAATACAAAACCATCTGAATCAACCCGAAGTATAAAATATGAAGACTCAAGTGACCAAGGTAAATTTTAATTGGGATTACAAATATTACTTTACAAAACATGGCTAAAAAGGCTCCTTCAGAGGGTTTTATAAAACCTTACATCTCTCTTTCAAAGGTTCTTTACAAGGAGTTCTAAAAAAATTCTTTAATTCTGGTTTATAGATTTTCCTTATTTTAATGTTCTCATCTCTGGTGTAGGCATATTATAAATGGAATGAACTATATTACTAATGCTTTTAATCTGATTTTACTGGTGCCTAGGGCTGATGACTAGGAATCAGCATGTGTGCCGTTAAAAGAAAAATAGTTACATAGAAACTAAATTACATGTCCAAATAAACACATTCATCCATGCACTTTATTTATTATCCCAACTAGCCAAAGCACAGGGCCCTGTCTGCATGTCTTCAAAAATAAAATAGCTACAAAGCGGACTCTCTGACTACTGGAATCAAAAACTCACTCTTGATTAAAGAACTGGCAAGAATAGCCCACAATTTGATCTACTCCTTGGCTTAAAATTCCTGAATTTTAGGCCTGGAACTACACATTTATGGGGCACTGCATATATTTTTGTAACACTAATCATACGTAAGAATTGACAGTTTTTAATTCACTCAAATCGACCGCCATCCAATCAATTAGACTGTGGCAGGGTTGATCTGATTTAGCTAGTTAGACAAGTGAAGTATGAGTATTTCCTGGTACTGTTCATTCAAAGTTCTGTATATAGGCCACAACTTTGGACCTGATAATAGCTGAAGAAAAGAAATGTTAGAGTGTATGAGCTGCACATTTTAAAAGAAATGGTTAAAGGTAGAGTATGGCACAGTGCAAAATATCAGAACTGGTTCCTGAAACCACAGTGGACTCTTGCTTCAACTTAGATTTGCTTATATTTACTCTTGAATATTTCCAGATTCTGTGCTATATCAATTATAAGTCATTTCATCATGAATGGCTGCCTCCCTCTCTCCAACATCTATCAACTCTCCTCACTGACGCAGACACACCGGTGACCTTACCACATCTAAACCTGCCCTGACCACCTCTACATAAGGGGCCCTGGTAGTCTTCTGCCTTTTGTTTACAATTACTTTCTTAGCAGCTATTTAGTGGGCAACAACTCTTTTTTTGGCCACTGCATCTCTTACTATTTAAATTTTTTGTGCTATCATTTGACTCTACATGGCTCCTTACCCCAAGTACATGGGAAGCTTCTGGAATGTAAATCATCGTATTTTACCTTACTTTCTCTTCTTGCTTTTTGCCTCATCTTCGCTTTCCTATCACCACTGGGCCTGTCACAGCACCTTATATTAGGAAATCCTCATTGTGCATTTGATGTTTTGCGATTTGAAAATCATGATAGTGTCAACCCTCGGGAACTTTGCAACTTAATTGGGACAGGACAATATTCACACCCCAAAAACCTTTAATATCATTACAAAGACAAAGAAAGGGGAAATATGTTTAATTAAGAGCAAGAATATTTTCACAATATTTTAATTTAATCTTCCCACTGTGCTTACAAGGTGGGTATTATTATTATTTCTATTATTACAGATAATAATGATTTCTATTATTATAGATGAGGAAACCAGGTTGGGAGAGGTTAAGCAATTTGAAATTAAACTGACTTTAAGTGGAAGGGCTGATTTAAACCCAGGCCAGTTGGTTTCTATCCTCTGGGCCATTTCAACAATAAACAACATCAAAGAGACTGCATTAATAGTCTGCAAAGTGGGATAACCATTGAGGGATTTGGAGTGATGAAAGCGTACAGAAATAGGTTGTGAGTCAGGAAAGGCTTCCTGAATGAGGGAACACTGAAAGGAGAAAAAGGGAGGGAATACAGCCCTGAAAAATAGAGGATGGAGTAAGTGGAGCCAGGTAATAAAGACAAGAAAAAGCATTTGCCATTAAGGCTGTAGAAATATTTACAGTTGGTTTCCAGTCTCCTCATATTTTCTATCTAGCCAAACAGCAATAAAGGTATGTGGAAAAAAGCATATATATTAAATTACTAGGTGTCAGATTTCTGATTTGATAACACTTGGTGTAAAAATAACAGTTATTATTACTCTTCATTTATCTAGCTCTGAGAGTGTACACAGCGCAGTCTAATAAGTAGAATTTATCAGAGGAGGGACAAGATTGGTGCCCGAAGGGCTTGGCCGAGTAGAGGCTCAAGTGGAAACTGTGTGACACCTGAGAATCAGGGCACTGTAATCACGGCGGATGTGGAATCGCCTATTCTCACAGGCTGCAGTGGGGTCCTGTTGCGAGTGGCATTTTTTTTGTGTGTGGGAGGATATGGAAAGGGATTTTAATGTCCATCTTTTAGAAAAAATATGTTAAATGGAGTCTTTTCATGATATTATGTGCACCAAGATTACTACATGCAAAAAAAAAAAAAAAGCAGTTTTCCTCTATGAAAACTGCTCTGTCTTTTGAGTTGTGGGTGAGGTTCAATCATGATCTAGTGAGACCCACAATCTGGGAGCAAGGGCAGATGGGTTACTTTTTTCAGGGTCCCAGGAACAGAAGTTTAGACTCAAAAAAATTAAGTGTATTAATTAGAGAGTATTCATATGCGCTAAGAAATATAGACACAAAAATGCTCTGCTTATGCATTGTGGCTCAGATATCCTGAAGACAACGAAGAGACAGCAATTAAGCAAAATAAAGTTCTTTCAGTTGAATCAGAGCACAGGCCCTCAATCACAGATTATTAACTTTTACCCTGGACACAAGTTTAATAAACTTGGTTTTATTGCTTCCCAGTTCCAGTAATTTAGCAGCAGCAAATGAGAAGTATGAGGGAAGGCAGAGAGCTGAACAACAAGGGAGGAGATAGAAAAGCTGACGAATGTAGCCAGACTGGGTGGTCTCTGAGGGCATCAGTATTTGCACAGTTGTTTGTGCAACATGGAGTTCAGTTTGTGCTTATTTCTTTTCAGCTGCTATTACATTTTATCCATATATATTACCTGTCTTACTCTACTATACATATATATATATATATATTTATATATAATACATATATTATCCCATTATTTATTATTCATGATAAAATTATATATGTATTTTAAAAAAAGGATTGTGACATTCTGTAAAACAAATTCTGAACCAACTATTCCAATTGAAAGAAAAAGTAAATAAAATGACTGGAATAAAGAATTTAAGATTTTGTTTCCCTTGCCCAAGGAGGTATGTCCAGGAAAAAACTGCTCATGCTATGTTAAGAAATTTTTCCCTTTATTTTCTTCTAAGAATTTTTTGGTTTCATGTCCTACGTTCAGGTCTTTAATCCATTTTGAGTTTACTTTTGTGTATGGAGTTAGACAGTAATCTAGTTTCATGCTCTTGCATGTACTTGTCTAGTTTCCCCAATACCAGTTATTGAAGAAACTGTCTTTTCCCCATTGTATACTCACATCTCCTTTATTGTATATATATAATATATATATATATTATTGACCATATATATGGGTTTATATCTGGGCTCTTTATTCTGTTCCATTGATTTATGGGTCTGTTCTTGTGTCAGTACCATACTGTTTTGATCACTGTAACTTTTTAGTATAGCTTGAAATCAAGTATTGTAAAGCCCCTGGCTTTGTTGTTCTTTCTCAGGATTGCTTTGGCTATTCAGGGTCTTTTGTGGTTCCATATGAATTTTAGGTCTAGTTCATTGAAAAATGCCACTGGTATTTTGATAGGGACTTCAATTGAATCTGCAAATTGCTTTGGGAAAGATGGCCATTTTGACAATATCAATTCTTCCTATCCATGAGCATGAGGTAGATTTACATTTGTTTGTGTCTTTTTAAATTTCTCTTTTAAGTGTCTTATAGTTTTCAGAGAACAGGTCTTTCACACCCTTGGTTAGGTTTATTCCTAGGTATTTTATTTTTTTAATGAAATTGTTTTCCTGATTTCTCTTTCTGCTGGTTTGTTGTTAATAAATAGGAATGCAACAGATTTCTGCATATTATTTTGTATCCTGCAACTCTGCTGAGTCCAGTTATTAGTTTTAATAGTATTTTGGTGGAGTCTTTAGGGTTTTCTATATATAATATGATGTCTTCAGCAAATAGTGACAGTTATAATTCTTTCTTACCAATATGGATGACTTTTATATCTTTATCTTATCTAATTGCCATGGCTAGGACCTCCAGTACTAAGTTGAATAAAAGTGGGAAGACTGGACATCCTTGTCTTGTTCCTAATCTTGGAGGAAAAGCTTTCGGCATTTCATCATTGAGTATGATGTCGGCTATTGGTTTGTCATATATGGCCTTTATTATGTTGTGGTCATACTTTCTATATTCATTTTATTGAGAGTTTTTATCATGAATGTATGCTGAATTTTGTCCAATGCTTTTTCAGCATCTATTGAGATGATCCTGAGGTTTTTATCCTTTTTTTTTGTTAATGTGGTATATTACATTGATTGATTTACAAAATCAAAAATGAACAAGTGGGACTACATCCAACTAAGAAGGTTATGTACAGCAAAGGACGCCATCAGTGGAACAAAAAGGCAACATACAGTGTGGGAGAATATATTCATAAGTTATTCAATAAGGAATTAACATCTAAAATATATAAGGAACTCATATGACCCAACACCAAAAATAAAAAATAATAATCTGATTAAAAAATGGGTAGAGGACCTGAAGAAACATTTTTCTGAAGATATAGAGATGGCCAACAGGTACATGAAAAGATGCTCCACATTGCTAATCATCAGATAAATGCAAATCAAACCACAATGAGATATCACCTCACACCAGTTAGAATGGCCACTATCTGAAAGACAAGAAATAAAAAGTGTTGACAAGGATGTGGAGGAATGGGAACCCTCCTACACTGTTGGTGGGAATGTAAATTGGTGCAGCCAATGTGGGAAGGAATATAGAGGTTCCTCAAAAAACTAAAAACAGAAATACCATTCAACCCAGTAATTCCACTTCTAGGAATTTACCTGAAGAAAACAAAATCCTTGATTCAAAAAGATATATGCACCTCTATGTTTACCACTACATTATTTACAATAGCTAAGATATGGAAGCAACTTAAGTGTTCATCAATAGACGAATGGATAAAGAAGAAGTGGTATATATACACAATAGAATATTACTTAGTAATAAAAAAGAAAGAAATCCTTCCATTGACAACAACATGGATGGACCTAGAGGGTATTATGCTAAGTGAAATAAACCAGGTGAAGAAAGACAAATACCATATGATGTCACTTATTTGTGGAATATAAAAACAAAGCAAAACAGAATGAACAAAATGGCAATAGACTCATGGTCACCAAGAAGTGACTGGTGGTTACCATGTGGGAGGGACTGGGAAGAGTGAAGGGTGATAAAGGGGCATAAAAATTCTCAAATCATAATATTGGTCATGGGGATAGTAGTACAACATGGAGAATATGGCCAGTAATTCTGTATCATCTTTCTATTTTGACAGACAGTAATTGCACTAGTGGGGGTAAGGACTTAATAATATGGGTAACTGTTGAACCACTGTTGTAAACGTTAAGTCAATATAAGATTATGTATAAACTATACTTCAATTTAAAAAAAAGAATTTAAGAATAGAGCTCTCATGATGTAAAATAAGAGCAATAGGTAAAATTTGGACTTAAGCTGAAAAACCACTATTAATTGTTATTAGGATTTAAGGCATATGTTAAAAGAAACCTTCTTACATTAAGATGTAATGAAAAATGATGATCGAATTTGGAAAAAATTCAGGTTATTTCTAAGAAATTATGAGGTGAACAATGTAAGATAGAAACTAAAGTCATGTTAAAATAAATTTAACATTAAGTAAATATTTATCGAACCCCTGCTAGGTGTCAAGAGATATGCTAACTGTTGGGTTTTTAGCAAAAAAACAAAACAAACCAGTTCTTGCCTGAATTACAACCTAGCATGTGAATGGACAATAAACAAATATATAACTATATAACATAATTTCTAGTTGAGATACATGTAACAAAGAAGAGTACACCAGAGTAAGATCAGGAGACAGTCAAGGGGAGGAATTGCTACTATTTTAGGTATGGTGTACTTGGAAATTTTCTTAGGAGGTCACATTTAGATAGGGCCTTTGAAAACAAGATGGCTATTCAGAGTTAGAACATTCCAGGTGAGTGCAAAGGCCCTGAGGCAGGATTGAGTCTGGTGTTTCCTTGAGGAACAGGTGGAAGCAGAAGAAGAGGGGGAGAGAAGGTGGATGACTTTAAAGACATAGGAATGTATTCTAGAGGAGCAGGACTTACTGTTGAATTGGATATGGGATATGGAGAGAAGAAATCAGGGAGAGATTTTTCAATCACCTCCCCATGCCCACCACTCCGCATCACTGTAACCCTGGGATACTAGGTAAATGGTGAAGCCAATTACTATGATGGGAAATATTTGAAAAGAAGCAAATAGGTTAAGGAGTTGAGAGTAGAAAGGCAGTAGGAGTTAGGGTAATTATACTGGAGGTCTGGAGAGGTTGGACAGAGGATTAATGCCCGAGATCCATCAGAATATTGATAGTCCCTGAAGCTAGGGGACTGGCCGAGAGAGCTCAGGTGTGGGTGTAGATATAGGAGATAATAGGTCCAAAGGCTGGCTCTTGACACCTGCCAACATTCAGAAATGGGCAGAGAAGAACAAGTACACAAAGGGGTAAGAGGCAGTTCAAGAGTCCAAGAGAAGTCACAGAGGCTAGAGTTCTCAAAGCGGTAAAAAAAAAAAAAAAAACACCTTCAGAAAGATAGAGGGATCTGCTGAGTAATTTCCCGAAAGGTTAGGTAAATCAGAGGAGCACTGAGAACTCACCATCAGGTATGCTGATCTGTTGGTCTCTGGCTACCTGGAGGGGAGTACTGAGATATGAATTTATAGATTTAAGATAACTTAAGTTTCTTGACAGTAATGGAAAAATACTGTGCTAAGTTGAAAGTTAAAGCAAACTTCTAATATAATAAATATGCCAAGTGGGGTCACTTCCACTGGCCCACTGGGCCCTGCCTAGTAACCCCTGTTTCTGATAGGAGTGTGTCGCATCCTTAGTTATAGTGGGGCACAGCACCTGGGGTGGAATCACTCCTTTTTGTTACAGTGAGTCATACCCAGGAGATAAAAATCAGCCAATGCTTTACATGAGGGATAATCCAACAATTTAAAGAAAGGAAAAAATCAAGAACCTCAGAGTGGGACTAATGAAGACAGTGAAAAGGTGCAGCTGTGGGAAAAGAGGGACCCCCCACCCCAACTCAGTCAAACTCAGTCATCCAGCAATGACTTGCCTTAGAGGAAACTAATTATAGTGTTTCCCCTTTTGTTATTTTCACTTTGTGTGTTTTACTGTTTTTCATCCTCAACTGAAATAAGATAACTGAGAAGCTACATTTGCTAATTGCTTGGAATATTGTAGGAAAGGGATGTGGTGCTTGTGGACTGAAGACAGCTCCTACACAGGCTATAATATTTCCCTGGTTTTTGTAAAAATTTCTTATAATTGCTCATCAGTACCATATTTTTTTCCCTTATAGCCACCTATATTTTATTGTAAGGGGTTTGTGGAACTGATATATGGTAATATTCATTTTTCTTTTTAAAGTACTCCTTGAAGGAAAAAAGGAAACTTCAATTCTGATAGTGTAGCAGACAAGATTTAAAGGTTGTGCTGGACTTACAATTGAAATGCAAATCACTCTTTGCAAACAGCCTCCCGCTGAGACCCAAATTTTTACAGATCATGTTCTGCTGTCCTGATGAGGAATCATTGAACAGCATTTCCCAGGACTCACAAATTAGTTGCTGTCTAAGGTATCATTTTCTACGTTATAATTGTAACTTACCAGAGGAAACTTTGTCACAAAAGACAGTACCCTATGCTTCCATTATTTTTCCAGCTGCACCGCCACTAAAGATTCTTTCACACACAATAAAAATACACACATCACGACCTCCCTCTCTGAAACACTCTCCTTGAATATAAACATTTTGAGAATATTGGTGTGCTTTTTTTCCCCTTCTTTTTTAGATGTGCAGGTGGTAAAATACTGGCTGCCATGAACTGCAGACAATAAATAAAAATTACCAGCTTCTTATGGCTGCCTGATAGAAATGTGCCAGCTTGGAAAAGCCTGATTCTCCAGGCACAATGGTTCTCTGGGCAAAGACATCCCTGTAATTCAGGTCCACTTGCTGGGTGCTCCTTCATGAGCAGGTAAGCCCTGTCCAGTTCACATGCTTAGCTGTGCTAGAGACAGGAGGCCCCTGAACCCTGAAAGTTTACCTCTCCCTCTTCATGTTAAAAAGGCTAATGCTCCAAGAGAGGCACATTGCCCAAAGAACAAAGCAAAAGATTGAGAGTTTAAAAGCTAAAGTTGAGAGATGGAAATAATTCCACAATGTATGGTTGTAGTGAGAACATTACTAGCTAATACCCTTAAACTTGGTCTTGTCACAGCCCTTGCAAACCGAGTTATTGGAGGCAAATCACAGCATGCCTATGGATATCAATCTCATCATATGTAAATTTTCTGGATCAGAGTTTCTCAAAAAAACCCTGAGAATCACCAGCCCCAGAAGTATACCGGGAGTTTGTTCTAAAAGTTGCTCTGGAGATTCATCCCCAGAAATTCTGACTTTTTAACAGCCAAGACAGGTTCCAAGAATCTGCAGTTTTAACAAGTTCCCCAGATGACTTTTATGCACATTAAATTTGAGAACTACAGGAGATGAACTCTGAAATTCCTTCCAGACTTAAGGCTTGAAAACTCCATAGGTTAGTCAAGCATACCCACCATGAAGACTGGGTCCTTTTCCCAAAATACCTACAGCTAAATCTAAATCTATACCATTTATTTTATCTATACTATACCTATATATCTATATCATTTACATCTATCTATCTATATCATTTATATCAAAATCTAATCTCAAAAGAAACAGAAGGCAAATGCTTCCTAAATGGAGAGATTACTGTCTACGTTTAGATAGAAGCTACTAGAGGACCCTCCACCCGAGTATATAGAGGCCCCACTGGTAAATGAGATGAAGTCCCAGAGATCCCCTGGCCACTGGAAAGAGCTGATGCTTATTGCTGTGGTCTTCCTTCTTCCCTCCTGAGGACGGGGCAGTATAGGCAGAGGCATGGTGCCATCTCCAGCCCCTGTGGCTTGCAGTAGACAGAAAACTGAGAAATGAGTCTGGACAGCCCTTCGATTACCTCAGTTTCTTTAAGCAAGTAGGAGGCAGAGAAGTATGTTTTGAGTGAGGAGAGAAAGGCCTGACAAGGATTGAAGAAAATTATGTAGGTTTGGAGTTATTACTGAATAGAATGGATATAAAATCTAAGCAAAGTCAAGGCACAAGTGTGTATCCCAATTGGGGTGAAAGCTTCTCGAATGTTATTATTGCTTAATCAGCTTGATTGTGAAATTGTTCATATCAACATTTAATTTTTTGAAAACCAGGGAGACTGGTTACATTTTCACCTCTCTTTTGGTTACGTTTTATGTAAGGTGAAATGTCTATTCATATACTTTGTCCATGTCCAAAAAAATATTTTATTACTTTCTTCTTTAATTTCTTTGACCATTTATGTATTTATGATAATCCTTTCATGCATGTGATGCAAATAACTTCCTTCATTTTATTTGTGTCTATGTTTTTTCAGAATGTATAAATTTTCATTTGTATATACCCAAAACTACTGGATTTTCTCTTATTCTCTATTCTTCCATATCTATTAAATTTATAATGTTTAAAGACCTAAATATTTCCAATATTTTTCTCTTCTTGCCTTGTAATTTTTGGTTCACCTGGTATTTTTCTGTAGTACCAATCTTAACCTTTATTTCCTTCAAATGGCTCACAAACTGTATAGCGAACTTTCAACTGTTCACAAATTTGCGAGGTCAGCATAATATGCATGGTTATAATGCTCTTAATAATTCCCCCAATGAATACAGAAAATTACCTTTTCCTCCTGTAAAGCTTCATCAATAAACTCTTCATCCAAAGCATCAGCTTATAATGATAACATTTATCTTCACAAAAAAGATAAATCTGGTTTTTTCAGGTGACTCTACTGGACCTTGGGTTCCTTACCTACAATCTAAGACATTGGTTTTAGGCAATTCTTAAAGGCTATCTCTACTTTGAAATGGTGTTATTTTTTATGAGTACAGTGAACATCTATCATTGTGCTAACTATAGATACAAACCAACTCGCCTTCCCGAGAGTAGATTAACATTACAGCCCTCCACTTACTGTGTGACCTTTTATCACCTCAATCTCTGTGAGTCTGTTTCTTCATTTGTGAATAGGGAAAAATAATAATAACTATATCTACTTTTTAGGGTTATAGTAAAGTTTAAATTAGTTATTATTTTTAACTAACAATAGTGCTGGCACATAATATGTGTTCATTCATTCTAGTTACGGTGTGATTCAAAATAAGGGAATCAATTCAACATGCAAAGTCTAATGTCATGCTTTGAAAATCTCCATGTCCAGTCCTCTCAGTCATGCATTTCTGTAAACACCTTCCTAGAATTTCTCTTTTGTCTAAATTATCCAGTTATTCTTTTCCAAATTTTGAGATTCAGGGTTCAGTTATAGATATAGTTGCAGCAAGTGGACAAGATGTGGAGGGCATTCCACTTAGATGCGATAACAAGGGAAAGACACAGAGGCCGGAAAAGGCATGGGGTGTGTTTGGTTAGATCAGTTTTGATGCTTAACATCATCATGCAGCAGTTTCTTGCTTGGAAGTCCTATGTTCTTAAAGTGAGACTCAGAGACCATGGTCATCTTCTTGTCTTCTGTAGAGAAAGGAAGCAGCTATCTTTTCTTTCAAAACACTGTAAACTCTAGGTACACATCAGCCTTCTTTTTATTATGAGTTGGGGGAAAAGAAGAAGAAATTCATGATCAGAAGAACATCTTCAAGTTGCTATTGAATATATATTAAATTGCTTAGAAATGAACACAATCCTGCTGTTTGGGTTATCCTGAGAATCTGGATCTTGACACATTTTATTTTTTATCAGTATGCCTGATTTTTCTCTGTTAAACTGTATAGTTTCTCAGAGCAAATAATAAACCATATTCTTAGAGCATTTTGAAAAACGTTTTGTTTTCTTCTAGGAAGAGATACTTTTGTCATAAAGCTTGTAGTAACCTTGTTTGCAATCTCTTAAACAACTAATAGTTTATCATGGAGAAAAATAAATTCACATACCAAATGCAGTATGAGCACACTAGTTTCGGCTATTAATTCAGAATTCGTAGTCCATCCTGCATTTTTATAGCCTAACATAGTGATATGAAAGGAATTTTATATGTTTTAGTTCTGTCCCTCTGCTGGCAGTGGAAGTAAATCCCAAAGTATTTCAGCAGGTGCTATTAATATGCAAATAACAGAGAATACACTATTTCTAATAGACCTCCCAACTGCATGGGAGGCATCGCTGTTGGAGCAAATTAGCTTTCTGTAATTTGCATGCTTTTCACAACCTCCTGGGATTATATTTTAGATCAGAGACAATAAAAGCATATGCAGTTAGTTTAAAATGTAACTAATTTTAGACTTTGAAACAATTTCAACCTAACTTCTTTGTGGTGTTAAACAGCTATTTGCAAAGAAACTTTTGTAAGTCTATAATTTTCATAGCATTGGTTTGCCATTAATGGCTCCATCTCTCTCTAACATGAAAACAAATGTAGGAACAGACCAGGTGTATGAGCTTCCCAACTGACTGAAAAGACACAAGGGGTGGTGAACTGGAGGCCTGGGAGCATGCATTGTTTGGGAAGTTACAAAGGAGAGTATGAATCAGAGAAAACATGAAATGAGCTCAAATGGAGAGATCAGCCAAATGTTTCACAGCCAGAGAAGCCAGACAGGAAGATAAAGAGAATTTATTTAGCTCACCATATAAGCTTCAGAATATTTAAATTTCTCAGTAAATAAAACAATATCTACATAAACTAGAAAATAATACTGAATTAACTTATTTTAACTATTCCAGCTTATTATACAAATAATGTGTTTTTAGAATTATTATCCCATGTCATTAGGAAGGTTTCTTGAAAAATTTCATTCAGTCTAGCAGCAACCAAAGTCATAAGTGACTGGGAATTTAGCATAATTTTCCAAGACTTTGTATTTCTTGTTGCTCTATCTGTGAAAAGATGAAAAATTGCACCAACCTGTGCATACTTCATTGAAAAAATAAATTACTTTCATCCCTTCCTGGACTGGATAAGCTAGGTTTTCTGATAAAAGTATTTAGATGCTTTTTCAGCCTTTTCTTTCTTACACCACACATGAAAATTAAATTGAAGAAATGAAATAATGAGATGTTTAAAGCTTTAAATGTCAACTCTGAGTATGTGGTTTTGATTTGGAGCCCAAATTATCTAATGAATGAATTATTCTGCATTTCCTTTTGTTTCTATAGACATATTGCATCACAAATTAAAAATACGTCACATGAAAAAATATCATATTTGGGTTAAAATTTCCTGCCTAAATATGTTTCTTATTCATCAGTCCTGTAACCAGCAGCTGACCATAGATAAAATAGATGACTTGGGGGTAAATAGAAAAGATAACTTTGCTATGAAGCAAGAGTATAATTGTTTGATGGTCATTCTAGTATTTCTGGTTACATTATGAACAGATTCAATTCAACTAATTTGTGCCTCATGAATCTTGCTGAAATGTGTGAATGAACTTGCCAAAAAATTGGCCATTTGACGTACCTTCAATCTACAAAGTAAAAACAATTCATTTAAATATAATAAATTCAGTCAAATCAATAATCAGGCAATGTATACATTTACATATGGACACAATAAGCTATTTGTTTATGAATTCAGGTTTTATAGATAGTGTTTTTTATTCAGTGATCACTTTCTGAAAAATTAGCTCTATATGTCAAATGGAAAGAGAATCCATGTATGGTATATACAAGTAAAGGTAGACACCATGAAAGAAGGTATTTGAACATAAAAAATGATATTGAGAATGCTAATTCTGTAATAATATTGAGATCTAATGCCAAGTAAACACAAATGGTATAATATTAATGCATATAATTTTATCCTATGTCATAAATTTTTATAATTAAACTATAGCACAGCCTATATTTGGCATACCACTTCTTCAATACCTTTCTTTTCATAGCAACCCCCTTAAAGCTTTGTTCCCGGTCCATCTTTTTCTTGCTTTCTTCTCTAATAATGTAAGCCAATGCACCGCTCTCCTTCTACCTCTCTGTTGACAATTCCCAAGCGATGTCTTCAGTTCTCATGATTTCGTTTTTTCTCTTAAGCTGAAGATTTGAATTCAGTCCATCCCATGCATCCTTCAACATCCAGTTCAAATATGGGCTTCACACGAAATCTTGGAGCACTGCTGGCTCAAATCCGTGTTGCTTTTCTTAGAAGTCCCACTGCCCTCAAGTCATTCCATTCTTAAAATATGACACTTCCCTAGCTTTTAAGTTATACCAGAAAAGTCTTACTTATTCTGAGTTAACTGTAATGCTTCCTGAGAGCAGGGTTTGTTATATGCAATGCATGTTATATGCATGCGCTGAGACCTATTCCTTAAATATAGCAGGGACTCCAGAAATAATGAAGATTAATAAATAAAGTTTCTATAAGCATTAGTTTATCCTCTCATCTACTCTGTTCGATACAGGAAAACTCTATCCTTTGCATTCTCCCCACCCCCCCTCTACACACACACTTTTATAAATAGATACTTTTCTCAGAGTAATTAACTATGTGGTCTCAAAACACATTTTCACACTAAACTGGTTTTGTACTGCTTCTATGTGACCTTAGGTACATCATTTATCTCTGCTGTCTCAGCCTTCTACTTGTAAAATATTAAAGGCTCAATCTCTCAACCCCTCTGCATTGCTGTGAGGATTACCCAGCGCACCATGTTTTGCATGAACATGTTCTGAAGGCAGGTCTTTGTAAACAGAGACTGCTAGTTCTCGCTGTCCCAGCTCTGGCCAGCGTTGCTGCGAGCCTCACAGAGCCTGAGTTGCCAAGGGCCCTGGCTGCCCCACCACTGGGGCAACATCTGAATTTCCTCATCTTCAGTTATTTGGCTGGCTCCTTCATGACAAACCCTTCACGGTCTCTGCTTTTCTCATGGGCACGGTGTTTGGACATGATCTCCTTACCAGCTGACTTCAAGTCAAGGAGAACTTTTTTGGCAGCTGATGTGAAACAAGTTCTGGCCAGACGTGTTTAGGGCCTCAAGTCACAGACCTGTGTTTATTTTTATTGAAAAAGAACAGAGCAGGGAGATGTGGCCTCACGGCTTTCACTGGAGTAGCAGACAACTGCAGAGCTCCGAGTCCAGCACGAGAGAACGTTGTTTCAAGTGTTCTAACCAAAGAAGATGTTAACACAAGGACATTATTAGTTTTTCTCCTGAACAACTAAAGGTTGCTTTTCTAGGTATAGCACACAAATATAAGCCAGAGGAGAGATTTTTTTCCTAACAAGATGGTGCATTTGTTACTCATAAAAATATCCCAAACACTCGCCACCTTAAATAACCAGAACAGTTTTGCTTTCCTTAGAAGTCACTGACTCTACTTCCAGCCCCACCCCACCATTCCCCGTTCTTTGTTAACACAAGAACTTCTCTTTTTCTGCTCTTTTGAGAGTTGATAGTGCTGAATGTAGGTTTCTTTAGCGAATTTCCCATGCCTTTTCTTTCCACATATCGTTATGGACTAAATTTGACACCTCAGGTTAATACTGGAAACCCCCTTCTTTGTCACAAGAAATGAGTCCTCTTACATTAACCTTCTTCAGGCCCTGTCCACGCACTGATTACTTTTTATTTGTCATGAAAAGGGTCACAATTTGTGTGTATTAAATATCTTCTGTGAGGAAGCCTGACATTGTCTCCCTCTATCTTCACAACTATCCTTATAGGTAGATAATACTATGCTCATTTTAAAGATGAGAAAATTGAGCCTCCAAAGGGCTCAAAGTAAAACTGCTGAATAGTGACACAGCCAATATGTACATTCAAGGCAGGATGCTTGCAGCATCCATGTTCTTTCCATTATACAATGAAAAATGTAAATCAATACACATAAAAAAACATAACTACACACAAACACACACACACATATACATACCTACACAAAGAATTCCTGCTACTGCAGCTTCACAACACCTAAAATAATCTTTAGTATTAGATAAAAACCAATCAGTCATTTCAGTAAAAAGTAGATAAATGAAGAACTACTAAAACAGTACATATGTCACATTTTAAATAGCTATTTCGAATACTATAGGCATAGAACCATCTATAGAAATAGTTCCCTGTCTCATATATGCACAGGAAGACTTGGTGAGCTAGAATAACTCTTTCCCCCAGTCTGTGGATGTAATCTCACCCTCTCCTGACTGCACAGGACCCTGTCCCAGCAGTCTATGTACAAGGAGAACATGCTGCAGATGCTTAGTAGGCATTCCATGCTTCAGCTGGAAGAGGGTTAGAAGGCACTGGAATGGAGGTGGAGTGAGAGGCAGTTATTATCTGCAAAAGAAGATGAAGACCCAGAATTTGGGTGGTTCAGAGCAGAAGTTGCAGCCATCCTGACCTGAAGCTCAGCCTCTGATGGACTGACCCAGGGTACCCATCAGCCCTGACCACAGCAGGTATTGTTCCCACAGTCTCAGCAGGACCTACCCTACAGATGGTTAAATGCTCACAGCTTCATAGATTAGAGGACTTAAGAGGCAGGGAGCTACCCCAGTGCCCCCCATCCACTTCTTTCCTATCTGTTTCTTAGTCTTCTTTTTTAAGTTTTCTGCAGTATGATTACTCATGGTAATGTGTGCTTGGTAATGTGTACTTGGGAAAAAATGAAATTAAGCTAGTGCTTCAAGAATTCTTTCATAATGTAATCTGAACCAGCCCTTATTAATGGGGCCAAAGTACTTCCCATCCAACTGAACTCCTGCAATTATTTAAATGTGTAAGCAAAACCACTCTTTATACCTTCATTCACAGTCCATTTAAGTCAGAAACTGAGTTTACTTGGTTTACTAACTGGACATTAAGCGCCATTTGAGCAGTTTAAGAACTATCAACAGTTGCAGTGGCCCATAATAAATATATGTACAATTATTTCTATATAGATTACCCTTCATAGTTGGAAATGACATTGCAATATAGTTACTAATCATGTGTCTGTTACTACACATCTAGTATTTTAGTGTACATTTGCACGTGAATGTTCCATTTATAGAGCACTCACATTATCACATTTTTTATCAATATAACCCCATACATTTATTATTATTATTATTATTACTACTAGTTTACCATTAAGGAAATTAAATGTAAAGGTGTTTGATAACTCCAAGAGGGATAAAAACGAGGAAGTGGGAGAACCAAAAGCTTAGCAAACTGTGTCCATGCGCATCATAAATAAGCATGGTTTTTCTTTCATAGTTGCTGTCCAGAATTCAACGTTGCCTGTCATACTTGAATACTGGTCATTATTATGAACCATGAAGCCCATTTATAAGGAAGAGTAGTCATTTATTTAAACTCATATGAAGTTATCCTTATCTCCTTTCAGTAATTCCTTTCTTGGGGTATTTAAATCATTTACTTGGTGCACTCAGATTAGTTATAGTTTATAATAGAATTTTGAAGCAAAGAATCTGAAAACAATATTCTCTAAGACTCTAATTTATTTAGAATTCTTAGTTATAAATGTAATCATATACTTAATTTTAAAATATACTACACAGCACACATACATTGACAGATTTTTCTTCAATTCTCAATATAGCAGAAGTAGGAAGTTTAATAAATATATTCTCATAGGTTGGAAAAAAGACTAGAAAACTTTAACAATATAATTTCCTACATTGAAGCCTGTGTATTGAAAATTACTTGTTTAGTAGATTTTCACTGGTATGAGATAGAGCTAATAAAAATTACTTGGGCTTGTCATTTTGGACAGAGAAAGGAGAGGTTTTTATTGATTTTTATTCTTTTCAAATCACTTTGCCCTGAAAGCACCCTTGAAGGATTGCTCAGAATAATTTATATGGGAAAAGAAGAGTGTTTGACTAGATGTTCCTAATGCAACCTCCCCCTAAATTCCGATAAGATACCCATAAAGGTCTACAAAGTGATGAAAATTTCACAAATACTTCAATAAGTGACAATGAAGCTACTGCCAAAAATTGGGAAAATATCACACTATTTATAAAATCTAAGTAGTTGAATGAAACATCACAATTAGCAGTTATGCACATGTTGCTAAAACACGGGATCTCATTGGCCTGGAAGAAGGGAAATAGCTTCTCTCACCACCACTGCCTGTGTCTGCAGTAGCAATGCCTCCTATCGCTGCCCTGAGAAAACTTTTCTGCATGAGTTGTATGGACTAAATGTTTGTGTCCATCCAAAATTTAGGGGCCTTTGGGAGGTAATTCAGTCATGAAGTCGGAGCCATCAATGAATGGGATTAGTGTTTTTGCAGGAAAAGACCTGAGAGATGATCTCTCTCCTAGCTACGTGAACACACAGTGAAAAGGCAGCTGTCTACAAGTCAGGAAGAGGGCTCTCCCCAGAACCCAGCTGGGCCGGCATCCTCCTCTAGGCCTCCAGGCTCCAGAGCTGAGAAATAAACATTTGTTCTCTGAGCCACCCAGTCAATGTATTTGTTATAGCAGCTTAGCTTCCTAAGACAACGGGTATTTTATTTCAACACACTTAAATGACTGTTTTTCTTCTTCCATCTTTAAATTTCTCCCACAATTTTAGACATTGGAATCCCCAGAAAACAGAAATATGGAGAGCTAATGGAAATCCACTTCATCTTTGAAATATATCCCCAATAAATTTATTGCTGTGGATGGGAGCAGTGACAGAAGGATGGTTGTTCATGGGACATGCTGATAATTGCAGGTTGTGCAAACTTAACTGGTTCAGTGTCAGTGAATCACTCAATGAATGCTGGGGATAATCTTAACTTAGTCCAGAAGAGATGTACTTAAAATCTGCTCTACAGAACTGAATTGAGAATAGAACCTTAGTGATGCTTTGGATACATACTTAGTGATGCTAGTGATATAAGTGGTGCCAAACAAGCCCTAGGTATAAACTGCTAGAAAAATACTGAGTGTGCCTGTATTATTTTCAATTCAGAATAGAAAATGTAAACTATGTGATTTGTGTCAACAAGGAGAACAAAGCATCATAGAAAAATCATGCTGAGTTGTAAGAAAAAACAAGTTAGTTACAACATGAGTGGGGTAGCATAAGAGACAGTAAGTAAATTAAAGTTAACAATAGTAAATTTAAAGTCTGGACTGTGGAAAATAAAGAACAAATTGCATTAGTACATAGAGAGGTAGAGGGCGAACTTTAAAAGTTCTTCCAGAATAAAAAAGAAGTGAAAAATTATGATAGAAGTTGGTGAAAAAAAGATGACACAAATGTGGAAAACTGGCACTTTTTGAGAGAGAGACTAGGAAAAAAAAATACAATAGAAGCAATAACCAAGATTTTTAAAAAAGGGAGAAACATTTTAGCTAAAATTTGAATTAGAACTTAGACACCTGGCAACATCCAAGCAGAAAAAACAGTTACTACAGGTAAACAAAATTAAGAGTGACCTGAAACTTTTCCTTCACATTAGAGGACAACATGAGAACATGCAATAATAGTCTACAGAAATCTGTGGGAAAACATTTATGCTTAAAGTGTGAATAACATTTCAAGTTTATACTAATATGTGAATTTAAAAAAAGTCGTTCTCAGATATGGATGGGAGGATAAATTTAGAACCTACTTTCCTTCATGAAAAAGTTATTTAAAGACTAATTGGAGACCTATTCCAGGCATTTGAAAGGTAAATCAAATTACAAAGTCAAAATAGAGAAATAGATATTGGATAATATTTTTTAAATGTTATGATTCTGAAGTCTGAAATCAGTATTACAACCAAAGTGTGTTAAAAAGTGATTTGTGTTACTATAACCAAGTACAAAATATAATGCAGAAGTCGAAATATTTCTGCAAGATAAATTATAGTGTAAAATATAATCAATGAGCATTACTAAAATTCTAAAAAAAATTCTAAGGAATTGAAAGTATAAATGTATTCATTTCCTCAAGTTATTGCAGAGTCTTAAAACACTCCTTTAATATTTAAAAAAACACGTATTTAGTTACCAAAATACATTCTCATTGAGAAAAATATATCATACTATATGGAGATATATATAACTAAAGTTGCAATCCCCACTTAGACTCTGTCACCTAAGAGATGTAAACACAGAAAAAGTTTGTTTTATATTTTCCAGAATGGTAAAGAGTTAGCCAGCAGAATATAAATATAGATGTATATGTAGTGAATGCATACCTATAATTATATCTATATCTCTATGTAGTACTTATATATAAAGTAGATAATTATTGTGGGTTTTTTTTACAAAATCATTTCTTAGATTAAGATGCTGCTTTGCAATTTTTTTTTGCACTCAAAAAGCTATAATGGACATTATTCTTCAACAGATATACCTAAGTTTAAATATATAATAATGATAATCTAACCATTTTGTTATGGTGAATTCTAGATTGGCCCTAAATGCTCATTGATAAAATAATAGTGTAATAAACACTTGAATATTCATCTTCCCATGCCTGTTTTAATATTTTCAGAGGATATGCTTTTTTCCACGAGTACAATATTTGCTCTAATGAATATGCAAATTTTTCATTCTAAGCAATAACATTAGCTCTTTCTCAAGGAATCCAGCCTTACCCTAAGCTGAAGCCTTAAGACTGGCTTTCAAAACAATGTAATTTGCTTCTGTTTCCTGAATAAGGAACTCCTAAAGCCACAAGGTAAGCATTGTGATGCAGCCTTCCCCACATGTACATCAAGCCCTGGAATCTTCTAATGAAATTTTGTGTTTACCAATCTGAGAAAGTAAACATTTAGTTGTACTCAGGAAGACACTGCAATTGCCAGTGGTAATCACTTTCACACTTTAGACCTCATTTACAAATCAACAAAATAGACAAGCAAGAACTGTACTTTGGGAAAAATAAAAATAAAATAAATAACAAAAGCAAGAAACACCAGAATTAAGGGGTATAAGGTTGAATCATGAGAGGAAAAAAATATCCTAAGAAAACAGATGTAACAATAGAGAAAAGAGACAATTTTAAATTAGTTAAATTTGTATCCGCAGAAAGATTCAATGATTTATCATAAACAGAAAGCAAATATATAATGATGAACAACAAACAAACAAGAAAGGCAAAAAAAAAAAAAAAACACCCCACAGTGTAAGCCTTTAGCAATGGGAAAACAGGAGTTATTAAATTAAAAAGTAGTACTGCCTTAGTTGAGGAAGAAAGTTTGAAAAAGTGCAATGAAATTTGTTGAAAGCTTAAAAGAGACGGGGTCTGATTCACTTTTCTTGGTCAACTTAATTGGGGTACGGATACAATAAAGTATGCCTATTTTAATTGTATAGTTTTAGAGAATTATCAGATATAAACACCTGTGTTTCCAAAGTACTAGTTGAAATAAAATAGAAAATAAAGAAGAAACGACGCAATGAAATTAGAAATAGTCAAGAAATGCAAGCAAAATAGACAAAAGTAGCAATCATAATAAATGTGGAATCAATGGATTGAATTATCTGAGACATGACGTATGCTTAGATTGGGCTTAAAAATCCAACTGCATGCTTTTTGTAAGATATAATAGAAATAATTAAAATATTAATTAAATGGTCTGGAAATAAATGGTGAGATGGCAATCATTCTTGATTGCGCTACATAGAAAATACTGTTTAATGTTATTTAAAAATTAAGTTGAACTGAACAAAAGTCAAGGTAAAAATGAAATAATATTGAAGATAAGGAGCAAACAAAATATAATATCATAATAAAACAGACAAGACTCTTACCTGTATAAAATGAAGGAAAGAAAAAATATTACTAAATTAAGAAATATTAAAAATTGCAGGAAAAACAAACTTACTGATAATCATAATAAATATAAATGGATAAAAACTCAAAACATCTCTGGATAACACTAATAAAAAACATGTATATAGCTACTCCAGAAGAGATGTCATGGTACTTAGAGTTTAAGAAGAATATTGAGTGAAAACATATTCAGCAAACTAGAAATTTAAAATGGGAATATTAATATCTGAAATATAGATTTCTAGAAAAAATCAGGACAGTGATGATTATTTTGTGTTGAGAAAAGATATTTAATGCTATGTTGGAGGTTGGCTCATGAGAGCCAATTATGTGCATCTCTTCACAACTTCACATTCAGTGATGTCACATAGGTAGCTTGAAATTGGCCAATGTAGTAGTATTTAATCTTTAGAATTTGGCAAATGCTTCATATCAGACCTTCCCTCCCCACCCTTTCCCATCCCTGGAGACCTGGTTGTTAATCATTTACCAGCATACCACTGAACATAATCCAAAATGAATATGTAACAGTCATGACTCTACTGGACCCAATAGCATAACTTAAAAATGTAGAGCATAAACTTATTAGAAATTCAATGACAAAATGACAGAAACTCAGTATTTGTGGGAAAGATTAATACATCTCTGTCAGCCTGTGATGATTTAAGAAAGCACACACACACAAAATATAATGAAATAGGTGATTTGGACTTTATAATTAATAAGATTATTTGAATTGTAGGTTGCAACCACCAAGAATATATTTTATTTTGTTGCATATATGAAACACTTTAAAAGCATACTGTTAGACAGAAAATCTCAATTGCCCAAATAGTTAAATAATGAGGTACACGGTCTTGACGTTAAGATAACCAACTAGAAATAACACAAAGTTAACTACCGTGAGTGCCCAATGAAATGTCCTCCCTCCCTCTAACACACAAAACATCCTAAATAACTAAAGTGAGTTTGTAATCAGTATTAAAATATTAAAATTCAACATAATTTCAAAGATAACAGAGATATGGTCTGGAAACAGAGATATTGAAGGACAATATTAAAACTATAAATTCATGATATTTTCTGATTTAAACAATCTCGTGAAAGCCAGAGGAAGGCAAAAATCAACAAGTTATCTCATTTCTATGCTATACATTTCTAAGTTATTAATAAGATGAGAGGATATTTTCAGAGTGTGTGAGACACATAACATCAAAATACATAGCACACAATATTTAACACCTGACAAATTTATTGTAAAATAATAAAAATTATATAGATGATAAAAGGGATGTTTCCAAATAAGGGGTCTTTTAAGGATGAAAATACTATGTATAATGATCTTCAAAAATATGTGAATCTTAGAAATAATAATAGCTAAAATATTTTGCATGTTTACCTAGTGCCAGTGTAAGACCTTTCACTCTATTAAAAAAAAGTCTCTAATTCTCAGATAAAAGTATATGCTAAATGGAGTAGTTCATATATAAGGACACTGAGACAATAAGCTGTTAAGTAATTTACCCAAAGTTAAACAATGGTAAGTGGCAGACCTGAAATCAGAAGAACAGAAATTTGGAT
This sequence comes from Manis pentadactyla, assembly GCF_030020395.1. Taxonomy (NCBI): domain Eukaryota; kingdom Metazoa; phylum Chordata; class Mammalia; order Pholidota; family Manidae; genus Manis; species Manis pentadactyla. The sequence goes on along the minus strand of NC_080020.1, from coordinate 186,267,720 downwards.
CCAGAGTCCCTACTCCGAACCACCACACAGCATTACCTTCTCATAAAATCACATAAAGATTTTATGTGAAATGAAACTGAACAAAATGTAGAAAAAGGAGCTAACACACAGAAAAAAATGTTGAAATCATTATGGGCTAACTCCAAGACAGATTTTAAGTCGACTTTACAAATGATATTTTTTTCAAACTCACAAGACACTACTCTCATGGGATTAGGAATTCTATTAGTAACCAGAAAAAAAACAGCACAATATTGGGAGAAAGGAAGGCAAGGAGGGAGGGGACAGGGAGGAAAGAAGTTGGGGAGGAAAGAAGTCGGGGAGGGGGGAGGGAGGAAGGACGGAGAGGAAGACAAGAGACAGAGAGAGGAAGAAAAGAACTCTACTCCCAGAAGCTAATTTTTAGTGGCTATAGACTTTGTTGCTGAAACAGGGAGGGGTGGAGAGGGGGTAGGAGGGGTAAAGATGATAAAGGTGATGGAAATGTATAAGAAATACACTAATGAAGCAACAGGCAAAGAAGATAATTTTACTAGAACAAACAACAGATGTAACCTAAGTCAGGATTTTCTGTGATGCTTATGTTTTATAAGTATATATTTATAATTATATAATTATTACTAATAATCTTTCAGCGTATAAAATGTTAATTTAAATATGAAAATTGTTTAGCTACTAACTACTGATTTTCTACTGAAATAATTGTTTTAATTACTGAATCTACAAAATCATAATGTTTCTTAGGGAGGTAACTTAACACAAATATGAATCTGTCTGAAACTGACAGCAAACATAATGCTTATGAGTAGATACCAAATAAGATCATCAAGAAGTTTTGTTGGGAAAAAAAAAGCCTTGACCACTGCTGCTGTTATCAATGCTTTTCTGAACATTGTGGGCAATGCAAAAGGACTATAAACATGAATTAGAGATATAATCGAATGTAGAACACAAACTTATGTTTCTGCTTTTCATAGATGTCATCCTTATGACATAGAAAAACCAGTAAAAGCAAATGAAAATTATTATATAAGAAAATGTCTAGATAAAAGACAAAACACACATAGGAGGATTCCCTCCACCCGCTAATACTAATAACCAGTTGGAAGAGTGACAGGAAGTTTTGTTCACAGAAACAAGTATGCTTGTATGTATGAATATATTTATACGTATGTATATATATATGTCTATCTTTGTGTGTCTAGAAAAAACAGAAATAAAATTGAAATAAAATTCCTTTCTCCACAATTACTTTTTAGCCTTTTACCTTGTTTTTTGTTTTTACAACACCAAATATATCTTGTGATTATAAAAAACATAATTTCTGTCCACAGGAAAAAAGCTGCTGAGAGCAGGGTACAGTTTTTTTTTTTGTTTTTTTTACTGTTGCTCTTAGTGTCTGCCGCATAGTGAATAGAAAATAAATAATTGTGGTGATAGTTGTTATAAAAGGGGGAAAACCTGACAAATAAAAAGAGATTTGTTTATCTTTACACTAGCTGAATAGTCTGAATATTGCAAAGATGCCAGTCTAATATATTTAAATAATAATTCGTTTGAGTCTCAATGGATATGTAGTTTTGCAAACTAAAGAAGTATTTTATATCACAATTAGAAAAGAAACATGAAAAACTGCTAAGAATGTACTGGAAAAAAAGAGAGCTGAGACTTGCCCTAGTGGATTATAAGGTAACATTTTCATTTGTGCCAAATTAGCAGATGCATCAATAAGACCTAATAAACACCCCTAAAACTGATCCTAGTCAAAAGAAGAATTTGGCTAATGAAAGAGGAATCACAAAATAATAAAGGAAGATTGTTTATTCAATAAATGGGATTAGAAGAAATGGGTATTAGGGAAAACATGTATATTAAAATAAATCCTAGATACTGAAATTTAAACATAAAAATGATCACTACATAAGAGAGAAGATAGTTGAATATTTTACTTACGAAGTAGAATGCTTTCTACACATTCAGAAGGACAAGAAACTTTGCATAAAAAATACATAAATATTAAATAACAAAGAGTAAACTGGTAGAAATTTATTTCACCAAGTATTTAGAAAAGGTTATCTCATCAATATTAAAAATATTATAAATTATAAACTTGTAACCCCAAAGAAATATGTACCAATAATAAGAGCAAATAAGTTGCACCCAGAAATCGAAACATCCAATAAGTATATGAAAAATTGCTCAGCAATGACATGCTACTTTTAATTTGCCAAGGAATAAATGGGTTTTAGAGTCATTAATACTCAGTGATGGTGAGGGTGTGGAATGTGGGAGGTGGGCAGTCGTGTAATTATATATGTTTAACACCAGCTCTCTGCCTGTAGTTCTCACACGAATTTTGGTTGATATATAAATTTAATGTTAATAGGTAAGAAAAAAAAGTAAAACAAGAAAAGAAAAAAAAGGACAAAAATCAAAATTTCACTCATTCTTCAATACAACAAATAACTTCTTTGCTACATAGGACAAGTGAATTCTTGAAGAGTGAAGAATTATTTCCTCAAAGTTTGGCACTATTTATAATGTAAACATTATAGACATGATATGTACATATGTATTTTAAGGTATCATTGATGTACACTCTTATGAAGGTTTCACAAGAAAAACAACGTAGTTATTACATTCACCCTTATTATTGAGTCCCCCCCCCAAATGCCCCATTGCAGTCACTGTCCATCAGTGTAGTAAGATGACATAGAGTCCCTATTTGTCTTTGAGCTACACTGTCTTCCCTGTGACCCCACACACACCATATGCACCAATCACAGACATGATATATTTTTAAAGTAAACCTGCATTATTAATATTTTCTCTATTGCCTCATTAAGTCTTGAAAAGCAACAAAATAATAATCTGGGCCTTGGTTTGTAGCATTTGTTACATTGCTGGGGTGAAATGATCCCACCAGGCTGATGTCAAGCTTTGCATGTGGAGGTTCTAAGACATATCCAATAACATATCATTGCACAGTATTTACACCAAACAGGTACAATAAATATAAATATCAGAAAATGATGCATCCTGTCATATTCTGGGGAAAAACTGTATGTTGTATTAAACTGGATAAAATTGTGTGCTGTTTGATTTGGTATCTGTGAAGTCTGTTGTGTATGTGTGTGTGTGTGTGTGTGTGTGTGTTTATGGGTATTTTCAGGTATGCACAAATGTTTATATTTGATTTATCTGGGCAGTACATTTATAGATACTTTGTGTTATGTTATTTCTATTTTTCTATTATTTCCCAAATTTTCTACAATTAGTACATACTTTCCAATCATATGCATTTTTTATAGCTCTTCCAACAGAAGCAAAAATTATTCCTGTTAGAAAATATTCTGCTTCATGTCTTCCAAGATGTAAAAGGAAGGGAAAAAAAGGTAGGGACAAAAGAAAATGGTGTTGTTCAAAATATTAAGTCCTGTGAAATTTGTACATTTTAGCCTAATTACACATACCCTAAACAGATTACAAATTCAATTTTAATAGCATTCTATGTCCAGCATAGGCTCTAAATTCTTCCAAACCATGTATTTAGGCCCCTTACCAAATTAGAAATGTTCTTGAACTGCCAAATTGAGGTTCTTCTCCATTAAACTGAACACTAACACATCATTATCCCCAAGAATGGCGCAGTGCATATTCTGAGTCTGTATTTCTATACACATTTTCCATGTGTTGATTATAGAGAATGTGGTAAGCTCCACTTTGATTCATTAGTTCAGTGAATGAGATGTTCAGAATTATTCCATATAATTCAAAGCACTTTAGAAAGCATATATTTTCGTAATACTCTAAATCTACTGCTAACAGTAGTTACTCAAGCATATTATGACCAGTTTGCCATAGCACTGTCATTTATAAACTGTGGTGGCGCTGTTCCTCATTGTAACTAGCCAACCTAAGAACAGATTTAGAGTAATATTTTTACTGAGCACCTAGTATACAAACTTGTAGTTGTTCACACTGCTGAAGCAGTAGAGGAGTCAATACTTTTATATAAGGTAAACTTGAATTATGTTTTAAAGTTAAAAACTGGTCTACCTAAAAAAGCCCCACATAAATCAGTATGTGTTTGTATGTGTCTATTTATCATGTATGTGCCCTCTTACATAATTAATTTTACTAATGGCAGAACTTGGGTTTTATTTTTTAAAGTTAAAGAGACTGAATGTAAGTACTTTCAAGGTGGGTAAATACCCCAGTTCTCCACATGTAGATGAATTATCAGATTTCTTATTATTATTACATTCTACTGTCAAAATTGCTGGAAATATGAATCAAGTTATTATTGCTGACAATTGGCTCCTCTGATATCCACTAATAAGTAGGTAGTTTTGTTAAATTTGTTGCTGATATACTTTTTCCTGTGGAGGTCTTATTACAATCAGAACTGTCCATTTTAGAAACACAAGTCAACAACCATTACAATAAAAAAAATAGCCTCTATCACCATAGTTACTTTTTGTTCTCAGAATTCAAAATGGGTTAGCTTATGCTATCTGAGATAGCTACAAACTAACTAGAGTATTTTTGAACATTGTTCAAACCTCTTTGGTTATCTCTGTTTGATCAATGTATTTTATTTTCATGTTCTAGAGATCAGTATATCAGAAAGGTTTATACAGGAACAACCTACTCTGTATATAGTATTGGATATTTACATTTTACTTTTACCTCTGGACATTTCACACTTTTAAACAAACTCTTCTGCAAAGAGCAAGTGATGAAGGGGAACTGTGACGGAGGAAACCTACAAAATGACAAGTGTGGAGCAAATGTCCCAAGCAGATAAAATTTGGCAAGATCATTTTGTTGATGTCTTCTCTTACTAAGGCTTAGATACCTTCTGATATCAAAGGTTCTACCTACCTCAAAAACAAAGTGAATTTTGTCAAATGTTAATATAATATTTGAAAAAGTCCAGCTGGGTTACTTGGAACTAAATAAGTAAAATAGAATGAAACAGACAAAACACAATAATGTGGCCGGAACTAATGGTTTCCTTGAAAGTTGAGCATTCCTAATGAACACTAAATGTAACTGGCAGCTCTACCCTTTGAAACCCCCAGTTAATTCCAGACCAATGATTTATTTCATAGCATTTTATAGCAGTGAAATAATGTGTTGACCACTACATGTATGGCCAAAAGTTAATTAAATATGTTTGCAAGGTAACAGATGACACAAGAGCCAAAATAAACTGAAAAGGCAGGAAGTTTAATTTAGTCCTGGTCATTTAATTGAGTAATGTCTATGGATGAGAAATTTGTTTTTTACAGATATTCATTTTTAAACTCCTGGTAACAGAGTGACATCTAATTTACAAAATATGAAGTCATCACACTTTAGTTTATATTGCCTTTTGAAGCAGCAGTCTGATTTACTCCATTATTGTCTAGCTCAGGTCTGAGGTAAAGAAAAAGGTGGGGTATGAAGAGTTAAGGAGATGACCCGCCTTCCAGGTTCCACGCTGTACCAGAAGAAAGGAATGGAATGGAAACTACATGAAGAAAAGATTTATGGAGAAGACGGGAGTTTGACCAAAACAACCCATGTTTGTGTTTGAGGTAAGGCAAGGAAGAAGGAGGAATAAAATAAAGTTCGAAAGAATCTTTTAAAAAATCATTCATAGGTAAAAGAGCAACAGAAGCAGCACCATGTCTGAGAATGCAAAAGGAAAAGGATGACTTTAATTTGATAAATGACAAATTTGAACAGGCGATGGAATCCTCAAGTAGCAATGTCCAGAAAGCAGTGATGATTTGGGAGAGAAACTTGGGCAGATACTCAAGTACAAAATATAAATAAGGGATGGCTAAGTAACAGAAAAAATGTTGAAGCCTGTAGCTTTATTAAGAGTGACAAAGTAGAGTTTATAGAAGGAGAAAAAAAGAGCCATTCACTCTAGCATTCCACTTCTAAGAACTTACAGGCTCACCCTTACATGTCCAAAATGACATACATATGCTATCAATTATATGAGTAATATAATGAGCAATCTGAGCAATAACAATAGATTAGAAACAAACCAAGTGTTTATCAGTAGGAGAATGCTTAGATACACTAGGGAATACCAACAAAATGAAATGTTATGGAACTACTGGACAGCCATAGCAACAGGCAAAAATTACCAGAATATGTAGCTAAGTAAAAAACACATGGTACAGAATGGTGTATAAAGTATGCCAGTTTTTGTGTAAAAACATTTGAAAAAGTAGAATATGTATATTATTTACTTGCATGTGAAAAAGCACTAAAAACATACATAACTAATAAAAGTGGTTAAATGTGATGGAAAGGAAAAACAGGGAAGAAGATAGGACAGAGTAGAAGGGAAACTTGTCATGTATATTTTGTGATGTTGTGATCTTCCATAAGAATATATTAATAATCAAAACAAATAATTTAAAAATGTGTAACTTATCAAAATAGAGAAAGACATGGAAAAGGCAAAGATAGATTATCCTTGGATGAAAAAAAGAGAGACCATCAGGACAAGATGAAGACCACACAAAGTCAAGAGGTAAGAAAAGGACCAAGAGAATGAAATGTCCACAGGGAAGATAGAATGTCAAAGGGAAGGTGGTCAACATCTTTAAACGTTGCCAAAAGGATGCAGATTAAGAGAACCGAAAGAACACAAAGAGGTAACCAATGACAGGAGTTTTCTTCCTAGGATAACACTGCTGTGCTGGGTACAGTGTAGCTCAGACTCCACGTTGTCTTTACTGTGTAAATGCTTAAGATTTAGCAGCCAGGCTTCCACAGAACTGGTCACCAGTCTCTGATCTCCCCCTTTTATTTTAATTAAAAATACTCCATTTCAAAGCTATAAAACCAATGGATAAATATGACAGGTTAGAAAATTATCCTCATAAATAATAAAATCTAGTATTCATTTCGACTTTTTTTTTTTTAAAAAGAAAGAGCAGAAATGTTTGGTTAAGAAAAAAAAAATGTTTTAAATGGATTTTTCCCCTGAAAAGGCTGCCATATTTTTAAGAAGAAAAAAAAATTGGGGTGGACTACTGAGGTCTGAATGTTGAAACAGTGATTTCAAGATGGACTTACTTTGGAAAAGTGAGTATTATACTGGTATAATAGTGATTAAAACTAAAGAGCAGAATTATTGGAGATTTGGCAAAGTTCTGGATTTTTAAATGGGTAAACTAAAGAAAGTGGTTCAGTGAATCTAGCTTATTTTGTTTTCTTTTTCTGAAAATTTCTAGGAAAATGCAAGCCCCCAAAAAATCAAGGTTATTATTCCTTGACTAATCTTATTTTTTTTAGTGCTACTATTTCTTTTTTTTTTTTTTTTTTTACTTTTATTCTTTCAAGTTTTATTGAAACTCTTTCAGAGTTTCCTTTTGAAACTGCAAATCTCCTGGAATGAGTGGTCTCTTTTCAGCATGTTTTACAATTGGTGAAGGCATTCACTAACTAGGAAAGGTACTATAACAGGGATTTCTTCATAAAGTTTTCTGGGTAATCTTCCTTTTACATTAAAATGAACAAGGACTATTTCAAACTCTACCTTTAAAGTCAGGGAGTTAAGAAATCAGAAGATATTTGCATAAATTGTTAAGTTGCTTTTAATTTCAAACTCAAGTTAAAATGTTCATTTGGGTTCCTTGGGCAGTGTAATTTCTGCATTTGAAATACTGACTTGTTAGCTGGACCCTTCCCCATTCGATCCTTCAGTTGAAAACTCTTCAGCAGAGTTGGGTAAGGCTGTGGAAAGTCTAGATATATACTATGATAATTCTGGTTTGCTGTTTCTGCCATTCTTTTAGTTTCTCTTTCTCCATATACTGATCACTTATTCAATCAACAAGTAGATGTGTTGTGGAAATTTGTGGACATTCTCCTGTAAATCCTCAGTGAAATCTGAGATATTTTTATTAGTTGAAAATGGGAGGGAGCTGGTGTGGATTTACAGAGAGAGGTCTGAAACAGCCATCCAGAGAGTAGGAAAATGAATGGTCTAAGGAAATACAGTAGCATGAGGAGTCCGCTTTGAGGTTAGTGACAAGACCCTTCTCTCTATTCCCCTCCTAGTCTCTGCACATTGCCTCTTACATGCCCAGTGTCTTTGTGTTTGTCTCACTTGTCCTACAACTTGCCATTAGATTCTTCCTAATGAGAAAGTAAACTGAAATTAAAAAATGAACAGAGCTTATGGACCTGTACGACTGTAACAAAATATCTCACGTTCATATCACCAGAGTCCCAGAGGCAGAGGAGAAAGATTGGAGTGGATGACTTCTAAACGAAACAATGCCCAAAGATTTCACAAATTTGGCAAAAGATATATACCGGCAGATTCAAAAAGCTAAGCAAATCCCACATAGGATAAACCCAAGAGAATTCACACCAAAACACATGGTAAAGAAACTTCCAAATGCTAAATGACAAAGGGAAAATTTTGAAAGCATCAAGACAGAAATGACACCTTTACGTACATAGGAAAAAAATACTCAAATGACAGGATTTACATTCAGAAACCATGGAGACCAGAAGGAAGTTGCACAACTAGAATAGCTTACATAATTTTGATTAAAAAAATGCACTGAAATAAATTATTCTACATAATCTCCAGACTTATTATATAGCTACAGTAATAGAGACTAGAGACTGATGGTATTGGAAGGATAGGAACATGGGCCACATTGATAACCAAGAAATAGAGCCACATAATTATACCCAACTGATTTTTTTAGGCTTATATGATTTTATTTTTTAAATGAATAAATGTTATTTTCTAGAGCAGTTTTAGGTTCACAGAAAATTTGAGTGGAAAGTACAGAGAGCTCCCATAAATGATCTGTCTCAACACATGCATAACCTTCTCCATTATCAACACCTTTAAGAATGTTCATGTGTGCTTGAGAAGAATGTGTATTGTACTGCTGTTGGATGGAGTGTTCTGTATTTGTCTGTTAGTTACATTTGGTCTGTTTGGTTTAAGTCCAATGTTTTCTTGTTGATTTTCTGTCTGGAGTATCCATTCATTGTTGAAAGAGGGGTATTGAAATACCCTACTATTTTTGTATTATTGTCTATTTTTCCCTTCAGATCTATTCGTGTCTGGTTAATATGTTTATATGCTCTAATATGAGTGCATATAAATTTATAATTGTGGTATCTTATTGATGAATCAGCTACTTACTATATAATGGCCATCTTTGTGTTTTGGTGCTGTTTTTGACTTCAAGTCCATTTGATACTAAGTATAGTCACCTCTGCTTTCTTTTGGTTTTCACTTACATGGAGTATGTTTTGCCAACTCTACACTTTAAGTCTATGTGTGTCCTGAAAGCTAACGTGAGTCTTCAAGATTTTGTCATTGGGAGAAACTGGGTAAGGAGCACATATAATCTCATTATATTATTTCTTACAACTGCATTTGACTCTATAATCATCTCAAAATAAAAAGTTTAATTAAGAAAACCAAAGGAAGGAAGGCATACTAAAAAAAACCAATCAAAGCAAAACAAAACAGGGCAGAAAAGGTTTCCTTAGAAACTTCCAGTTTAGAAAATACTAAAACAATTTTATCAATTGTGATCTGGTTCTATTTCTATATACAAGTCGCGGAAAATCCACAGCCCTGGCAAGACTTACCTCCTTTGCTCCTAGGTTTGTGTTGCCTTGCCCTGCGATGGGACTCACTAAGTTCTGTTTTTTAAAGCAGGCAACAATTTTTCTGGATTCTAAATCTGACATCTTGCCTGTTAGGACGACAAACAAGCTACTTGGGTTTCCTGATACCCCAGCACCTCACTTGTAAAACAGCCAGGAAGACGGCCAAATCTATTGAGAGCATGCCCTTGTCAACCTTCCGAGTTTGCTGATATTTACACATTTATGATACAAACCATTTTTTTGAGAGCCTCATTTTCTGCTTCCTGGTGTTTGCTTTTACAGAAGAGAGACCAGACAATTGAGAGAGAAGGAGGCAGCACTTGTGCTGGATTTATTGGCACAGCACACTGAAGAGCGAGCACACCATCAAACAGAGGATATTGATAAGGAGACTAAATTCATTTGAAATCACTAAAACTCAGTTAGGGGCACATTGTATTAAGTGAAATGCCATTACTGAAGGGCCCAGGGAAAGACTGTATGCCAAGTCATGAGAGCTTTTCAGCTCACTGGAAGGCAGCCATCGCACCCACGCACTACATTTGATGGTTTGGAAGAGATAATTTCTGCAGAGATCATAAAGGGACTTGAAAATGGCTCAGCCCCTAGGAGCACAGGCACAAGCTGAATTGTCCCCGAGGGAGAGCATGCAGGAGAGGATCCCTGTGCAGCAAAAACATACACTAAGTGGGTATGAATCCCAACTTTCCATAAAGGCTTTTATTTTTTCCCCATTGTGATTGCAGTACATTAGTGTATTTTAAAAACTTCACACTAAGGACCATCATTTGATTCTGTGATTTTCCTGTAAAGCATTTTATTCCTTCTAGAGAGGATGAGAGCAGAACTCTGGCTTATGTAATCTATTTTAACCAGTATAATTAGGAAGGTCTTCTGGCCGAAGTTAAGTTTCCTACTCAGGTCATAGCAGCTGGGGTCTGTTCTTGGGGCAGGGGAGAGCCTGCTACCTGTCACAAGCTGAACAATAGATTCAGAAAACTTGTTTTCTTCCAGGCAGCTTCCTAGCACTTTCCTGAAGGTTTCTTGAGGTTTCCTTGCTTGATGTCTCTCACACTGCCCTTGCACTGTTAATCCTGGTGAGCAAGGACGTACTGTAAACACGAGTCCATTTCAGTGATGTGTATAAATCTTGTTCAGGTTATTCAGACCAGGCAGCCCCTTATCTAACAAGCACCAGAGCAGACTTTTGAAAACACTTTTCACCTGTGACAACAGTGGCCCAGTTTTGTCCTTGCCAACAATGGAATAAATGCAATATCTCATGTCAGCTAACTCCATGTCTTATTTATGCCAAATTCTTCTGGGTTCAGCATTTTAAGACAGGCTTTGCTTTAGGATTTTATTCTAGCACAGATTCCTAGAATAGCATTGCTCTGAAAAGAGAGGAGAGATTTTTCTCTTAAATAAAATTCTACGATGACCGGAGTAGAAATAAATGATCTTTGCTGTGCTATTTTACCTTAACTACACTGTACACTAATCAGGAGAAATCATGCTTTGAACCTATGATAATAAGTATGTTGAAAACTACCGGAGTTGTGCCAAAATACTATGAGATGATTCAGGTAGTCAGCAAATAGGACTAATTGCTGGTTGGAGGAAGATCAAGGGTTATTTATTGCCCAGTGAGCACATTCACCTAAAAATAAGCTTATTTTTTTTGAAGATATGCATGCTAATGTGAGGTGCTAATAGAATTATGAATACAAAAGGAGTTGCTCTTATTTGTAGCAATAAGCACATGCTCCCTTTTCTGTGGTCACAAATGCAAATGGCTGGCTCTTTGGCAGCATGATCGAATTTTTTTCTTGATACATCCAAAGCACCAAAATGATCTCATTTTACTGAACTAATCTGCCTACAGCAAAATAGATTAAACTTTTGCAAATATTTGTAAGATTATCAGAGACATGATTTGCAAACATGTTTTAATATATCAAATTACACCAAGTATATCAATTTTGAAGCACCCAAATTCACATTCACTAATACAAAGTTTTAGTCTAAGTAAGTAGATAGATGTCCTGGAAAAAGAAAAGGAAATGCCTAGGACATGGACGCTTGGATTTATCCCTCTGATTTATGCTCTTCATCCTATCCGAGTAGCCTTTCCATTTAGATGTGATACTCTCTCTCAGCAAAACTATTCAATTGTTGACCATTTCCTTCAGGATAAAATCTACACTCTTTTGAATGACAACATTGCATATCAGGGTCTGATTTCTGCGGAGCTCTGCCACTTGATTCTAGATCTTTCCCTGTTACCTCTTCATGATCTAGAAACACTGAATGACTTATTCCAGAAACACGTCACATCCTCTTTGGCCTCTGTGTTTCTGCATTAGTCTAGAAGGCCTTCTCATTACTCAGTGGGAAAACTTCTATTTATTCTTTTAAGCAGGAGCGTTCCCTTCTGGAAGCTTTCCCTAATGATCCCAGCAAACTCTGTGACATATCTCCAGTGTGATTTGGGCATACACACATTATTGTCATTACAAATGTGACAAAACTTGATGACATATCTGGTTCCCAACTAGATTATAAACTTCCTGTGGGCAGGAACCATGTCTTTTCATCTTTGTTTCTTCAGCAACTAGTAAAGTGGCTGGTATATAGAATGTCTCAAAGAATTTTGTTGACTGTATGAATGAATAAATTAGTTAATGAGAGTAGCTCTAAAGAGAATAAATTTGTAGTTTTAAACACAAAACAGCAAAATAAAAATAGAGCTGAAAAAAAGAGAAGGTAAGTGCCTAATTTCCTCTTTTAGTGATTTGCAATAAAGTTGAGGGAGGCTTAGAGATGGAGTTACCAGAATTGTCGGTCTGATATTCTTCCTTGACACCATTAACCATGCTTAAATTTTCTCAGAGGTACAATGACATCCTCCTCCTCCTCCTCCTCCTCCTCATCATCACTATCACTACTTTTATCATCAACATTATACTCTTCTTTTGTTCAGATTATGCCCACTCACTAAAACAAAGTAAAAGAAACTCATACATATCAGTTCATTGTTCAGAGAAAGTTAGTTTTTCACAGGTCTCCAGGAAAACCAGCTGGCAGAAGCAAAATAAATATGAGTTCTTATGGCAGAGCCAAAGAAATCTGCAAGCCCAGATACATGCTTTCATCAGCCTTTAAAATAAAGTACTATTTCAACATGATGGCTTAATGTTTGGGTCCTTTGGACTCTATTTTGCAAGGAGACCTCTGTCTGACCAAGACATGGGACCCACAGCAAAATGATCAGAAAATATTCATGCTTTCTCATGCCTCTCCTGCACTCTCAGAGGCAGGTTCCTCATAAACCCCACTTTGAAAGACTTTATTTAAATATTTATTTAATGGCAGTACCCTAAACACTGAATTAACACCTATGTCACAGTAATACTGGTAGATACATAAGTTACTAATTTAAAGGGCCTGATTTCTCTCTTAACATTATCTGTTAAAAATTTAAAATGCTGAGGAAGTGGTTGAGTGACACAATGTTAATAATTGGAGTGTCCAGAGAGTGAAGCGTGCTGGGTACTTGGTGAACTCAGTGTTGTTATTTCTAGGAGAGCACAGTGACCAGGAGAATGGACTTGGGAGCTGGAGTATGTAGGTTCAAAACTGAGCTCTGCCACTTCTAGCTGTGCAAACTGGGACAACTTATCAGCTTCTCTGGAACCTCAGAGTCTCCATTTTAAAAAGAGGACAATGAGAACATCTATCTCCAGAACTGTTTCAGTCGGGCCTGAAACAAAAAAGAAAACTGTGTTCCCCTGTATTTATTTAAAAAATATCCTCCCACATTTTGGACCAAATGTAAAGATAGAAAGTTAATAAAAGTTCTACAAGCAAAAAAACACGATACGTAAAGCTCCACGTCATCCAGTCTGTTAGCTGGCCATTGTCAGCTTCTTTAAACCCACCTAGGACATAACGGCTCCACACCCCCAGAAACCTCGGAAAGATTGGAAATTACTGCTCTCTTTGCACAACACTGTAGTCATGAAACAACAAACAACAGTCTGTCTTTCTTTATAATTGTGATATTTTGTTCATCATGGAATTTTTACATTAATTTTTATTTTTAAAAATATTTCATTATAATATTATTTATCTTGATTAGTGAGTATTTGGGGATAATTACGTTTTGTGTATTCACCTCCCTAATTCCAACCCTGTCTATCTCATACGTTGTGAGAATGAAATGAAATAATTAATGTCAAGCCCTTAGAACCATGCCTGACATGTACGTAGTGCTCAGTAGCATACTTAACATTTTTAAATAAGGTGACATGAATATGGACTATGGATTTTGACGTTTTTGGTTTTAGCCCTTTGTGAAGGACCTTGCAAATGTCAGTATTATTCCTTAGTTCTCTTGAGTTCTGTTAACTTACATGCACCAAACTGAACATATGAACACCTTGTAGGTCCTGTTACATAACCTTTAAACAGAGTGATTTTACAAATACTTTAATTTCTACCTGTTGTCTTTCTGAACAAACCTGCCACTTGGATTGAGGAGGCTGGCCGACTGAGCACAGCACTCAAGTCCATGCTCTCTCACTGAATCGGTCATTTGGCAACGTCAACTGGTCTGCTGATTCACTCAGAACAGCTGAGCCAGTTGCTTGTGCAGATTTAGTGCTGTGGCTAATGGCTATGTTGTGAGATTAAGTAGAAGTCCCTAGAAAACGTAGCTGGCTGAAGACTGGTCTCATGATCATATTGCTCTTTGTGTGTTGTCACAAAGTGACAGTCCTGTGACAGTCCTGCCCTGAACTGAATGCCTGTGACCCCTGTAGGCAAGGCACGCTGCTCCCTTCTGAAGCCTGGGACCAACCAACATATCATGATGTTGATTACACCTGGGGACATGATACAGGAGGTACTGAATAGTGTTTCCTATAGGAACCTTGTTAAAATACATTTGCGCTCTCATAAAAGTAATACAACAACTGCATGACTGGTTCCAACGTGCACAAAGCCCATGATGAATAAGGAAACAACTGAACAATCTCAAAAGAAAACTTAGCTGATGCTATTTTATGTTGAGTGATATTTTGGAAGGGTTAAGCATTCCTACAACTCATAATATATGACTGAGAAGATTCAATGTTAGTAACTGCATGAGAGTATTATAAACCAAGCCCACACAATATTAAAATAAGTTAAAATATATGCAAAATTTATGAGAGAATGTCAGGTGTAATGCTTGATAAAGTAAGCTTAATGCTTAAGAAATTTATCTTCAGGCTGAAAAAGCCAACTCTTGCAATTCTGAGTTAGAGTATAATTTTAGAAACTCTTTTCTGTAAAGTCATTCTTTTATTAATGAGATCAACTCTAGATGAGCTGAAAGAGGTAACTTCCTAGGGCATCCAGGAGGACCAAGGAGATCCTCAAAAGCACGGAGAAGTCAGCATGCCGTGTTAAAAAATCCTGAGAGGCAGCTTCATACGGTTCTTTCCCGGGAAAAAGGGTAAAAAAATTCAGTCAGAAAAATCTTTTGATTTGTATCCATTCAGTCCATTTTTTTCTGTTTAGGACATTGCTGAAAGTTGTGAATAAATAAAGGGTTTGGGGCTGGTGGAAGCTCAGCATTATTTCTCCTTCACTGTGGGTGTGTCATGTTGTTACATTGTGTGACACCCCTATTATCAGGCTGGACTTCAGGGACAGCATACCACCAGGAAGTCCAGAGAGCAGATTTCCCCCGGCTAACTGGTCACACATTGCAGGGTCCCAGCTGAAATAATGCTGTGGATCAGCAAGGCAATGAATGAAGAGAAAAATCTGCACATTACAGAGTCCCTCTGCAGTATGATTCAGTCTCTCTCTCATTTGTAACCCAAATGTCCTTCCCTCACCAAGCAGGCTGGTACGAACTCAATCGACCAGGGTAAATTATTGATGGCCGACACTGCTGAATCATCCAGCAGAGATCAGAGGGAATATCAGACTTGTTTAAATTTGTGAAATCACATCATTTTCAGGAACACTAGTAATTCTTAAGATCCAGGCTTTTGGCACACTGATCAAAAGCTGGGTTCTGGTATGTACCTCTTTCTCATCGGCCTGAGTGGGTGAGAAGGTTCCAGATATTTAAAAAGAGGTATTCAGGACTTTCATGTACCATACATTTAAAAACAGTCATTTTGCAAATATCCCAATTCCTGATTTCTGTCTCTGTGCCGAGCACTTCTCAACAAGCTTGACTTTCTAAAAACAAAGTTGGGAGACATAAAATATGTCTAAGTGATTGATTTTATATGTCATGCCTCTTTTTGGCCACTTTCAATTCTACAATCAAATATCAACACAACAACAACAAAAACTAAAAGATGAATGCAACAGTTTGGTTAACCTTCAATGTAACTGCTCACCTTTCTGCCATTTTTTGCTGAGTGGAAAAAAAGGATCACCACTATTGCAGAATGGCACTGACAGCAACACAACTCTGGGTTGGATAAAGGGCATGGTAATCCTGCCTATGACATTCAAATAGAGCCTATTAACTTGTTCATGGTTGGTCTCCATCCCTTGTTTCCTCATGTAATTATTTTAAAAGTCATCACATCAAAGAATAGCATCATTTGTAGATTTCAGGTTAGTATTAGCTTCTCTTACTCCAAAGTCAACTGTCCTTTCTGCCTCTCATTGTATCACTTTATGTCTCTGTCCTACTCCTCCCTTCTCATCTTTTCTTTTACTTTCATTGTCTCCAATTTTGTTTTACTAGACATGATTCTATGCTGGTTTAATTCTTTGAAACCCATTCTAAGTCCTGCTTACAAAATGAAGATGATCAATAAATTGTCTGCTTGCCAATTTAAAAAATGAGAGCACTTCAAAATTGAAGAAGATAACTGATGAGGTATGACTGCCAGATGCCAGAGTTTAGATGAGTGAATGCAAATCTCTCAATATATGAGGAAAGAAATCTGTAGATAGATTTCTATATTCAGTAGAATTAGCTGAGGCTCTGACATCAATATTAGGTATTGAATCTGACCTTTTTTGAAGGAATGCGTTATGGAATGGACAGTTGACATTATTTCAGGTCACATGGGTTATAAGGTACTATACTTACTGTAAGCATTAAAGGCTTCTGGAGAAGGTAATGGATAGCACTGGAGGATAACAGCTCTCAATATTCATGGCCAGAGGCCAGAATGTCAGAGAGAAAGTGATCACCTACTTTTTCAAAAGTCACTGGTCCCAGTGGGGAATGGAAGGCCTCTTCAGTGCTCACTATGCACAGGCAAGGAGGGTGCCGTGCTGTGGGTTTTATGCTGGGCCTCACACTGTGTACACTCATTACTAGGTTATTACTATCATTGTGGTGGACAATGCAATAATATTGTAAATGGGCCGAATTTGGCTCCCAGCTATTCATGAGCTGCTCTTTCAGGCCATAGGGAAAACAGCTTATGTGTGGGGAAATGGAATCTGGCCCATATCCATTGCTTCCTCTACTGCAAATCGAAAGGAGCCTCTGTGAAGAATGTCTACAGTTCTGTCTCACATAGTTTTGATGATAAGAAGTGGGCTTTGTGGATAACTCTTTGGGCTTAACTGCAGAACTGATTTTGGGCAAAAATATAAAACAAGTGAAGTTAGTTTCCCAAGCTCTTCACTGATGCTTTCTGGTACATTTTGCTGACAGCCTGCAGGTTTTTCTTTGACAACTTTCCTCAGGCACCAGTTTTTCTCTATGAAGAAGAGAAAATTCACATGAAGTCAACATTTGCCAAAGTGTGTTTGCTGGGACAGTAGTCATTCAAAATTTCCCATCCTAAGAGGATTCTGGGAAAAGTCCTTCTCTGTTGGAGCATCAGAGTGAGAAAAAGCACCAGTTTAAATGTGATGTGGGACCCCACGATATAAGACTTCTTAGAATTATTATTTGCCTAAGGAATTAAATAAAGGTTAAAATTTCAGTGGTACAGTCGGAGAGAGTAATATTTAACTTTGAGAGTTTTTATAAGGAAGCTAGCTGCACCTTAATACCAAGCTATACCATCATATATTTAAGTTAGATAAAGAGTCTTTCAAAAGCAGGCATTCAAAATGTTGACTTTAAAAAAATTGTGTGGTGGAGGGGGGACTTGGTGAAGCGGGGAACCTAGTAAACATAATGTTCTTTCTGTAATTGTAGATGAATGATACCAAAAAAAAATTGTGAAGTATTTATTTCTCTGAAGGCACTTACTTTTGAATGAGAAGCAAGATATCTGTGAAGGAAAACCTCTTGCATCATTGGATAGAATTGATGTTCATGACAACATCTCACAATAACGATAGGGTGATAGTGTATCAAACATGGCAAAGCTTCTCCAGTTCAGGAGATAGCTTTGCCATCAGTTGGATGACATCTAGAAACCAAAGTTAACTTTTAGACATTACTTTGTATTTATTCCCAATGTGAGTAATTAACCCATTAACTCTATTCAGGATACACACCCTTTCAACTTCAAAATGGAAATTTCTTTTCAACCAGGTATCTGGTAACTGTCAGTCCTAATGAAATAGTTAGCCAATTGATTTTTAACCACATTAAAAATAGGATTCCAGCAAAACAGTTGTGCATATAACCATCTGTACAAAGATGCCCCTGGCAATTATTAGCCTGGTCTCTTCCTGCAGAATTCCTGGGGAAACATGATCTGCAGTCATCTAGCCCTTTTTGTTAATAAGCACTTAGTGTTGTAGAAAGAAATTTAACAGGCTACTCCAGCCCTGACTTAGGCAGCCTCCATCCGGCAGGCAGGGATTGAAGGCCGTCCGTCTTGTTTTTGTACTTCCATTCCTCAGTCAAGGTGGCGTTACTGGGGCAGTGGGGGGGAAGTGGGCAGGTAGAAAATGATGCTCTGCCTTTCTCCCCTGAAAGTGATTCTTTGTCTGGGTTAAGGGCCAGTTCACAATTTATGAGAAACAGAGACTCTGTAACCACACTGGGGCCTGTGTGCGGAGGAGGCACATAGCCTCATGTACATGAAACATGGACCTTAGGTAGTATTGATGTTCCTGTGATAAAGAGTAGAGAAACTGAACAGTCAGGAGTTCATCGTAGAATAGGATTTACAGCTAAGAACTCAAGCAAGAAACTTACATGGAATAACAAATTTTATCTCTGATTTTTTAAATCTTACACATGAACTAATGCCAGCAGCACCATCTAAGATCTGGAAGGTACTTTGGAAACATTAAAAGCCAAGGTTTCCCTTTGTTTGGGGCTGCTGGGTTGTTTGGAAAGGCCTGACCTGAGACCAACAAAGACAGAAAAGAGAGCTTTGGTGGACAACAGGACACAGAGGAGGAAAAAGAAGAGAAATACTAAAGAACAAATTGAAACCAGGCAGAAGAAAGAAAACCCTCAGGCTTTCCAAATGAATTGGAGCATTTTAAATGATCCCAGGAATTTACTAAATATTTAATAATACTGTATTAGAATTAAGCGTCACTGTAGTTTAGGAAGTTTTTTAGCTAGTTTGCAGTAACCAGCACCCATTTACTGAGTAACTCGGACAGTCGGCCTTCAACCTGGAAAGCACCATAGAGCTCCATTGAGGAGTAATCCTGCCCATGTACGTGGTCCGAAAGACAATAGGGTCAGAACAGAACGTCTATGCAGGAAAGGTGCATACACACTCTGGTTTGAGGTGTATTGGTTCAGTATTGTTTCTCTAGGTGTACACCAAGTTCAAGTTACACAAATCTGTATATTAGGTAGTAAAGCACTTCCTGTGGTTTCTAGTCTCCTTTGACTAACTCTTGAGTAGAAAGCTACCTTAATCTTGGCTAACTCAAGTCTGTTATACCTAATGTCTTGTTTCTCTTCATGAAATGCACAAAGTGGCTGATTTTCCTAAACTATCACTTTCATTAGACCTCTTCTGTGTTTGCAAACCTAGAATTTTTTTTTTCCGACTTCCTGTATCCAGGTCAGCGCCAGCACAGATGTGAAGTGAGCTAAGTTAGTCTGTGTCAGTCCAGACCTGCCCATTTGCATCCTCTCTTTGATAGCACCTCTACCCGCGCCGTCATTGTCCCCCTGTGCCACCTTCTGTCCCGATCCACAATGCTTACGAATTTAGAGTGTTACTACTTCACCTAGTAGAATTTGCAACCTCTGAGAGGAGTCACTTTCAAACTAAAAGGATTAAGCTTCAAGTGGGAAGATTTCAGGTACCAGCCAGTAGGCAAAGGAAATGTGAGCATCGTGTACACTTTGAAAGGCATGTTGTGATGCATAAGGCTGGGTACTTAGTCTCTCTGTATTTCAGTCCCTCATTATTAAAATGTGGATTATAAAAGTCTTTATAGGGTTGTTGTGGGATGTAAGTAACTTAATACTTTTAAAATGCTTAGGAAGTAAATACTATGTAAGTACTTAATCATTAAATAAAAATAGGTATCCAGATCTATCAGGGTGTTAGAATGAGATGTGTCAAATTTGGACACTGAGTTCCAACCATGAACTTTTAAGATGTGACTCCAATCCCTTCCATCCATACATACATTTCCTACAACACTCTGCTCTAGGCAGACTGGCCTATTAGCTGCTACCTAAACCTGAAATAGTCCTTTGGTCCTCATCCTCACATCATGTACCCCTTCCACCTGGATATTCATTAATCTCTCCACTACCTCATTCAATTTAACTTAACTTTCAAGGCCTAGATTCAATTTTCTTCGTAAATCAGCCCTTGCCAACTGGGGTCCGCACTGGCTCTGTTTTTCCTGAATAACAACAGTGCTTACAGTGTAAAGCATAACTCTTGTGAATGCTATAACCTAGGAAGTACTTAATAATTAAGTTCCAAAGGAGCTGACATTCAAAATGATATCTTATTTATCTTCTTTCCCTGGGGGAGAACTGACCTCTTTCATTCTCACTTCTCTGTAAAGCAGAGGCCCAGGCTAATTGACAACTCCGCCTGCTAGTCCCCCTTGGTTTATGTCTACAGGAGAGCATAGCCTATTGGTGAAATGGCTCCTCTGTATGGCTTTATGTTTGAGGTGACCAGCCTTCTTCACCCTGATAACCTATTACAACATATTATAAACTATTCTCAATGCAACAAGCATGATGCCTTCCAAAAAATGAAATTCACAGGCAATAAGTAATTGAATGTCCCATTTTATTCCAAGTAGCCACTCTCTTGCCACAAAACAAGGAAAATATAAAAGTGTATCCTTGCTCACATTTTACAGCCTTTATATGTTTTGTTGATCTCTGGCTTATAGGTGCCACAATATCCAGCAAATATTTACTTAGCATCTATTGTGTGAGGCCCTGAGCAATGAGATGGGGAAAAAAAGGTGAATAAGGCAGCTTTTGCCTTCAAAGAGCTTTTCTGCATTAATTAAAATAAAAAAGGTAACATAAAATAGCTGGCAATATACATTTGGAAAGCTGATGCATAGAATATCAAGAGAAATTAATTTCCATGAATCCTAATGACTTCTCCCAGGACCAATTTTAATGAATAAAGGGAGAAATATTTACCATTTTGTTAAGATAATCCTAATTTTCCCTTTTTCAATTTGGGCTGAGTTAAGTGTCCAACCTAAGTAATCTGTAATGCACTTGAAAAGATATGAAGAATTAAGGCCTCCTATATGACCTGGATTGACAATTACAGCCACATCACCTTAGCTATGGGAGAGAGGGCCCCTACCTTACCCGGGATTCAGAGGCTCGTGCTCTAGCTCTCTCAGCTCATGCTTCTTTTCTCAGGGGAAGAAGTTGATGAGGATAAACCAACAAGTCTTTCAGAGGTTTCCAAATTCCCAAACTGGCTAGTGTGTGCCTCTAGGCCAAAAGACAGCCAATGGGGCCCCACTGGTGTGGAGTGTACAGAGCTTGGCTGTATGCACTGGGATGTCCCCACAGTAATGTCCTCCCTGATAGTGGAGGACAGAGTTGGGGAGAAGAGAGAGGAAAAAAAGGGGTGGGGTGGCCATGAGCTACAGTCTGGCCCTCCCTGTGCCATCATGCTCTGTGGAACCCCCAGGAACCCAAGAATTCTAAATTCAGACCTGAACTTTTGGATCATTTTGAAGGTATATTTATTAAGGTAGGAGGATAGAACATATGTTATTTAATAGTTTGTTGGCTTGATTTATGACTTTAAAATATTAGAATATCATATGTGGGTCTCCATATTTATTCTTTCTCTAGCCTCACAAATGCTAGGGATAAGCCTGGATATGACCATGGGCATGTATGAAATGGAGTTTGGCTCAAACTCCTAAAAAATCACTCGAGGCTTGTCTCCTTTTGAGCCTCCCTGCTTCCTGAACTGTTTCCAGCCACAGAGCTGCCTCTCTGCCTGACCTTAAGAGAGTGGACTAGTTAGGTGGACCACTGGTTTAGTCTCTGCCCTTGTCTTTTCTCTGCATGCAATCTTACTACTTCCCTATTTTCCTGTCCCTAATGTATGCACCCAGGTGTAGTCCACCTCCTTCCTCAAAAATTTTTAACTCAGGTGAGATTTGTATAAGAGCCTGTCATATCCTCAGGGGCTGGGATTAGCCAAGTGCCACAAAGTTTGGTTGTTCTCTATTTGTTACAGAGTATAAGATTTTTTCTTAATATGGGAAAAAAAGAGACAGAAAGGAAATAAGTTCTCAGAAAGAAATCTGACTGTACTGACAGCCAATATAAAGAAAAAGGTAAGTCACTTGGCCAAAAGCTTTTCAAAGCATTAAAGCCTGGAGTAACAATATTCTTTACGGTTGAGATACATGAACCGCACAGGTCCACAGCATGTGCAATTTCCATGTGCTGCACCCTTTGTGAATAACAGGGTCGACCATACAGTTATATCTGTTACCCCAAATATCTTAATAGCTTAATAGTTGTTAAAATTAGTTAATTGATTTATTAACTGTACAAATATCTAGCATCTGCCCAACAGACTAACTGGTATGTTTGAAAACAAGCCCACCATGTCTGTTCCATTATACATAGAAGTGCTTTATATCACAGCTATTATGGAAAAATGAATACTTCTTTCCATACTTCCATACAACTAAGCTCCCCCTTAAACACACATCCTATTTTAACTATTTTTGATGGAAATATTTCCAAAGTAATCTCATTTCCTCAGAGTAAACTAAATGTTCTTTAATCACCATAAAGTCAGTCACTCACTGTGTTTTAATTCTGTGACATACTCTGAAACTTTCAATGTATAGAGTCTTTTGGTTTTTTTTATTTATACTTTATAATTTTTAAATCTGCTCTTTTTATCACTTCTGTCCTTGTGCCTTCTTTAGTACCTCTATTCCCTTTAATGTACCTCATACCTTTGGAACATAAAACCACATTTGGTAAAACTTTTTCTAAAATATCAGTGAGTGTCTGACATATTCTCTATGAAAAATGATGCAACATTTAGTGTACTAATTTTATGGTATCTCTTTTGACTGCTTCAGACCAGTTTTGATTATTTCCACTTCTCAGATCTATTGAGAAGAGAGCTAACTGTATGCATAGTTACTAGATAAATGAAATATTACTGAAATGTTATTGAAATATGTCACATGATAACTGGCTAGTTTGGAAATGTAATTTTATTAAAGAAGCAAATTCAGTGAAACTAGTATTTAATTGACTAATTATCATTCAGGAAAACTCACTGAATTGTCTATATGTTTTCATCTAGTGTGAAACATTTATTTTGCATTCTAAATACTCTGCAACTCAAACTTTGAAATATCTAGAAAACCTGTAAAACAAAAACATTAAAATGGGCTAGGAGATCAGCTTCTGGTATGACATCATGCAGAGAAAGCTGGCCAGGTCCCCAGTGAAACTGGTGAAAACTACTTTTTAAAAATTAAAGTACTGGAAATTGTCCTAAGGGGTTAATGGCATAACATCTATTCAAAAACCCCCATGAAAATTTGGTACGAAACATGAGTGTGTGGTATTTGAACCAGGATGACTCCCTCTCTCCTCTACTCCCAGCTTAGTTAGGGGGAGATTCTGCTTCAAGCTGGTCTCACCAAGAGCACAGGCATCTTCTCCCACCAGAGCTCAGAGGAAAGACTTTCTTCCTGGGAGTGGGAGGGTGCCAGGGCTTTTCATCCAGCCCTGGGTGTCTTGTTGTTGAGGCTAAGTCCCAGGAGAGTACAACTGAGAAGTAGGGACTCCTTGCTTGTGCCCAGCCTCCAATGTGGAATGGAGGCTCCACTGACACCCTGATCATTTTTTGTCTGGTTCACGGGGCCTTGCTTCCACCCCAGGAGAGGAAAGCTGAAAGAACCCTAGAATTTTTCTCCCTCCTCCTTGGACTTCTAGGTTCCTAAAATGAAGGTGACCTCAGAGGAAAACTTGCCATTCCCCTTCCCTTAGATCCAGAGCTCCAGGCACAGAGATTTTTGTCTGGAGAGAGAAACAGGCTGTAAAACACACAGCACTTCATCTCCTCCTTAGGAACTGTCTTCTCTTACAAGTAACAGTAAACAAATCCAGCCTAAAGGCACTCTTAAGACAGCAGAGGTGTGGTGAAAGGCAATTGGGAGGAGATTCCAGATACAGGCTGAACTGGAGGCCATCAAGTTTGCATAAGAAAACCAGGGAATAATACAGTTTGGAAGAGCCCTCCAAAGATGAGAACAAAACCAACACTGACCTAGAAACTATTCCTTCAAAAGACCCAAATTTGAATGGATCAGTTTGTAGAGAAATTGATACCCCAGGCATTATTAAATGCAATAGAGCAATCAGCTGATAACGACTGGAGTTTAACAGCTAGATTTGGTCAGTGAAAGAGAGGGAGAGGGTTCCACCAATTTCACTGTCATCCTGGTTGACTATGGATATATCCAAACCTGTGCATCACTGGCTGGGGAGTGGGAAGAGGGGAGAATGACACGAAAATAATCTAGTCAGAAAAAACAAATAAACAAGCATGGAGAGTGGAGGTGGGGAGACAGTGCCCAGCATTGTTAGACTGTATTATCTAAAATGTCCAGTTCTAATGAAAAGTTATGCGGTATGCAAAGAAATAAGAAAGTATGACCCATACACAAGAAAATAATGAAGGCAACTGAAACTACTTATGACAGAGCATTTGCTGAATTTATGAAGAAAACACTTTAAACTAGCGATTATAAATATTCACAAAGTTAAAGGAAGCCATGGTTAAAGAAGTAAAGGAAGGTATGATTATAATATTTCATCAAATAGAGAATATCAATAAACAGATATTTAAGAAAAGAATCAAAGAGATATTATGCACTTCACTAGAGGGGATCAATAGTGGGTCGGAATTGTCAGAAAAATGAATAAGTGATCTTCAGATAGATTAATAGGGATTATGCAGGGTGAAAAATGGAGAGAAAAATGAGTAAAGAAAAATGAAGAGCATTTCAGAGAAACATGGAACACCATTAAGCACACTAGCAAACACATAATGGGAGTATCAGAAGGAGAGTAGAGAGAGGGAGGGGCAGAAAACTTAGTAGAACTAATGATTGAAAACTGGGGTGACTATGTTGGTATCAGAAAAGAAAATAGACCTTAAAACAAAAAGTATTACTAGAAATAAAGAGAAAGATTTTATAGTAATTAAAGGATCAATCCATCAAAAAAATAGAACAAGTATAAACACATATGCTGTCAAATAGCAGCATACCAAAATACATGAACAGAAAAATGGACAGAAATGAAAAGAGAAATAGACAGTTCTACAACAATAGTTGGAGATGACAATATCCTGCTTTCGGTAATGGAATGAATAAACAGAAATAAATAGTAGATCAACAAAGAAACAGAAGACTTGAACAACAACATAAACCAACTAGACCCCATAGACATCTACAGAACATAAATCTAACAACAATAGAATATACGATCTTCCCACATGCATACATTCTCCAGGATAAATTTTAAGTTAGGCAATAAAACAAACCTTAATAAATTTAAAAGGATAGAAAGAATATAAAATACATCCTCTAACCACAATAGAATAAAATTAGATATCAAAAAGAGGAAAAAAATGTGGACAACTCACAAAGTATGGAAAATAAACAACCCTCTACTAAATGACCAATGAAATAAAGAAGAAATCAAAAGGGAAGTCAGAAAATACTTTTAGGTGAATGAAAATGAAGTTACAGCATACTAAAACTTATGGGATACAGCTAAAGCAATATTTAGAGAAAATATTTACCAGTAAATACTTATATTAAGAAAGAAGAAATATCTCAAGTTAATAGTCTAATTTTCCCCTTTCTGATACTGAAAAAAAGAACAGCAAATTGAACCTAAAGCAAGAAAGAGGATAACAAAGATTGTAGCAGAAATGAATGAAGTAGAGACTAGAAAAAAAATAGAGAAAATTGATGAAACCAAAGCTGGTTCTTTGAAAAGATCAACAAAATTTACATTTAGCTAGATTGCCAAAAACAAAAGAGACAATAATCAAATTATTAGAATTAGAAATGAAAGACATTACTACCGACCCTACAGAAATAAAAAAGGATTGTAAGGAATTACTATGAACAATTTCATGCCAACAAATTAGATGTACTGGACAAATGCTTAAAGAGACAACACCAAAACTGACTCTAGAAGAAATACACAATCTGAATAGACCTAATAACAGAGTGAGGTATTAAAGCAGTAATCAAAAATTTACCCACAAAGGAAAACTCAGGCTCTGATGGTTTCACAGAAAACTCAGGCTCAGAGGTTTCGCCATAGCATTCTACCAAATGTTAAAGGAAGTGATGTCAATTCTTTAAAAACTCTTCCAAAAAGTAAAGTGAGTATTTCCCAACTCATTATATATAAGGCTAGTATTATCCTCCTACCAAAACCAAAGTCATCGTAAAAAAAGAAAACTATAAATCAATACTTTTTATGAATATAGATGTGAAATCCTCAACAAAATAGTAGCAAACCAAATCTGGTAACATATAAAGGGAATTATACACCACAATACACAAATAGTGTTGAGACAAAAGGTAGCCACATGCAAAAGAATGAAGCTGAAACCTTTCCTAACACTATATAGAAAAATTAAGTCTAGTGGATCAAGAACCTAAATGTAAGAGCTAAAATTATGAAACTCTTAGAAGAAAACATCAAGGTAAATCTTCATGATCTTGGATTTGGCAAAAGATTCTTAGATATGATGCAAAAAGCACAAACAAGAAAGGAGAAAATAAATTGGATTTCATCAAAATAAAAAACTTTAATGCATCAAAAGACATCATCAAAAAAGTGACACCCCACAGAATGAGAGGAAATATTTGCAAAGCATATAACTGATAAGGGACTTCTTATTTTAAGAAGAATTTTAAAAGAACTCTTATAACTCGATAATATAGAGAAAAATAACCAAATTTTAAAAATGCAGAAAGGATAGAAAAAGACATGTCTCCAAGGAAAATTTACAAATGGTCAAAAGCATATGAAAGATGTTCAACATTATTATCAAAGAAATGCATCTAGAATAGCTAGAATTAAAATAACAAGAGCTGGTACAGACATGGAGAAATCAGAAAGAAACCAGTCACAAAAGATTACATACTATATAATTCAATCCATCTGAAAGTCCAGAACAGGGAAATCTATAGAGATAGAAAATATATTAGTGGTTTCTTACTGATGGGGGGATGAGGCATAAGGAGTTGACAGCTAATAGTACAGGGTTTCTCTGAGGTGATAAAAATATATTGAAGTTGACTATGGTGATACTTGCAAATACTTGTGAACATATGAAAATCCACTGAGTTGTACACACCATAACAAAAACAATCGATACATTTGACCACATATAATTTTTAAATACTTCTAGTATAAAAAAAACCAAATACAAAATTAAAAACAACTAAACTGAAAAGATATATTTAAAATGAAATAGAAATAAAAGTTTAGTATTAATAATCTATAAATCTTACAAATTAATAAAAAAGACAAATGAGTGAAGAATTTAAATGGTATTTTATAGAAGGGGAAATACGAATGTAAATCTTATATAAAGAATCTCAGCTTCAGTAGGTTATCATGCAATGTAAATATTAGATAAGACAATTTCATATTCATTAGATTAACAAAAGTAAAAGATCTAAGGGCACCAAAGATGGTGGTGAAGAGGAAAAAAAGGAACTGTCCACATTCAGTCTAGTGGGCATAGAAACTGGCACAGCTAAGTGGGAAAGCCGCTTGAGCAAATGTTATACCCTATGTCCTAGTAATTCTACTCCTAGTTATATTTCCTAAAATAAAGCAAGCTCATCAGTTGAAAAAAACATAGAGGAGAATGCTTATTTAGTATTGTTTCTTACTGCAAAAATCTGAACACATACAATGTCCATGAGCAGGAAATTCATGGTACATTTACCATGAGGCGCTAGACAACTGCTAAAATGAGGAACCAAAGGTATATAAGCCAATGAAGACAGATCTTCAAAAAACATGTTGGGTAAAATTAAGGCAATTACTCAATGATACATATTTAAATAAAATTTAAAACCTTTCAAAGATAATTGTCCACAAATATAAGCACAAAAATAAATATAACTCTACAAGTAAAAGCACAAAAACAGATAGTATTAATAAACACAAAATTAATAATAATTATCATTTCAGGGGGTAAAGTCAGTACATTGGGATTGGAGAGGGAGAAAGTTATTTTCAAAAACTTAAGGCAAATGTGACATCATGTTAGAATTTCATGGAAAGGCAAAACAAAAAAGCAGTAAAGGGTGAGCATTATGAACACAGGTTCTGACCAGAACACTGTTTCAGATTTGCCCTCTGCCACCTACAATCTGTGTGACTTCATGCAAAGTATTTAACAACTTCATGTACACTCAGAAAACGGGGATGATAATAATAATAGCACATAATAGGAGTGTTCTGAGAATTTGATGAGTGAATATGCATAAAATTCATAGAAGAATGTGTAGCCTATAGTGTTTAATATTTTTATTTGTTAAAACTGCATAATTAAGTGTGTTTATTTTTATCCTCATTTCTGTGTTTGAAATATCTCACAATAAAAATACTATTATTCTTTAGCTTATACCAGACTTTGCAAGGAAGAAAACGCAAAGAGGAGCTATCCACAACACCGCATTTGTTATAAGCTGATCAGTCACTGCTCTATAACCGAGATATTTGAGTTTCTAAGAAATAAATGTTAATTACAGGGTAAAATTCTACCAAGTAGCCACTTACTGAGTTAATAGATACTTATTAAATGTCTTCTGCTTGTCCAGTTTTTCCTTAGGCAATAGTCAAGTTAAGGAAAATAATCAAGCAATAGTTAACAGATTCTATTTTTTGAAAAATATCAAGCAATAGTCAACATACCCTGCTCTTATTAGCACATAGAATGTGTTGACAAAGGAAACAACCAGAGAACCAGGCAAGGAATTACATAAATGCCATATTTTCTGACCACATGAACTGGAAGACTGTGGTGAGAAAGGGCAGTTTGGCAGGAGAGACCAGGGGAAGGTTGCTGGGCTGGTTGGTTATTGTTTGTCTGTTTGGGTTATTTTCAAGTGAAAATAGAGTTTGTTTTGAGAAAATGGGGAGACTTCTATAAGCTGAGAAACCAGGAAGACAGAAGTTCAGAAGCAAGAATGAACTCAGCTTGCAGGGAGACCATCTGCTTGTCGGGAACAGAAGGTTAAACTTAGGGAGGATGGACTATGGAGTTGCCATTAACATCAGGTGTATGCTTCATGACCACTGAAGGGGAGTTCTTTAGGAGTGACTTCTGATAGAGCTGACACTGAGAATCCTTTTACCCAAAAGTAGCTCTGGTTTGAGTCCTCAGAGAGACATTTTATACTTTTATCAATAGAGCTATACCTTGAACCAGCAGATGAAGTAGAAGACATTTGGATGGAGTTTTAACATGACAGTCTCCTACAGAGCAAATCATACATAACTAAACAAATTTAGTTTTAAAAACAATGGAATGTGTTTTAAGAGAGGAAAAGCAAACAATGGTATATGTTTTAGCTGTGAAACCTCTCACCACATCTTTTCTAGAGCTCACAGAGAGAGCCTTAGGCTGTCTTTGCAACTACCCAGCAAGCTCTCGAAAACAAGCTTTTCCTGTGATTTAATAACACCATTTATGGGAAACAAAACTTAGCTTTTTTAATACCCGCTAAAAATGGAGGCAGAGGGTAAGGCAGTAGCCAGTGAACAATTCATTATCTTTGTGAATACAAACATGTAAATAATCCTTTATTTAATTTCATGAATGTGGAGTGAGCAGGAGAGAAAGTAAATCCTTTTCAGGCACTACGTTGGTGTCTATAAAAACCCTCTCACCCTATCTTGTGGTCCCACTGACATGCCGGTGATAAAATGAAAATATTCTACCAATTCTAATAGGCTGAAAATAAGAATAAACAACTTAATTACATGGTGGATGTTTCTGAATGGCTTTCTGAATTTTAAAGTGCTCATTGTATGTCTATTAATTTCTACACTCCACAGACTCCCTCACATGAAGTACTAGATGAAGTGAGAGGGATGCAACAAAATAGCCAGGAAGTATCACGTTTTAAACCCTAGCATTTTTGTGCATTTCATCACTGAGGAGAGCAGTGAAGTGACAAACATTGTGGCAACCTTGTTGCTCTTATTTCTACTTGAATATCATGCCTACCTTGAAATTTTTATTTTAAAAAAATGGAGATTAAGAAGATTAAGAAACACTGGTTGAGAAATACTCAATTAGTCTTCTTTGGTTAACTGAGATGGGGACTTTTAGGTTTCAGGGAATGTTATAAGCTTTCTGTCTTTTGTAAGACAGAAGCAAACCTATCCAACTTGGTGTTATATTCAAAGGGAAGCCTAAGTAAAATCTCCATGAAAACAATGGAAATGCTATGTCATATTATTAAATAAATCATTTTGAAAACTCTGTTTCCCTAAAAGTCAGTTTGTAATCCAATCAAGCAACCCCTTTTTAAAACTTTTTTTTGGTGTTCAAACTATGGACAAAGAGAGAAAGGGGGAGAGAGAGGAAAAAAATAGAAATATATGGGTGGAGAAGGGAGAAGAAGGAAGAGGAGGAAGGGGAAGAAAGAGAAGGGAAATAAGGGGGAGAGGAAGAAAGAAAAGAGAGAGCAAAGGATAAGAGGAAAGAAAGAAAAAAAGTTGAAGAAAGTAATATGGGTAATGGAGGAAGGAAAGAAGAGATGAAGTGTAGAATTGTTATAATTAAACAAATATGATTTTCAAAAGCTCTCTTTTAGGAGTCTATGGATATATTTGAACAAATTGATCATTGGAATTCCTCTTTGGAAACTGCCAGTTTATTTTTCATAAAAGAAAACAGTCTTATTGCATGATACACAAATGTTTTATAATAACAAAATGAGTTATCTACCATATTCATTAATCTTAATTGTGAATTACTTTTCTTTCCCCTAAAAGTCTATCTAGTCTAGTCATTTGAGAAGGAGATGTAAATATGTGAGAGATATACAAAATGGAATTCTTGCCATGTGTGCTGAAAATAAAAATGAATGAGTCTACTGAAAAAGAGAGCAAGGCTGATGCAGAAATAAAGAGGCATGTACATGGGAGAGATTCTCTCCTGAATTTCTGAAAAATTTTCATTTCCTTTTTCCTGAAGTGTCTTAAGTTCCAAAAGATACCTTTGTGGTTTTTATGTTGTTTTATCTCAGGTGCAGAAGGTTTGATTAGTCATATTTCTTCAAAAGAGTTCATGACACTCTTTTATAGGTTAATGTGAGGGCCCTTCTTGTTTTATGAATGTGTATATGTATGCATGTACATAGGAATGTAGGTAAACAATGCATTCACTTTTATTCTTATTCTTCATTCCCATTCGCTTTATTCCTATAACGGCCACTCCAATATGATTAATATATAAGCTTGAAATTAAATTTAACATTGTAAAGTATATAGTAATTGTGTGTATGTATGTGTACTTTTTTGATTTACATAAATGGCATACTATAGCTTAATTTTGTTTACAATTTTCTTTCATTTTTATGCTTTAAATATCTATCTATTGTTACTATATATATATATATGTATCCACTTGGTTGTTTCTAACTGCTGCATAGAATTCTGTAGTGTGAATCTACAATATTTTGCAAATCTTTCTCCTTGGTATATAATTAGTCTTCCATTTTACACTATCACACATAAACTCTAAACATCAAAGAATATGTCCCATTATGGAATTTTACTATACTTCATTGTTGGATCATAGGTGACTGAATATAGCTATGGCAAATTACTGCTAGATGGCTCTCTGGGTGATTACAATAGCTTCACTACCATCAGGATTACAAGAGGCCCTCCTCTCTTCAACTCCACTAATATTTGGAACTACACAGCTCTAATATTTATAAATCTCATGATTATTAAGTGGTATCTTATTCTAATTTTGGGCTTTCACTCATAATTACTAATGAATTTGCACATCTTATCCTTTAGTTGCTACCATTCACTTTTTCCCTTCTGAAAATTGAATGTTCATAATCATTCATTTTTCACAACTGCATTGTCTCCTTTTTATCATTAATTTGCATAAGTCCCTTAGATAGTCAAGACATTAGCTCCATTTTGCAGTATCTTCCTTATCTTTAAATGATCACTTTATTCTGTGATGTATTTCAATGAACAGATATTTACAATTTCAAAGTAACCAAATTTAGTTCTTTTAAAGAAACAATTTTCAAGAAATACATTTTCTTTTATAAAAAAGTTGTTTTAAAAGGCAGGGAAAAACTAAAAGCCAAGTATCTCACTCATGGAATTAGAAAAAACAATTTAAATAATCAAGTAAGGTCATTATAAAAAACTGTAGTCCCACTGTTAGATCGTAAAGAAGCTGCCCTTGAACCTTTGGTAACCATGAATCCAAAGCCTGCAGTGGCAATAAGTACATCTAATGATAATCACCTTAAATGTAAATGAACTGAATGTACCAATCAAAAGACACAGAGTCACTGAATGGATAAAAAAGCAAGTCACATGTATATGTTGCCTACAAGAGACTCACTTAAAACCCAAAGACATACACAGACTAAAAGTGAAGGGATGGAAAAAGATATTTCATGCAAACAATAGGGAGAAAAAAGCAAGAGTTGCAATACTTGTATCAGATAAAATAGACTTCAAAACAAAGAAAGTAACAAGAGACAAAGAAGGACATTATATAATGATAAAGGGGTCAGAAAACAAAAGGATATAACCATTATAAATATCTATGCACCCAACACAGGAGCACCCAAATATGTGCAACAAGTACTAACAGAATTAAAGGAGGAAGTAGAATGCAGTGCATTCATTTTAGAAGACTTCAACATACCACTCACTCCAAAGGACAGATCAACCAGACAGAAAATAAGTAAGGACACAGAGGCACTGAACAACACATTAGAACAGATGGACCTAACAGACATCTACAGAACACTCCACCCAAAACCAACAGGATACACATTCTTCTCAAGTGCACATGGAACATTTTGCAAAATAGATCACATATTAGGCCACAAAAAGAGCATCAGTAAATTAAAAAGACTGAACTTGTCCCAACCAACCTCTCAGATCACAAAGGTATAAAACTGGAAATAAATTGTGCAAAGAAAAAAAAAGGCTCACAAACACATAGAGGCTTAACAACACACTCCTAAATAATCAATGGATCAATGACCAGATAAAAACAGAGTTTAAGCAATATATGGAGACAATGAAAACAATGACTCAACACCACAAAATCTGTGGGATGCAGTGAAGAAAAAGTATATAGCAATTCAGGCCTGACAAAAGAAGGAAGAACAACCCCAAATGAACAGCCAAAATTCACAATTAATGAAACTGGCAAAAGAAGAACAAATGAAGCCCAAAGTCAGTAGAAGCAGGAACATAAGAAAGATCAAAGAAGAAATAAAGCAAATTGAGAAGAATAAAACAATAGAAAGAATTAATGAAGTCAAAGCTGGTTCTTGAGGGGAGGGGCGGAAGATGGCGGCGTGAGTAGAGCAGCGGAAATCTCCTCCCAAAATAACATATATCTATGAAAATATAACAAAGACAACCCTTCCTAGAATAAAGACCAGAGGACACAGGACAATATCCAGACCACATCCGCACCTGAGAGAACCCAGCGCCTCGCGAAGGGGGTAAGATACAAGCCCCGGCCCCGGGGGAGCCGAGCGCCCCTCCCCCCAGCTCCCGGCGGGAGAAGAGCAGGCAGAGCGGGAGGGAGACGGAGCCCAGGGCTGCCGAACACCCAGCCCCAGCCATCCGGGCCAGAGTGCAGGGCCCTCGATACTAGGAAAACAGGGCAGCAAGAACAGTGAGCGGGCACTGGAGGCCAGGCGCAGGAGGACATAAGAAAAGCACGCGACAATTTTTTTTTTTTCTTTTTTGCTGTTTTGTTTTTGAGAGCGCTTTTTGGAAGTCTTAAAGGGATAGGGACCCCAATACTAGGGAAACAGTGCAGCAAGACCGGTGAGCAGAGGCCTGAGGCTGGCACCGGAGAATAAAGAAAAACGAGCGACCACCTTTTTTTTTTAATTAAAAAAAATTTATTTATTTATTTATTTTTTTTTGGTGGTCATTGTTTTGTTTTGGCGGGTGCTTTTTGGGAGTCTTAAAGGGGCAGGGCGGAACACTTAATCCAGAGGTAGGGAATCTGGGGATCTCTGGGCACCCTAACCCCTAGACTGCAGGGAGTAGGGAGGCCCCTTACAGAGATAAATAGCCTCCCAGTCGCTCCTGCTCCAACGTGACTCCACCACTTTGGAGTAGCTGCCCGAGCCAGGCCACGACCACAGCAACAGCGGAGATTAACTCCATAGCAGCCGGGCAGGAAGCAGAAACCCTGTCTGCGTGCAGGTGCGCAGCACAAGCCACTAGAGGTCGCTGTTCTCCCCGAAAAGGAGGGACACAAACCAACAAGAAAGGAAGTCCTTCCAGCCGTCACTCGTCTCAGCTCTGCAAACTATTCCTATCACCATGAAAAGGCAAAGCTACAGGCAGACAAAGATCACAGAGACAACACCAGAGAAGGAGACAGACCTAACCAGTCTTCCTGAAAAAGAATTCAAAATAAGAATCATAAACATGCTGACAGAGATGCAGAGAAATACGCAAGAGAAATGGGATGAAGTCCGGAGGGAGATCACAGATGCCAGAAAGGAGATCGCAGAAATGAAACAAACTCTGGAAGGGTTTATAAGCAGAATGGATAGAATGCAAGAGGCCATTGATGGAATTGAAATCAGAGAACAGGAACGCATAGAAGCTGACATAGAGAGAGACAAAAGGATCTCCAGGAATGAAACAATATTAAGAGAACTGTGTGATCAATCCAAAAGGAACAATATCCGTATTATAGGGGTCCCAGAAGAAGAAGAGAGAGGCAAAGAGATGGAAAGTATCTTAGAAGAAATAATTGCTGAAAACTACCCCAAACTGGGGGAGGAAATAATGCAACAGACCACGGAAATACACAGAACCCCCAACAGAAAGGATCCAAGGAAGACAACACCAAGACACATAATAATTAAAATGGCAAAGATCAAGGACAAGGAAAGAGTGTTAAAGGCAGCTAGAGAGAAAAAGGTCACCTATAAAGGGAAACCCATCAGGCAAACATCAGATTTCTCAACAGAAACCCTACAGGCCAGAAGAGAATGGCATGATATATTTAATACAATGAAACAGAAGGGTCTTGAACCAAAGATACTGTATCCAGCACGACTATCATTCAAATATGACGGTGGGATTAAACAATTCCCAGACAAGCAAAAGCTGAGGGAATTTGCTTTCCACAAACCACCTCTACAGAACATCTTACAGGGACTGCTCTAGATGAGAGCACTCCTAGAAAGAGCACAGCACAAAACACCCAACATATGAAGAATCGAGGAGGAGGAACAAGAAGGGAAAGAAGAAAAGAATCTCCAGACAGTGTATATAACAGCTCAATAAGTGAGCTAAGTTAGGCAGTAAGATACTAAAGAGGCTAACCTTGAACCTTTGGTAACCACGAAGTTAAAGCCTGCAATGGCAATAAGTACATATCTTTCAATAGTCACCCTAAATGTTAATGGGTTGAGTGCACCAATCAAAAGACACAGAGTAACAGAATGGATAAAAAAGCAAGACCCATCTATATGCTGCTTACAAGAAACTCACCTCAAACCCAAAGACATGTACAGACTAAAAGTCAAGGGATGGAAAAACATATTTCAAGCAAACAACAGTGAGAAGAAAGCAGGGGTTGCAGTACTAATATCAGACAAAATAGACTTCAAAACAAAGAAAGTAACAAGACATAGAGAAGGACACTACATAATGATAAAGGGCTCAGTCCAACAAGAGGATATAACCATTCTAAATATATATGCACCCAACACAGGAGCACCAGCATATGTGAAACAAATACTAACAGAACTAAAGGGGGATATAGACTGCAATGCATTCATTCTAGGAGACTTCATCACACCACTCACCCCAAAGGATAGATCCACTGGGAAGAAAATAAGTAAGGACACGGAAGCACTGAACAACACAGTAGAGCAGATGGACCTAATAGACATCTATAGAACTCTACATCCAAAAGCAGCGGGATATACATTCTTCTCAAGTGCACATGGAACATTCTCCAGAATAGACCACATACTAGGCCACAAAAAGAGCCTCAGAAAATTCCAAAAGTTTGAAATCCTACCAACCAACTTTTCAGACCACAAAGGCATAAAACTAGAAATAAACTGTACAAAGAAAGCAAAGAGGCTCACAAACACATGGAGGCTTAACAACACGCTCCTAAATAATCAATGGATCAATGACCAAATCAAAATGGAGATCCAGCAATATATGGAAACAAATGACAACAACAACACTAAGCCCCAACTTCTGTGGGACGCAGCAAAAGCAGTCTTAAGAGGAAAGTATATAGCAATCCAAGCATATTTAAAAAAGGAAGAGCAAT
The DNA here is from genome assembly GCF_030020395.1 of Manis pentadactyla. Classification (NCBI taxonomy): domain Eukaryota; kingdom Metazoa; phylum Chordata; class Mammalia; order Pholidota; family Manidae; genus Manis; species Manis pentadactyla. Next base: position 186,231,055 of record NC_080020.1, on the reverse strand, counting down.
CGCAAATGAATGGTCTAATGTCACAATTATCAAAATTGGAAAAAGAAGAACAGATGAGGCCTAAGGTCAGCAGAAGGAGGGACATAATAAAGATCAGAGAAGAAATAAATAAAATTGAGAAGAATAAAACAATAGCAAAAATCAATGAAACCAAGAGCTGGTTCTTCAAGAAAATAAACAAAATAGATAAGCCTCTAGCCAGACTTATTAAGAAGAAAAGAGAGTCAACACAAATCAACAGTATCAGAAACAAGAAAGGAAAAATCACGATGGACCCCACAGAAATACAAAGAATTATTGGAGAATACTATGAAAACCTATATGCTAACAAGCTGGGAAACCTAGGAGAAATGGAAAACTTCCTAGAAAAATACAACCTTCCAAGATTGACCCAGGAAGAAACAGAAAATCTAAACAGACCAATTACCAGCAACGAAATTGAAGCAGTAATCAAAAAACTACTGAAGAACAAAACCCCCGGGACAGATGGATTTACCTCGGAATTTTATCAGACATACAGGGAAGACATAATACCCATTCTCCTTAAAGTTTTCCAAAAAATAGAGGAGGAGGGGATACTCCCAAACTCATTCTATGAAGCTAACATCACCCTAATACCAAAACCAGGCAAAGACCCCACCAAAAAAGAAAACTACAGACCAATATCCCTGATGATCGTAGATGCAAAAATACTCAACAAAATATTAGCAAACCGAATTCAAAAATACATCAAAAGGATCATACACCATGACCAAGTGGGATTCATCCCAGGGATGCAAGGATGGTACAACATTCGAAAGTCCATCAACATCATCCACCACATCAACAAAAAGAAAGACAAAAACCACATGATCATCTCCA